>NW_012154285.1:2516780-2589537 GCF_000956105.1 Propithecus coquereli
AGACGACCTTTTCGAGCCATGTCTACGGACATTTCCCTACAAACCATATACTTTATAGCAAGGGAATCATTCTCCTTATCCTTTCTTTCCCAAGGTCACTGTGCTTCATGTTGCATATCAAAGAAGTAAACTTTTATTGGAGTTCATGTCCTTTTTATATGAATTTTATATATTTTAAAATTTTCAGAGCGTTACGGGTGTGCGTGTGTGTTTACAGTTCCCCGAGTTTTAACACATGTATGGATTCGAGTAACTACCACTACGATCAAGATTTGGAATAATTTCATGGTTTCGCCAAATCTTGCTCATTCTCCCCCTTTGTAGCGAAGCCCCCCCCGCCCCCCGTGCCCAGCCCCTGGCAAGCAGCCAGTTATGCCTTTTCCGACTGTCAGACGTGGAATCGCACGCTGTGTGGCCTTCTGAGGCTGGCCGTGTCGCTCAGGTGTTCGGAGGCCCGTGCACGCCATTGCACGTAGCAGTAGTTGGTTTCTTCTTATTGCTGAGTAGAATCCAGTGTGTGCACAGACCACAGATTTTTAGCCTTTCGCTAGATGAAGGACATTCAGAGTGTCTGCAGTTTTCGACAATTATAAATAAAGCTGCTGGAACACCCAGGTACAGATCTTTGTGTGAACACGCATTTCCTTTCTCTCGGGCACACACGTAGGTGTGGGATTGCTGAGTCACCAACTCTAGCCGTTCCTGGTGGCTCCTCACTGCGGCTTTTATTTGCTTAGAAATACGTCTTGCAACGAGACGAGTGGGGCTCCTCTCCACCCCAGCTCACTCCCGCATCCACCAGTGACCGTTGCTACTGCTAGAACGAGACCAACTTTGTCGTGGGTTCTTTGTGGATGTGCGTGCAGAGAAACCTTGTTTTCGTAAATGAGTAGCGGGGAGTGGAATTCTCCTACTCCTGGGTAATGTGCCAAAATCACACGGGGATCTGTCGTCGGAAACCATTTTTACTCATCTGTCAGCTGACAAGTCCGTTTGACCTTTCTTCAAATTTGTAGAAAGCAGCAAAGTGGAAACCACCAACTTGCAAAAACATTTATTACCCAATTTTTAGATTTGTTCTTGAAACCAGTGCCTTGGGAGTGTCCCTCTGGTGGGGGCTGGAGGTCAGGAAGGTTCTGCCTGCCCGTGGTGGGGTGGGCTGGGCACGGGCTTCGGGGATCGGGGCGTCCCTGTGGCCTGGACTTGGGGACCCACAGGTGACGGACAAGCTCAGGGGAGAATCCAGGCCTAGAAGATGGTTCCCCTAAAATTCCCCGTGTTCGATCTTCTGGAAAGCGCGCCCGGCCTCCCCGGCTGCGGTTACTGGATGACCACTGAGGCTGTGTGACATACTTGGGCACGAGCCCCAGCACAGACACTTTGAACTTTCGCATTCAGCTCCACTTGCTCATAAAAAAGAAGCAAGAGACAGGCGTGCGCGCGCGTGCGCGCGTGTGTGTGTGTGTGTGTGTGCGCGCGTGCGCCTGTTCCCCAAGGGAATTTGTCCTTCACACATCTCATTGTGTGACTGTCTTACTTCCGAGCAGTTTCTAAGGTTTAAATGGATGTGTTTTTTGGTCCAACCCCGGTCCCTAAACTCAGCCAACTGCTCCATCCAGGGCTCAGTGAGGAAAGACCGTCTGCCCCAGAGGTGGAAGGATGGGCTTCGGGGACCCACGGCCACTCCTCAGGTTCCCAGGGACGCTCAGGCGCAGGTCTGGTCGGGGACACTCCTCATGCCCTCACCGCCGACCCCAACCCTGGCTTCAACGTGACTCCACTGCTTAATATTTTTCTTTGATTTGACTCACTTTTTAAACCTTATTTTAAAAGAAAGGCAACTGTATCTGTGAAATTATGGGTCAATGGGCAAATTATGGGTCCTTTAAAATAAATTTATATCAAAGCTTAAAGATGTCCCTCCAGATACCATGAAACTGCCTTAGTACCTGGAGTTCTCTGCACTGTCCTGTGATCCTGTCTGTCTTGACTGCCTTCTTCCCACCCTGCCTCTGGGACAAGTGTCACCCCTGCGCGGATGGTTTCCCTCCTCTCTGCCTTGCTCAGTCCTGGCCACCAGCAAAGGTGCAGTTCCTGCCACGCCCCCTCCTCCAGGAAGGCCCCCAGATCACTCCTCATTCATGCTTTCCCTTGTCTTAAGGATTCCTGGGACACTTTGTACCCTGGGTGATACTAGAATGTTCTAGAATGTTGCAGGTCCTGGTTGCTATAGCCCAAAGCCCTGAGGACCTGGTACCTGGGGTCGTGGTGGAAACTGGAATGTGGTCACTGGTGCTCCCTGGCATTCCTCGGCTCGCCCAGATGTCCGTTGCGTCAGTAAATACTTATCCACGGCTCCCTGTGTGCTGGGCACCGGGACACCACGGTGGACGGGTAGAGGCGGCCCCTGCTCCTGCCGCTGACTGGCTGTGGGACCCTGGACGGTCGCTCAACCTCTCTGGAGCCCGTTTTCTAATGTTTAGAACAGGGCGGCCCCGACCTACTCTGCCGCCTTTGCGTGGGGCTCGGCTGAGATGGGGGAGCACGCGGTGAATGGTCGGCGGGTGGTGTCCCCGTGCTGGGCCCAGGGCCGTCCTGCTTCAGCCACTGTCCTGTCTCCGCCTGGATGCTCTGCCACTCTGGTCCACGGGTCCCCCGGCTCCCACGCGTGTCCCGAGCCGTCCGTTCTCCATGCGGTGGCCTGAGGGGTCTTTCTGAAACGCAGACCTGTCACAGGGTTCTTCCCTGCTCAAATCGTGGGTGGCCTTTCCCCCCGCCGGGGGTGGAGTCCTTGACCCCCACCCTGGTCTGGCTGCGGTGCTGGGCTTCTGGGCAATCCCGGGCTCGGCCACTGGGGGGCGAGCGGCGCACACACATTGCTCAGAGGCTGTCGTCGAAGGGGTGCCACGGGTCACCCTGGCTCCTCAATTCAGTGAAGTGATTATAAATTGGAAAGTCGTCGTCTGTGGTCCTCAGCCCGGCTCCGGGACCTGTGACTCCTGGAAGTTGTGTTGTGTGTGTGTCTGGACTTACTCTGGGAGGCATTTCCTCAGTAGTCTCAGATTTTCAAAGGCGTCTTAACCCTCTCTCTCCGAGGGTCTTGGGAGCAAGAGTGACACCCCTGAAATGAAAACCAGGTCACGTGAGGTTTGTTCTCCCTTAGCAGGTAACGAAGGGTCTCTGCCTGGGGGACAGGCTGCCGTGTGCCAGTCCCGCTCTGCCCAGGTCGCGAGGCGCCCGGCAGCTCCTCACCCCTCCGCGCCGAGTGTCGCCCGCGGGAAATGGGAATCTCTGGGGACCCCGTGAGGGCGGGAGAGAAACGGGTGTAGGGCATTCTCTACGGAGCCCGGGACTGCGACGGAAGCTCTCAGATGCTGAGCCTCCGGCAAGCACTTATTACACACCTCCTGTGTGCAGAGCACTGGCTGGGCACTGACGGGGATTCATTCATTCATTCATTTGTTCATCTCTTTGTTCAGCAGATGTTTGGGTGCCCACGGTGTCAGGCACCCTAGTGTGTGCGGGGAGTCGTCTTGGGTTGGGTTCCCCAAAGAAGATACTGCGACAAAGGTTCCTGGCCGAGGGGTGTCCCGGGAGGGCACATGGGACTCCGGGAGCCCAAGGGCAGTTCTGCAAAGACCAGCAGGTGCTGGGTTTGGGACATGAAAGTGCCCAAAGTCAGGGTGTGCAGAAACGGTAAAAAGGACGGATTTGGATCCGGTTAGAGCACCGCCACTGTCTGCTTTGGAAGCACAGTGGGCAAAGCAGCAAGGCTCTGCCCTCCCGGGCTCCGTCCTGGTGGCGGAGACAGCAGGTGAATAAGTACGATAACTCCGGAGGGTGGTGGGTGCCAGGAAGGGAAGAAAAGCCAGGTGACAGGGTGGAGGGGGTACTGGGGGACAGGGAGGCAACCTAGATGAGAGAGTGTTTCTAGAGGTTTCCTCTGGGAAGTGCCAGGTATGCTGATTCCTAAAGAAGCTGCAGGAACCGGCATGGGCCTGTGCAAAGGCCCTGAGGCAGCAACTTGCAGAACAGAACCCAAGGCAGTGCGGGGGGATGGCCGGAGTGTAGTAAGCCGGGAAGGTGGATCTGAGTGGAAAAAACTCAGATTGTCCTTTGCTCTCACTCCACAGCCTCCAACACAGAAGACCTCTGTGACCAAATATTTGCTTCTCCCCATGTGCCAGAGAAGCAATCAGTTCTGCAGCGGACGAGCTGGGTGTCCCCTAGTTCAATTCAATTCCGACACTGTGCACCTGGAGTAGCGTCACACCCCACAGGGCCAGGGCTCAGTCCCCAAGACTGCCCCCCACTTCCCATGCCAATCAAAGCCCCAGGTTGCGGGCCGTGCTTCTGACTGACCGGCTAGAAATCGGGGTTCCCACGCCCCCTCCTTGGGTTTGATTAATTTGCTAGAGCAGCTCCCGGGGCTCAGGGAAACACTATCATAAAGCGCTGGCTGCGGAGAGCACGTGTGGGGTATATGTGGGGCTGCAGCCGACAGAACATGGGTTAAGCGGGAGGTGGGGTGAGCGGCTAGAGACGGCCAACAGGCTCTCAGGGTCGGGGTGACAGTGGGGAGGACGGGGCCGTGCCTTTGACTAAGGCAGGGAGCCAGGCAGGTCGGGCTGGAGCACGTGGTGTCCTGTCCTGTCCCCAGCGCAGGGCTCAGCGGGCCCCTCAGCCAGCACTCGTTGAGTGGCTCAAACCTCCTGCGGGGCCGCAGAGGAAGGAGTTGGGACCCTGGGGTTCTCGTCACCCGCCCGGCTCATCCCCCACCCCACGCACCCACCCCCAGGGCTGGTGGCTTGTGAGCAGAGAGCGCCGGGTCAGGCATCCCCGAAACAGCCACAGCACCCTGCTAGGGGCTGCGGTTAGTGCTTAGGGGCAGCCCGGGTTCCTTGGAGTCCTGGGACGGGCCTGTACAGCACGGGTCTGGAGGAGACTGAGGCCGGGCCCCAGCGAGGGCTCTGAGCAGGGCTCCAGGGGCTCCCCGCCCGACTGCCCCGTCCTCCACCTGTCCACCCGGAGGCAAGCACAGCGCTCTGCAGTTCAGCAAAACACTCTGCCCCCTGCTCTTGCCAAAGGGCCATCCGAGCAGCCCTGGGATGTCCAGAGGGCCCGGCCCATTTCACAGCAGAGGAGACCGAGGCGCGCTCCCTCACCAGAGAGGTGGCATCCCCAGGCTGTCGCTCTGCAGGCCTGGGGCACCGCCCTTGGCAGTTTGATCCGTGTTTGCCTGTGAGCGTCTTGTCTGCCTCCCTCTTTACACTCTGAGCTCCTGAGGGCAGACACCGGGCCTGCGTTGACTCATGGCGTGTGCGTGCGATGAGTCTTTGTTGCATAAATGAATGAAAGATGGGGAGCAGGTTGGGGAGGTGGCCGCCAGGGGGCGCTGTGGGTCCAGCGGAGGGACGGCTCCGGTTCAGGGCGCTCAGGCCTGCCCTGCCCCCAGCGCCCCAGCCTCCCGGGCAGGCGGAGGGGTTTGTGACATCTGTTTTTCGAGGCCCTGGACTTCCTAAGGTAAAAAATGAAAAACTGCTGGACTAGGGCTGCAGGAACCATGCACTCCTGTAGGTTTACACTGAAAAAGTTACTGGTGTCCTCACACTAAAAGGCCACGCGCTGCACTTCTGTGAAGTTCCAGGGTTTGCAGAATCCTCAGTGAACAGCGTCCGGAGAGGGCAGGACCTGGTCACGGGAAGTGGTTGTGATTTTTTCAGTCCGGGCGTCAGGCTTTAGAATAGGACCTTCACTCTGTGGTGTCCTAGAGAACACCGGGCCCAGGACAAACGCCGTCTTTGGCCCCCCAGGGACGGGCCATTCCGATGGAAACCGCAGGCGCGGAGGAGGGAGTGTCTCGGAGGCCACCCAGCGCGGGCCCTGCCGTCCCGGCCCCTCTCCTGGAGCAGACCGCGGCTGACGTTCGCGAGCGTTTTCTGTGTGCCGGGCACCGTTTTAAACCCTTGCTGTGGCATTTAGTTTTCATCATAACCCGGGTCGGTGCTGTCATCCTCATCCTCATCTCGCAGATAAGGAAGCAGGCGCGGAGAGGCGAGGTCACTGTCCAGGGTCTCATGGCTGGTAGGGGTCCGAGTCTGGATGTGAATGGTGGCAGCCGGGCCCAGGGCAGGCGTGCTTAGCAGCCACGCGGCACGTCTCATCGTCCAGTGCCCGGAGCTCGTGGCCGGGGCTGCCACCGACGCCTGCCACTCTCCCTTCTCCCTTCTGAAATCGCACTCAGGGCCCAGCTTGAGGGACACGATTCCAGCCAAAGGCACTAAGTACACACAGGCCTGACGCTGGACATGCCGAGACGTCTGGGACAGGAAGGGAGGTTTGCAAGCTTCATTTCCCCAAATCCAATCCTGACGCCTTCTAGAAAGAGGCCCCCGCACCAGGCATGTGCCCAGTCGGTCCGGAAAAGCCCCCAGTGGGGAGCGAGCCTGCAGGCTCATTCCAGAGAGGTCGAGGAGTGGGGAGAGGAGAAGGAATAAACACGCCTAAAAATAGTGCCCTGCTCTGCAGACCCGCAGCAAAACAGGAAAAGGAGGGCAGGAGCGCTGGAGGGAAGATGCCGCGGAGCTTTGGCAGAGGGGAGACTGAGGTGCACCCCCCGCCTCAGTGGGGCTTTCTCTGCCTGTCCTCGCTGAGGTCTGGGAGCCAGGCTGGCTGGAGGTCCTCAGGGTGAAGGCCAAACGTCTCTGGAGTCAAGAGCGTTTCCAGATGTCACGGCACATTTGCCAGGAAGCCTTAGCCACGGGCAACTTGACAACATTCAGAAGTCAGGAGGCCTTTAAGATGGAGCTGTTTTCGTGCTTTTTTTTTTTTTTCCTCCCACTTTCAGGAACAGATGTTTGAGCAACATTGGCCACGATGCACATTTCTGCAAACTAGATCTCATTTACCTCCTCAGCTCCCGTTACGAAATGGGCCTTCCACCCCCTGGGAAGACATCCCAGCAGATGGATCGGAACAACTCGGGGTGGAAGACGTTAAGCCTTAAGCCGGCGGCCGGGCCTGTGGTGGTTTCTCAGAACTGCGCAATCCCGTTTTGGTCTCTGGGCTCTTCCCTGTACTTTTGTGACCTGCCCCATCTGTTCTCTGCACCGCAGGAATTTCATGTCAGGGCACAGGGACGCTGAGATTAAACACTAGCATCTCTGAGCCTGCTTTGTGGTGGGCCTGGCCGTGTGGTCTCTCTGCCTGTGGCAGCAACAGCTGTTGGAGGGAAGGGCACGGTTTCCTTCATGATGTCAGCCTCGGAGAGTACGCAAGCAGACGGGTTTGGGAGCTAGAGCCGTGCGCCGTGTCCCTCAGGCGAGTCTCTTTGACCCCTCTGTGCCTGCGCGACCGGAATTTTAATTCCTGCCCCATCTATTTCACGAGGGTCATAAAGAAGGATATTTTATGCACTTAGGCTGAAAGTAGTTTGAAAAGTGTGATAAAGTGCTCTTGGAGCAAACCCTACCATCTGTGCATGACCCAGTGTGTATCTCAGTATTTCCAAGGTCTAGTGGAGCTGAGCTATAATACCACACATCACCAGGAGGTGCCGCTGTCACACCCGTCGTGGGCGTTCCTGCGTGTGTGCGTCGTCGTGTGGTTGTTGCATACCGTGTAAAACCAGCTTCTCTGAATGGAGGGTACATGTAGGTCGGTGGAGGCAAGTTCAAGTGCCTGCAGAACCGGTCAGGCAGTGTACCAGGCCCAGCAGGCCGGTGCTGGTCCACTGAGTGGTAGGGTGGCTGGAGGGGCTAGCTCGCGGGTGCGGGGTGCCCCGCCCCAAAGCTTGGCCAGCTAGCGGGGGGTGAGGGCGGGCACGGCCGATGCTTTGCCTTCCCAAGGTGGCACCTTTTCATCACTTTTGAAGGTACACGGTTGACGCCGCTGCTGTGCGGACTGCAGTGAAAACATGGTACCGTGTGAAAGGGAGGCTGTCGGACCCGAGGCCACAGAGAGCGGCACCTCGTGTGTTGGGTTCCGGGCTAATGACGTCCCCCGTCTCTGCTCTGTCCCGGCTGCCTTCCTGGGATCCGGGAACCCGGCTGGGCCTTCGGTCATGCCGACTGCTGCCTTGTGGGAAGGCGGCCCAGTGTGGCCAAGTCGCGCAATTTTTTTTTCTTTTACAAGAGAAGATGGTTTTTAAAAATGCGAAATCTCCTGAGTTTTAATTACTGGCAACGAATTCCAATTAAAATAATACTGTGTGGGCCAAACGCAGCACGTCTTGGACGGGACTTAGTCCGTCGTTTTTGAGCAGCGTTTGCCTTGCTTTCTAGTCGTGTAACTGAAGTCTGTGGCCCTCCACCCCTCTGGAGGCATGTGGGTGGGTGTTTCTCATCGGCCAAATTCACTGAATGTGTTTATCGTTTGTACAAACGGGGTTAAGCGGATCTTCCTTTGGGGCTTATGCATGCTCATAGCCATGACACTAGCTTCTAGAGTCGGACAGAACTGGGTTGGAATCCCAGGTCTGCGATTTACTAGCTGTGTGACCTTGGGCAAGTTGCTTAACCTCTCTGAGCCTCAGCTTCCTCATCCGTAAACACGACCACGATAAAAACACCAGTGTGGTGGCTGTCAGTAGTGTGCACCCAAACTATTTCTAACTTTCACCGTCTGGGCACATGAGAGGGTGGCTCTTCCGGGGCCCCCTGTGGTTGGATGGGGCCACGTGACTCGTTCGGGCCGACGAGCTGAGAGAGTGGAGTGTCACTTGTATCGTTTCCTGGGCTGCAGCGAACCTTCAGAACTCTTCCCCTCCCCCAGGGCGACAGCCAGCGTCTCAGACATTGGCCGACCTGTCACCTCGGGTCCCAGAACGAGGAGTTGTGTAGCGTGAGCGAAACATAAACCTGCGTTATTTTACGAGATGGGGGGATCGCTTGTCACCGCAGCATAGCCTAGACCTCGCGGGCACCCCCGCCCTCCGTGAGCGCAGTGAGGATTGGTGAGTTTCGTGCTGGCCGGGCCCAGCCCGCCGCCGGCGCGGGGTGGTAGGTGTGCGTTCCGCCGCGTTCGCTGCACACGCACCCGCCGAGCACCGGCCGCTGGCCACGCGCCGTTCCAGGCGCAGGAATGAGCAGAACACGCCCAGCTCCCCGCCGCCACGGAGCCCCGCCCCAGCCGCAGGTGGCCGTCCCCCCTCAGCCGCGCACGGGGGAAGAGGGGCCGCGGGCTGTGCGCCGGGGCCGCGGTGGGTTGAAAGGCGAGTCCCAGACGCCGTCGGTGGCAGACAGGCTGCGGGGAGCCCTCCGTCTGGGGCAGGCGGCGGAGTGTGGTGACCACGGAGACTGAGGCCGGACACAGCCGGGCTGCCTGTGGTGACGCCAGCGACGGAGCCGGGCCCGCTGGGCCAGCCTGGGAGCGGCTGAAAGGAGCTGGCACGGGACACACACACGAAGGAGGGGTCACCACGCAGCTCGGGACGTTTCCCTCTTCGCTGCTTCACCCGGGGCCGGGGTAAAAAGAAGATGTCGGGAATTTCTAAAGGTGCTCACGTTCGAGTGTCTGTGTTCAGCGCTCTGCTTAGGTTGTGTCTTTCTGTCCCTACACACGTTCGACAGGGAGGAGTTCACCCCACGTCGGGAAACTGAGGCTCAGAGAGGGTGAGTGAGCTGCTTAAAGCTGCACAGCGAGGCAGGGAGGCAGCCAGGGTTCAGACCCAGGTCTTCTGTCCCCAGGTCTTGCGTGTGTCCCCTGTGCCGATCTCTCGTGGCATTCTTGGGAACAGGATAGCGTGCAGTCCTGGGCCCCCTTCCTCTCCGGAGACCCCTGGCCAAGGTCGTCCTTTATTGCTCTTTCTGCTTTTGCATCCAGCCTGCGGAGGACGCTGTTCCTCGCTCTGTGCTCTCAGCGCCCCACAGAGGCAGGCGCCAGCCGAGCCCCCCGTACGGCGAGGCAGCCACCGCAGAGAGGTGGTGAGAACCGCTGGTTGGGGCAGCTCTGGGGCTAAGAGTGGGCTCAGGGGCGGGGAGCGGCGGCAGCTTCGGTCGCACGTTCTCCCGGGGCCAGCGGATGGGAGCCGCCCTGGCTCGTGTCTCTGGCCACAGCCGCGGGCAGCGTGAGCTCGGGGGTCGCCAGGCTCTCGTGGGGTCGCCTCCCAGGGAAAGGAGTGACCTGGGGCCGCACCCCGGGGTGCTCACGACATGCACACGTTTCCTTTGGCTTAAACGGTGTTTGAAAGAAAAATAAAACCGAATCAGTGGCCAGCGTTTAAAAAATCAAGGGATTTCACGTAAAAATCTACATTTCAGCTACTTTTGCGAGATTGGAAGATCTGGCCACGCCGGGCCCTCCTTCCTGCCTGGAAGCTGTCCTGCCGGGAGGTTGCTGCTCCGAGAAGGGACACGTGTTCCCGGTGTCACCGTCTCCAGCCAGCCTTGCTTGGTAAGTGCTGCCGCGTCCTGGGTGTTTGAGCCGGTGACCCTGCCGTGAACTTGAGCCCTTTGAGCAGGTTCTGGAAGCCTGGCAGAGGCCCGTCTCAGACACGGGGACACGGTCTCCCCCCGCGGTGTGTGGACCCCCCTCTGAGCGTCCCACAGCCCGGAGACCCTCACTTGCACGCGCTGCCACTTGGGAGCGGTCCCTGGCGTCTCCGCGTTCTGTCCCATGTGGCGTGGGACAGCGGTGTCCGCACAGAGCAGAGGGAGCGAGGAGACCCGGGAACGGGGCGCGATGGCGGCGGGAGTTGGCGGAGTGACGCCTCCCGCTCCTGTGCGGCCGTGGCCGTCCCTGGAACCCACAGGGTCCCTGCGGTAGGGATCTCGGGACGGGGGACGGTCCTGGCTGTCACCGCGTCCTGTGCCAGGGGCAGGAGGGGCAGAGGCGGAGGGGGAGGCGGCGACGGGAGCAGGGTGCGAGTGACGCGCTGTGTAGACGAGGGGCCTCAGAAGCTGGGAACGGCAATGGGTTTGTCCCCAGAGCCCCGAAAGGACACAGCCTAAGCCCTGAGGTCTGCTCTGCAGAGAACTGAGCACAAGAGAATAAATCTGTGTCGCTTTAAGCCACGTTTATGGCAGTTTGTTGTGGCAGCCGCAGGACACTAGTCCGGGGATGGCGGCGGTGGCGACAGCTACCCCACCTGTGTGCGTGGGGGGCTGCGTGGCCGCGTCCAGGCACCGGGCTTGTACACGTGCCTCTCACGGTGCGAGGTCCCGCGTCAAAGGGGCACCGTCTCTGTCATTGTCCCCGCTCTGCCGCTTGCCCGGAGGGCTCGGCGTGGACTCGAACCCTCTGTCGCCCTTGATGCTTCTCGTACCCGCAGGGCGGACGCCGTGTTCGTCCCTGGCACCTGTGCTGTGCCGCTGCGCACTGGTCCTTCCCCGAGGCCCCGTGGACCCCCCGCTCCTTGGGGTGCGGCCGCGGGGGCGGCGGCGGCAGGTGGCCGGAGAGAGGCTGGGCCTTCAGCCCCGGAGCCCTTTCTGCTGCCCGGGAGTTGGCCGTGGCTGGTCCCCGTGACGGTGGCTCCTGCCTCGAGGTGGCGTGGGCTGGCTCTGTCCTCTGCCCACAGCCGCCCTCCTGCCCGGGGGCACCCCCGCCTCCAGGCCCTGCCCCCTCCGGATCAGTCGCCCCCGTCACTGGTCCCCGTCACTGGAGTCTCGGGCCGTTGGCCTGGGCTCTGCCTCCTGCCTGAGGTGGCCGTGCGACCTCAGCTGTCCCCGCAGCAGCCTCGTGCGGTGGCGTCGGCAGCCTCACTTACAGATGCAGAAACAGCCGCGGCGGCGGGGCACACGCTCCTCCTGCGTCCTTGGTTTCCTCATCTGGAAAACGAAGAAGAAAAATGACAACCTCCCCACAGCACCGATGGGAAGGTTTTTCCCTTTCTTGGCCTTCAGTTGGCGTGAAAACTGCCGAGACAGGGCTGCCTTCTTATTAATATTTATACTCCTTCGTCTGCCCTTCTGGAAACTACCATTGCCTCCCATTCTGTCAGTGGCGGCCCTCAGCTGTTTCAGCTACACGTTTATGCATTTTCTTCTCGAAGTCGACAGCTACCCAATATTTCTAGACCCTTCTCACCCGCGTCAAGCGCCTAGCATTCTCCAGCCCACCGTCAAACCCTCCTGTCTGTGACCGTGTAGACGGGGATTTCTCGGCCTGGGCACGGCTGACATTGGGGCCGGATTATTCTTTGCTGTGGGGGGTGGGGCGTGCTGTGCGTTGTAGGATGTCAAGCAGCATCTCTGGCCTCGACCCACTAGATGCCGGCAGCTTCCTCCCGGTTGTGACAACCCCAAATGTCTGCAGATGTTGCCACCTGTGCCCTGGGGGCACGGTCGCCTGGTCGAGAAACCCTGGCTTAGAGTTTTCACTCTCCCTGGTATGTGTTTGGAGCAGTGAGGCTTTTCACTTCATGAATTCAGCCTGACACGGTGGCTCACCCCTCTAATCCTGCCACTTTGGGAGGCTGAAGCGGGAGGATCACTTGAGCCCAGGAGTTGAAGGCTGCAGTGAGCTACGATGACACCACTGCACTCTGGCCTGGGCCACAGAGCAAGACTCTGCCTCCAAAAGAATGAGAATGAAAAGCATGTGTTCACTGGGCCCTTCTTGCCCCCAAAGCATCGGGTTCCATTCAACGGCAGCTTCTGTGTCCAGGGTTCCAAAGCAGGTGTCCGTGTTCCCTTCTGGAGTCATCCCAGAGGCTCTGCTTGTCTTGTCCCCGAGGAACCCCTCGCGGAAGCCTGTTCCCTCGGAACGTGGGGCGTGTTTCTTCTGCTCCTAAGGACCCGGAGGAGTTGAAAATGGGATTTCCTGCAGGTAGCCCTTCTTCCCTCGACCTCCCTGCCTCTTAACAGAATTAATTTCCCAATTAAAAGGAAACCACTCCTGTCCCTCTGCACTACATGTTGAACTGCTTTGCAGGACTGAACTTGGCAGGCGATTCATCGGTGACGGGGTGAAGCGCCCTCGGATTTGGGGGGTGGCGGAGAAGACCCAGGGGGCTGGTGGAGGCCCGGCTGGTGCCCTGACATCCTCACCTCCCTGCCACCTCCCTGCCAGCGAGCAAGCTTTGTCATTGAGGAGGCAGGACACACAGGGCCCCCAGATACCCGTTTGTCTCCCCTCATTTGCAAGTGCCGAATGAGGCGGTTCGGCGTTCGCCGGCAGGGCAGACTGCAGCAACTCCAAATGAGCTATTTATGGGCCATTTTTTTCAGCATTACTTGCATATTATAATTAAGAGATAATGTCAGTGGAATAGAACATTGTCACCGGGTAATGGTCTCCTGCTGCTTCAGAAATGTCAAGGCAAAGTCACAGCATTTATCAAAAATAAACGTTGGCGGGAAGACGCGACGTTTGTTTTCGCAGCGGGGACATCAATCCCGGGACAACGATACGGCAGCGTCTTTATTTCTCCTCTCCGGAGTGATGGATGCCGGCGCGTGCTCCTGCCTGACGGACGAGGGGCTCGCTGGTGTGGGGGGGCCAGCTGGGGCAGGGGCGCCGGCTGCCTGGCCAGGTGGCGACACACTGACGGGGCTGGCAGGGGGGATCTGGCCGCCCTCGGCCACCGCCAGCGATCAGCAAATTCACTCTGCACTGAGGTGCTGGAGGTGGCCCCGGGGGCGTCCTGGCTCCAGCTGGGCAGGGCGTTCTCCGCAGCTGGCAGCAGCCCGCCGGTTGGGTGGGGAGAGAGCCGACAGTTGGCAGAGGTCCTCCTTTCTGCCAGCGCGCGGGTCCCCGGGGAAGCGGGCTGACGACGGAGTGGCGAGCCCTTGGACAACCTCAGTTTCCGCATCGCTGCCCGAGAGGGAGCCGGCAGCGGGAAGGGCAGCGGAGACAGCCGGCCGCCGCGACTCCTGGCGATCTGGGGGCGTCCGCACTGCAGCGCGGCGCGGGGACCTGTGCCTCTCCGGCAGCTCGTGCTGCCTGGCTTAATGGCGTGCTCGGCTGACGTCTCTTCCGCGCCGCTGGCCCAGCGATCTTTCTCAAGTGCAAATCTGCTCGTGTAGCTCCCGGCTGAAATCCCCTGGGCCCTCAGGATAAGGTCCCCACTCCGAAATGGAGGGCCAGGGCCCCGCGTCATCTGGCCCCAGCACGGCTGTCCCCACGGCCTTGTGATTCTTCCAAGCAGCCAGGCTGTGTCCCCCATTCTTCCCCCCAGCCAGCAGGGCCTTTATCCTTGTTCCTTCCTCCTGGGACAGTTTCTTCTGCTCTTGCCCACACACGACCCTCAGTCTGACTATCCCTCACCACCTCTTCAGGCCTCTACTTTGACAACTCCTCCTCCAGGAAGCCTTCCCTGACCTCTCAGGCTGTGGCCATGAACCCCTCGCATGTGCCACACCCAGGCTATTTGACTTAATCACACCCGTGTAAACACTTGGGTCTTGGGGCTTATCTTTCTCCCCTTTCAGAGCCGCAGGCTCAGCTTTGCTCGAAGTTCTATCCCCAGATACAGAGTGGGTGCTTCACGAGTATGTGTTGGAACAGCCAAATTCGTGAATAAACAGATGGGGCCTTTTGTATGGGTTCGTATCAGTCATCCGTTGGCAAACTCATGCTGCGTACCCAATCACCCCAAACGTCGGCGACCTCAGACAACAAGCGTCTATTTGGCGTATGTGTCTGCAGGTCAGCGACTGAGGCTGGGCTTGGCTGGGTGGTTCTTCTGTCTCAGCTGGGCTCACTCACGGGGCTGGGGTGGCTACTCCAGGCTGGCCCCAGCCGGGATCGCCGGGAGAGCTGGGCTTCACTCCGCACAGCCCTCCTCCAGCAGGCTAGCCCGGGCGTGACCCATGGGGGCGGCAGAGGTCGGAGAACAAGCAGCCACGCTGGGCTTCCTTGGGCCTAGCTTGGCACAGCACATTGTTATTTTCATCAGCTAAAGCCAGGCACAAGGCCAGCTCAGGTCCACGGAGTGGGGACGTGAACTTCACCTCTCGGGTGAGAGGGATTGCAGAGCCGCACGGCAGAGGGCGTGGACCAGGGCGGGGTGTGGAATTGGAGCCGTCCACACAACCTGTCGGAGTTTGCGTCAAGTTCTTAGGACAGTGCAGCGGGCATCCAAGAAGTGCTGTACAAGTGCAGTGATTCTTCCGATGGTGACGATGACAATGGGGTTTTGCTTTTTTAATTGTGGCAAAATACGTGAACCTAGAATTTACCATCTTAACCCAGTGGCATTAAGTGCGCTCACGAAGTTGTGCAACAGATCTCCAGAATATTCTCATCTTGCAGAACTGAAACTCCGTCCCCATCAGACACCTCCCAGTCCCCTCCCCCAGCCCCTGGCACCCGCCGTCCTCCTGTCTCTGTCTGTGAATTTGGTTGCTCCAGCCACCGCCTGTAAGTGGGGCCATGTGGCATTGGTCTTTTTGCGTCCGGCTTCTGTCACTCGGCATAATGTCCTCAAGGCTTAGCCGTGGTTGCAGGACAGGACAGGGTTCCCTCCCCCCTCCAGGCTGGGTATTTTGCTGATGGGTATACCACATTGGCCAGGATACAAATATCTCTTTGAGACCCTCCTTTCTGTCCTTTTAGATATATGCCCAGAAGTGGGGTTGCTGGATCCTAGGTAGCAGAAAACCCCTTTGGGACATCAACACTGATCCCTGCATTTGACAGAGCAGCGGCTCATTGGACAGGCTGTGGGGTCAGCCAGCTTGGTTTGTTTGGACCCCAGCTCTGCCGCTTCCTAATTGTTTTCTCAGTCGAGCCACCGGCTCTGAGCCTCAGTCTTCTCCTCTGTGAAATGGGCGTCATGCTCGTATCTACTCAGATGTGAGGATTACGTGAGTTAGGGGCTTAGAACAGCGCCCGGCGCAGAGCAGCGCTCAGGGTCACAGCCACGTGTTGTCTCACGGTGAGCTGTGGCCCTGGCCCCGCCCCGGCCCTCTAAGGCTGGGAGTATTGCAGCCGGTGGGCGGCCAGGAGGACTGTTTTTCTTCTTTATCAAAATATGCCCAGAGCTTATCTCCCCCGGGCAAACCGCAGGGACGGCTGGGTTAGTGTCTGGTGACAGGTGCTGACACCGCGTCCCCTCGGCTGGGGTGTCCGGCCGGGGCCTCCCAGGGGCTGGGGCTGGTGATAAGTCGGCATTCAGCGGGGCGGGAGGCAGGTTGTTGTCGGGGACGTTCAGCGGCATCAGCCATCAGCGGTGGCCCGGCCCGCTCCTCCCCCCCGCACAGACTGCAGCGCTGGCCGCGGCGGGAGGAATGAGCTTGCATAACAGGGGAACATTTGGTTCTTCCAGGCTGGGCCGCAGAGGGGGAAGCTTTTGTGCTGAAGTGTGCACGGCGGGGGCAGGCTCGAGAGGTTCCCTGTGTGCGGGGCTGGGGGGAGCTTCGTCCACGGGGAGGGTGGCCGCGCCGAGGTCCAGATGGACGGGGTGGGGGGGCCGCTCCCCAGGGAAGGGCTGACGGGGAGCGTGACTTTGCTGTTTTCCAGAGACGGGAGGAGGGCGCAAGGGAAACCGCACAGGGCAGGGATGGGTGGCTGCAGACAGGGCCGTGGCCTCAGGACCCTGGGCCAAGCCTAGGGCCACAGAGGCTGTTCCTCTGCCCTGGGCCCTTTTGGGCCACTTCCTTCCCACCCCAGAGATCTGTGGCCTCGGCACGGAGTTGAACCGCACCTCGGTGATCCGAGGATGTGTTGGAGCCACCACGAGGGGCCTCTGCAGGCCCCCGGGGCCAGTGTGAGAGAGGATGGGGCTCAAACACGCCGAGGGTCTGCGGGTCGGTCCCCAGGGGTGACAACACCCCACCGAGGTGGACCCTGGCGCTGCTCTTTATCAGGGGACCGAGGTGGGCACTCACTCAGCCTGGAGATGCAAGGGCCGGAGTGGGGTTGGCATCATGAGTCCTGGAGAACTTTGTGACTTCCGACGTGGCGTTCGTGTCCCCGACCCGGTTCATCCTCACAGCGGCGTAGGGAGGTTGGGGGCAGCGTTGTGGTCTCCCGGCAGGTGTTTGCAGAGCACCCGCTCTGTCCCGGCCCTGCTCAGGGTGCCGGGGCTGCAGCAGTGAACAGACAACCCGTGCGCTCGGGGGTCACGTGCCAGCGGGGAAGACAGACACTGCACACGTCTGCGCCCAGACAAAGGCACGTGCGCTGCGCGGGGGAGCTCACAGCACGCCTCGCTTCCCCCCCGCCCCGCACGTGTGCCCTCTGCGTGGGACGTGGCACCGCTTCTCGACAAAGGGGTGGAGCACCTTCCCCCCTTGGTTTCGCTCTGGCTGCGCGACTTGCTTTGAGCAAAAGGAGCAGAAGGGACTCCGCGCTGTCCTGACTCCCCCTTAAGGGACCTTGGCCATGCTGCGCCTCTGTCACGGTGCGAGACAAACACGCCCTGGGTTGTCCTGCTGGTCTCGGGAATGAGGGACAGTGCAGCAGCTCGGCGCAGCTCAGCCTTGCTGGAGTCAGGTGACCGCAGCCAACCGGCAGATGTGGAGATGATAACGAATGATTGAGCGTGTGGGAGGGGTCTTTTGTTCCGCAGCGTGTTGGCGGCAACAGCTAACGGATACAATCAGCCATTGGTAAGTGCTATTATTAACCCCATTCTGCAGGCAAGAAAATTGAGGCCCCAAGAGGTGAAGAAACCATCTTGAAGTTACAGAGTTAATGCGGTTGAGCCCAGACAAGAACCCAGCTGTGTGGACTCCAGATCGTTCGTTCATTCATTCGGCGCATTTTTACTGAGCACCTACTGCATGCCTGTAATTGTGCCAGGAACTAGAGGTAGCTCAGTGAAATGCACATGCCTCTGTGGGCAACCTCTGCTAGAAGACACATTCTCTCTGCCTAGAGTCTCGACAGACGTCAAGACCTGCGTGCCACCAGCCTGGTGTGGGTCACACACCCACCTGGAGCCCGTGGCGGCAGTGAGAGGACATGGGGCTCTGATTGGCCAGACCAGGTCATGTGTCCACCTCAGCCCCGTGGCTGGGGGACTCGGTGACTCTATCCGAACTCAGATGGACTGGGAGTGGAGGAGAGACGGTTTCCCAAAGAAAAAGGGGTGCTTGTTCTCTAATCGGGGATAGATGCTGGGCAGATAAGAAAAGAACAGTTTGTACTCCAGAGCTCCGGGGCCCTGATACAGACGCCCCCACAGCTCTGTGATCCTCGGCGAAGCCCCCCAGGGCCGCCCCAGCCTCCCCTGCCCGCGACGCACCTCGTGGGAGCTCGGATGTGATTTATTCCTGGCATCTGTGCCGCCGCTCGCCGCGAGGTGCCGTGCAGCGGAGCAGGGAGTTGCAGGGCATCTATCTTGTTGGCAGCTGCTGGAAAAATGAGCAGTCTGAGCAGACGGGGCCTCTAACGAGCACGACCAGGGCTGTGCATCTAGAAACCAGGAGACCTTGAAATGGATTTTAATTGAAGGGGTCAGCGGCGAGGGGTTCGGCTGGGTTTGTTCCGAGTGGAGACGCCCCACTTCCGGGAAGGTGGCAGACATGGCGCACTCGGCTCCACGTTTGGCTTTGGGCAAGCTCTGCGACCCCCGCCGACGGTCTCCCCGTCTGCGCCACGGCGATGTGTCAGTCAGTGTCGGCTCGGTTGTGGTGCTGCAACAAACAGCTCCGAAAGCTGATGGTTTAAAGCAATCCAAGTTCATCTCCCGTTACGCTGTGCGTGGGTTGTGGGTCTGCGGGGGGCTCCCACGGGGTCCCCTCGCTCTGGGACGCAGACAGGCAGCGTCTGCGGTACGGAACATCGCTGGGCGTGGGGCCAATCGCACACTGGCTCTTAGAACTTCTCCTCAGACGCCGCCGACGTCACTCCCGCTCACGTCTCATGGGTCCAGGGACGTCACATGGGCGTGTGCCTTCTGGTGGGGGAGGGTGGCGAGGAGAGAGCCTCCCTCGTGCCTGTTAGCAGGAAAGTGTTATCGTTTATTAGGGGGCAGTTCTGCGGAGTCATCACAGAGTCAGGGTTTCTGCCTCTTCCCTCCTGGGGATGCTGATCGTCTGACTCTAATCCATTCTCCTTTCCGCTGCCGGATGAATCATCCTCCCGCGCCCTCACTGCCGTACCCCATCTGCCGCGCGGCCTGCCCACTGCGGGGCGCCGGAGCCGGTCAGCGCGGCACTCAGACGGCCCGAGGCTGGCGCCTCGCACGGGGCAGGGACCGGCTGTTTCTTTCTCCCCGCGTTCTTGCCAGCACCTAGAGCTGTGCCTGCATTCAGCAAGCGCTCAGCCAGTAATTTTTGCAGCTACGAAATGACTCGCCCAAGCCCATGAGCCCTGGGAAACATCAAAGGCAGGAGTCTAAGCCAGGCAGGGCTCAGAGCAAAGTGCTCACTGTTGACGAGGCTCAGTGCAGCCGCCCCACGGCCGTGGCCGTTCGCTGGGCGCTCGCTGGACGCAGGCCTCACCAGCCGACTGCCTTGCATGCGTTAGCCTCCCGGTCCTTCACGCAGCCCCCATGGCAGGTGCTACGGTGGCAGGATTCTTCTTCTGTTTTTTTTTTTTGAGACAGAGTCTTGCTTTGTTGCCCAGGCTAGAGTGCCATGGCGTCATCATGGCTCACAGCGACCTCAGACTCCTGGGCTCAAGTGATCCTCTTGCC
Source organism: Propithecus coquereli (assembly GCF_000956105.1). NCBI lineage: Eukaryota > Metazoa > Chordata > Mammalia > Primates > Indriidae > Propithecus > Propithecus coquereli. The sequence continues at coordinate 2,536,306 of NW_012154285.1, forward strand.
TCAGCCTCCCGAGTAGCTGGGACTACAGGTACAGCCACCATGCCCAGCTAATTTTTCTATTTTTTGTAGAGATGGGGTCTCGCTCTTGCTCAGGCTGGTCTCGAACTCCTGGCAAGACTCTTTACTGAGATATTTATTCATGTCCATTCACCCTGTCACTTTCCCTGCCCCAATTCCAAGGCAGCATCTAGCCCTTTTCTTGACTTTTGTTTTTGCCGGGCAGAGATTAGAAGCTTCTGGAAGAGAGTCCATCACATCTGCCTTTTGTGAGAACACAGTGTGTTGGTCAGCGTATAGATGAGCTCAGCTGCTGTAACAAAGAAACCCTGGCACCCGTTTGTTAGAGTGAGAGAGGAGTTTGTTTCTCTCCAGAGTAAGAGGATCGGGGGAGGTGGCGTGCCGGGGAGGGCCAGGAGCTCTGCGCTGCAGCCGTTTGTCCCCACGACCCCTAGGATGTGGCAGTCACACACGGCTAAACCAGGACCACATTCCCGCTCTCTATCCGGGGAGAAAGAAGGGGAGGACCAACCGCTCCCTGCTGAGCGGGGCATGGGAAGTGGCGCAGAACCCTCCCGCTCGCGTTCCCGGGGGGGGCCAGGGAGGCGGGGGACCGGTGGCCAGCCCGGTAGCCTTGTGCCCAGCCGCGATTTCATTCCCGTCCAACGGGGGCACGTCGCGTCGGCCGTACCAGAGCACGCTAAGAAACTGGTATTGGTTCCGAGGGGGTCCAGGAAGGGAGTGAGGTTTTCACAGGCTGGGAGGGGGCAGGGGACAGGCCTGGTGACCGTGGCAATGCCCAGGAGGTGACGGCATCCAGAAGTTGCAACAGGCACCAGGGAGGGGGCGCCCTAAGCAAGGAGGTTCCCGTGCAGACAAGGCCCCGCCACCGCCAGGCAAGCCGCGGCTGCTGAGGAATTTCACACCAGAAGGGGTGGCGCGGTCCGTATCCCAAGCATCTGCGGGGTCCCCAGGGGAACCAGTGACCAGAGGGACCTCTCTGGGAGGCTGAGGTTTGGAATTAGCTCTAGGTCAATTGGAAAGAAATAAAAATCGGTTATCTCTTACAGGCCTGGGTTTGTGGCCTGACATATACACTCACTGCCTTGAGTTCTCTCTAATATTTATGAGGACACTGGGACTCAGAGAGGTCAGGCCACTGCTCTGAGGTCACACAGCACGTTTGTAATAAAACTGGGGTTTGGAACCGGGCCTGCGGCCTGCAGACCCCACATGCAGGGCTGCTGTGCTGTCCTGCCCTGCTTGGGCGTGCAGGCGCTTTCTGGCGTTTGGACTCGGGGCAGGCGGGAGGAGCTGGGGCGGTGGAGGGTTCTGGGTGCCTTAGGAGTTGGATGGCTGTGATGTGTGATGTGGGGGCTTGCCAGCAGTTCTAGAAAGTTCAGCAGGCCACGCTCTGGGAAGCCTCTTGGAGGCTTGGCTGCTTTCGAAACAAGTGGTCACCACTGGGCTGGGCTGGAAGTGGTTGGTGAATCATTCGAAGGCCACTCCAGGGGGAGGCCCGTGGCTTCTGCTGAGCTTGAGACGTCTCCTGCCTGGGGACGTGGGCGTCTCAGGCTCGAGGGGGAGCTGGCTGTAGGATGGGTGGCCAAGAGCTTTAGTCTGTTGTGCCGCTTTGGGGCCAGTTAGTTAATTCACGTCTCTGAGCCTCAGTTTTTTCATCTCTAAAATGGTCCCGATAATACAATTGCAGGGATGATTTGGTGAGAAAATAGGTAAATATTTAGCCCAGTGCCTGGCGTGAATAATGCCAGCATTTCCTGGTAAAATCGAACTTCCCTGTGCCTTGAAACTCCGTTTCTTTCTCTGAGGTGTACGCCTAAACAAACTCTCGAACGGGCACCGCCAGCGACGTGTACAAGAACGTGCACATCGGCGCTATTTTCATGCCTCAGAAGGACGCGCCGTCCCCATCAAACAGCCACTCCCTGTCCCTGTCTCCCCCGGCCGCTGGCAACCACCAGCCTGCTGTCTGCCGCTGCGGGGCGGCCTGTCGTGGACGCCACGTATCGACGGAGCCGTGCGCGGCGTGGTTCCGTGTGTCTGGTGTGACTCAGCAGCGGCGTGTTCTCGAGGTTCGAGCACGCCGTAGCCTGTCGGTCCTCGGCTCCTTGTCCTGGCCGAGGGCCGTCCGCCGTGGGGACGGGCCACGCTCGGTCATCCGTTGGCGTCGGGAGCAATGCTGCTGTGAGCGTTTGCGGGCAGGTTCTCATGTGGCCTTTATTGCTCTTGGGACTGTGGACATTCGGGGCCAGATTGTTCCTTGTCGTCGCATCCTGGGCCTCGTGGGATGTTCAGCAGCAAATCTGGAGCCGGCCCGCGAGACGCCAGGAGCTCCCTCCCCGCCAGCCGCGACAACCACAAACGTCTCCAGACCCTGCCCGACGTCCCCGGGGGCAACCTTGCTCGAGACCAAATCGAGGATCACTGGTCTGGAGTTAGAAAGTCTGGTCACAGAAGACCACGTGTGACGTGACACTCTTGTTAGGACATTTAAAAACAGCTGCAACTCAGTGACACACTTTAGGGTTCCCCAGTTCTTGAAACTTTCTGGAAACGCGAATTCTCAGGCTCTGCCCCAGACTGGCTGAGTCGGACACTCCGGGGTGGGCCCAGCGACCTGTGTCCCCACAGCCCCCCACGGGCTGCTGAGCGCGCACACGCGTGGGACCCGCTGGGGGGGGCTCGTACGCACACGCACGCACACGGAGACCTGGACGTGAAGAGGCAGGAGGGTGATAAACCCAGACTCGGGACCGCGCGTCCGGCCCACGGCGGGACAAAATAAGCGCGTGTCAGATCGAGGAGCGGGCGCACTTCTGGGAGAGGCGGAAGGACGGACGCGTCGCTGCGTGAGTCATGCTCGTGTTCTTGCCCTGGGGGTAGGTTCCGGAGAGTCCACTATACTGTGAAACAAATGGAAAAGTACCAAAAAAAAAAAAGAAGAAGAAATAAACCTATAAAATAAAAACAGGTCAGACCCCCGCCACCAGTGGGAGAGCCACAGATGACACTTGACCCAGTTTTATGCTCCTGAGGTCGTTGGAGACCTGACGCTGGCCCTGCCCACCACGTCCGAGGCCGTCTGTGGAAATAAACCCTGGCCTCTGCTGCCGCTGGCCCCCCTTTCCTCAGACGCCCCCCGGCTCTAGGAGTTCACGGTAGTTGCTAAGATCTGCTGAGCAGGTACTGAGGGCCCAGTCTGTGAGCTGAAGCACTCATGTGGGTGTCTCTGAAGTCCCATTTTACAGGTGGGGAAACTGAGTCTGAGGGCGATTCAGTGACTTGCCCTAGGGGTTCAGGGGTTGGAGATGAAGCCCCAAATGCCGGTCCTTTGCGGGGCTGGAGCAGGGTCGCTCTGAACATCCAGGCCATAAAATCTCCCGTGGGATTTTATCCAACAAAAGCCAAGTTCAAGATGTCTTGGTTTCTGAAATTGCCTTAATGCTGCCTGTTAAAGGCCTGGCCGACTTGGGCTGCTCTTTTTCCTGAAGGAATTTCCAAAAGATGAGGTCACAAGGCCCAGAGAACCGAAGACATTGCCCAAGATCCACAGCAGAGGCAGGATTCAAACCAGGCTCACCTCCTCCAGGAAGCACTCCATGCCTGCTGCATCCCCCAACTCCTACAGGACTCGGGCTTAGGGACACGTCACCAGGGCCCATTTGTCTTTTGACCCAACACAGTGGGCGAATGACCCAGGTCTCCGCTTCTTTCTGCGTCCCTTCTCTCACCTCCTGCTTCTCCGCTGTCGCCGCAAGCTCGGTGCACACCGGGATGTGAGCGGGTGGAACCGTGAGGACCCCCTCTTTGCCCGTGTCTCCCCACTGCAAATTGTCCTGGGACAGAGACACCCAGCTCTACCAAATAACCTGAAACCAGGAAGCTCCCACTCCCTAAAGATTAAATCGAGCGACAGCCAACAGCCACCAAGCTCTTGCTCTGTGCCCCGCGCTCTGCCTGGATCCCCACATTCAACACTCGACATAACCCCGCCTTTCCTACCCTCCGCATGTTATAGATGTGGAAAGCAAGGCACAGAGAGGCTGCGTGACTGGCCCAAGGTCACACAGCTACAAAGAGGAGCCAGGATGTGAATCCTCTTTTGGGTCCAAAGACTCCAATCAGGGCCATAGTTACGGCTCCCACAGGGCAGGATGTGGGACGTGGCCAGGAGGCCCTCCAGGCTGCTTTTAAGTTTGTGTAATGTCGTTTCTCTTGAGTAGCCAGCAGGGTGGGCAGAACAATGCATGCTCGGCTGGGCCAAGGAATGTCACAGCCGCTGTGGCTCAGCGGGCAGGGTGGGGGCGGGGCGGGAGTGGCGTCTTGGCAGCCGTGACAAATAGAAAACAGATTGTGTTTCCCTTTGCTCTCACCCCCCGCGGGGGAGGGGATGCGTCGGAACCCAACTGCCCGCGGACAATGGAGCTCCATTGTGGGGTGGGAGGGAGGTCGGCCGGGAGCAGGCCCTGCCCGGGCGCGGTGTCCCTGGCACGGGGGTCTCCAGGCCTTGGCTGACCTTGCTCCCTCCTGCCTCTGCGCCAGCCCCGGCGCGGCTCGCAAAGACCCGGCGCCCTTTCAAGAGCCGGGTTCTGTCTCCAGGCAACCTTGACGCTCTCACTGTGTGGGACCTGCTGCAAGGACCGTGGGTCCCTCTCTGAGCTACAGCGGAGGTCCCTGTCACTCGCTCATTTGTTCATTCCTCCCCCACCAGCCCCCCACCCCTCCTCCCCCGCCCCGTTTTTATGTGGAGATGTTGGAGCAGTCACGCAGTGTGGCTCTCATTGAAATCCCTTCACTGAGTCACCACGCATTTGTGAAGCACCTACTGTGTGGGCACCAAGGACGTGCCATTTGCCAGCTGTCTGAGGCGCCTCCTGTGTGGGAGGCGCTGGAGACACTTCTGTTCACTCACCAAGTATCTGTGGAGCAGCCTCAGGGACACGTATGCTTATTTATCAAATATTTGTGGCGCACCTACTGTGTGCCAGGGGCACATCCACTCATTTGCCCCGTGTCTGTGGTGCACCTACTGTGTGCCAGGGGGCCAGGGACACATCCACTCATTTGCCCCGTGTCGGCGCACCTACTATGTGCCAGGGGCACATCCATTCATTTGCCCCGTGTCCATGGTGCACCTACTGTGTGCCAGGAGCACATCCACTCATTTGCCCTGTGTCGGTGGCGCACCTACTGTGTGCTAGGGGCACATCCACTCATTTGCCCCGTGTCGGTGGTGCACCTACTATGTGTAGGGTGTTAGAGGTGCCGCGGTGAACAAGACAGATGGTCTCTGCCCTCCGGCGTCTTAAGGACATCTTAAGCAGACTCTTAAGGACCGTCTGATGAGATGTGCGTTGATTGCACAGAGACTGTGTGTGGTCTGCAGGCGGCCGGGGCCAGGGTTAGAGACGCTTGCTGGTCAGTGTGGGTGGCAGGATTGTGAATCGGACCTAGATCAGGATTGAAATGCTGCCTCCATCACAAGCTCAGTTTGTCACTGGGAGAGACTGACTTCACCTCCAAGGCCTCAGCTTACCCACCTGTGAAAAGGGTGGCGGTGAGACCTAGCAAGGGGGACCGAGAAATGTCAGATTGCTTCTGCAGGGGACGGCTGTTGCTTTTGGCAGCTCAGCTTCGGTTCCTCCTGGTGACGGCCCCTGATCTTGTTGGGGGGGAATAGGTCTCTTCTTTCATCTCAGCATCTGCAGTTCAGGTGGGGTGGGCCCCTCCTAGCCCACCCCACCCCTGGGGGAGCACATGACCAAGGCTTGGCCAATCAGATCATTCCATCCTCTGACCGCAATCATTGGTTCAGAGAAGGGTCACATGATCTGGGCAGGGTTCAGGGAGATTCAGTTCTGGACCGTGGAAGGCGAGAACTTCTTTCTCCCGGGGTTGGCAGTGGTGTGTGCTGCTGGCACCGTCTTGCCGTCTGAGTATAAAACCAACCAGAAGAAATGGAGAGAGTGAGCCCCCGCTGGTGCCATTTGGAGCCCCTTGATCTAGCTGTGCCTGAAGCTCATCCAACTTCTGGACTTTTCAGTAACACGAGCCAATAAATGAGTTCTCTCTGATACTTTGGCCACTTCGAATTGGGATTTTTAGCTCTTGCAGCCGGGAGCCCTGACTGATAAACAGACCTTTCCTCTCCCCTCATTTCATAAAACGGAAATCCCACTACACCACACGGGGAGCAGGCAAAATTAATCCCCCTGCTTCTAAAAAGCCGATGAGAAGTGGAGAAAGGGAGAGGCGGGGATGGCTCCTTCCTCTTCGGCGTGTGAGGACATCCATCGTCCTGCTGGCCCCGAACTCGCCTCGCTGAGCCGGAGCAGGAATCCCTTCACCTTCCGGGCCTCGGCGTTCAAAGGTTTATGATGGATAGCGCTCCACCTCGCGGGCGGAAACAGAAAATTCTCGGCCGTCTGGTCTGTCCCGGGCGGGAAAGGAGGCGGGACGCAGAGGTGGCGGCTGCTTCTGCGAAGGGCTGGCTAGTAAATATTTGGGGCTTTGTGGGGCATGAGGTCTCTGTCGTGTGTTCTTTGTTGTTTCTTGTTTGTTTTTTACAACGCTTTGAAAATGTAAAAATTATTCTTAGTTCGAAGGCAGCACAAAAGCAGGCCGTGGGCTGGGTTTGTCCCGTGGCTGGAGTTTGCTGAGCCCTGGGGAAGGTCACAGTGACGGGCCGAGCGCCTGTGTTCTTCCTCCTGTCTTGTCCGGCCCGTTTTCTCCCTCCCCCCCCCTTTTCTCTCTTTCTTCTCCCTCCCTCCCTCCCTTCTTTTTTCTTTCTTTCTTCCCTGGGACGAACCCTTGTTCTCCCAAACCCAGGAAACATTTTGGTATCGAAACTCACACTGAAAAGTAGCCCCTGGCGCCTCGACTTGGCGTTTCCTCCCACGGCACTTAGGACAATGTGGCACTACAGATTTATGTCTTTGATTGTTTTTGGGTGTCTGTCTCCCCATTCTGGATCTGAGCTCCACGAAGAAGGAAAGCCCCGAGGGGCAGGGTTTGGGATTCCTGGCAGTTTGAGGCTGATTACCGAGAGCATGGGCGAGGCACGGATCCGTGGTGACCTTGGCAGAATGCACAGATGCTGGACTTTCAGCTGCGCGAGCAGAGCCGGGTGGGGCTGGCGGCCTCGGGAATTCCCTCTGCACAAGCAGGCTCAGGCCATGACCCTGACTCATGCACACAGGAAGGAGTGAGCTCCCTGTCGCTGGAGGCAAGTAAGCAGAAGCCGGCTGCTCATTAGGGCCAACTCGCAGATGTGATTCCCACTCCTAAAGGCAGGTCTTTCCTCCGTCAGTGAAGCCCACTGCCCCCTGCCCCTGTTTGAAAACTCCTGGTCACAGTTGGCTGTATTTGTCTTCTTTGGGATTAGGGAGCTGTCGGGAGTCACCCTGTGATCTTGCAAGAAAGCCACAGGGGTTCTGAAGTTCTGCAGTCTGCGGACAGCTCTGTCTGCGTCCAAACCCTGGGTCTGTCACTTACCAGCTGTGCCTTGGTTTCCCCACCTCTTAGCCTTTCGATGAAGATTAAGTAAGGCTGTGTATCTACAGGAGCTGAGACAGAGCCTGCCTGGTACACACTAAGTGCTGTATACATATCAGTAATTATTTTTATTATTATAATACTCATTGACTAAAAGAATGAAAAGCAACATTTCAGTTTAGTCTTTAAGCATCCATGAGGGATAGCAGTCAAAGTTTACACAATGCAGGGAACAGTGTTCCAGCTAAGAGGAACAGCATGTGCAGAGGCCGGCCACGTCGCTGCGTCTAAGCAGGAAGAGCTGAGTGCAGAGCTCAGTGCAGATGTGGCGAAGGCTGAGCCCCACCCTTTGGGGTCCACAGAGGACAAATCCGACCTTCAACTCGAGATGGGACGAGAATAGGCAGGTGTGTCGGGGCAGGGGCCTGCAGAAGACAGGGAGGGAACCTGCCTTAGACCACGTTTCTCAGACGTGTGGGAACAGAAATTGCTGATTTAACGACCACTCGGTGCTGGAGAGCGAGGCACGCGGGTCTTCCTGGGAGATTTCTCTGGCGGCTTCTCTTCTCGCCCTGTGAAAACCGCCCCTGCAGGGCCGCGGCTGCCGAGCCCTGCGGCTGTGGAAGATGAGGCACCTGCCTTTTCCGGGTGTGCAGAGGCACCCGCTGCGACTCTCATTTAACAGCGAGCTGCTTCCTGACCAGAAATGACTCAGATGAATTTGTCAGCCGAGGGCTGCAGCTGCCATCCTGGGATTAATTTGGAAGTGCTGGCTCGGGGTGGCGGGGCCCCGGCTGCCCACGGAGGCCAGGCTTTCTCCGGGACTTCTGTCTGGGTCACCTTCAGAGGGCCTCTCTCTGAGGAAGCTGCCACCCCCAGGGGGGAAATGACTGGCCTGCAATTCACCCCTGGAAAATTCTGCTGAGGCTTGTCTCTGCCCTCCTGTTCCCGTGATGGCTGCTGAGGGAGGGCAGCGGGGAGAGTGTTTATTCAATTGTTCAATCAGCAAATTGTTATTCAGTCAGTAAACATTTTCTTAGCACCTCCTATGTATCAGGCACCATGCTAGGTGCTGATAATACAAAGTTAAATGAGGTATTGCCCTTTTTTTGAGACAGAGTCTTGCTCTGTCACCCGGGCTGGAGTACAACGGCATGATCATGATCATAGCTCACTGCAGCCTTGAACACCGAGGCTCAAGCGATCCTCCTGCCTCAGCCTCCTGAGTAGCTGGGACTAGACATGAGCCACCATGCCCGGCTGATTTTTTTTTTTAATTCCGTTTCTTGTAGAGACAAAGTCTTGCTACATCACCCAGGCAATCTCAAACTCCTGGCCTCAAGGGATCTTCCTGCCTCGGCCTCCCGCAGTGCTGGATTACAGGTGTGCGCCAGCGCCCCCGGCCCTGTCTTTACTCTCAAAGATTCCAGCCTCATGTGAGAGAGGCATGCACGCTGGTGATTCCTCGTGAAATTTTTATGGGTTGAGAATTATATCAGCCAGGCTCTCTGTTTGCAGGCAGTAAAACAAAACAAAACAAAACAAATACCTCAAACTAGCTTAGGCCAAAAAGGGAATTTAACGGTCATCATACAACTTGAAAGTTAGGTATATGCCTTCAGGTGTAGCTTGATCCAGGGACTCAAAACAGTTGCCGGGAATAACATTCTCTCCCTCTCAGCACCCTGCTCCCATGGTTTGATTGCAACGGCGGCAAAATAACAGCCTCTAAAGACGTCCATGTCCTAATCCAAGGGACCCTGTGAATATGTGACCTTACACGACAGAGGGGACTTCACAGATATAATTAAGTTAAAGACCTTGAAATGAGGAGGTTCTCCCGTGTCATCATACGGGTGATGTGACCACAGGGTCCTTGTCAGCGACAGAGAGGCGGGAGGGAGCAGAGTCCCTGAGAGGCGGAGGTGGACCGAGGGCTTTTCTGGAGGGGCCGCGGCCAAGCGTGCAGGCAGCCCCATGAAGCCGGAAAGGGAAAGAATATTCTCTGCGACAGTTTCCTGAAGCAGACGGCCTTGCCCACAGCTTTAGGCCCGGGAGGCCCAGGCGGACGTCCAGCTCCCAGAACTGTGGGATAATAAACCTGCGTTGTCTTCACTCGCATCTCCTTCGGTGCGAGCCAGGGGGAATACAACGTTTCTGCCGGGTAACGTCTGACAGTCACGCTGATGGGACCAGCTTGGCTCACCGGCCCATCTCTGAGCCAGTCACCCGGCTGGCAGTGCCCTGGACTGAGCGCAGGTGGAGGAAACTCAGGCTCATGCTTCCATTAAAAAGCGGAACGAGTGTGGCGTAGCCAAAATAGCTCCTCTGCAAGCGGAAGGGAGAACTCACACCCCACTCTGAGGCCAGAGGAAAGAGCCTTGGGGGACCCGAGTTTTTCCCTAATTCTCCGTCTCATGAGCTGTGTGATCTCGGGCAGGTGGTGCAGCCTCTCTGGCCCTCCATTTCCCCGCCTGCAACATGGGGCTGATGGTCACAGCCTTGCGTCTTCCTGGGTTGGGATCGTCTCTGAGTGACAGGCCGGCTTCTGCCGCGCCAGCCAGGGATCCCTAGTGGGGGGCGTCCTCGGGTCGGGCGGCCTCTTGCGTTCGTGTCGTTTGTGTTCTCAGCGGTGTTGCTGTATCCAGGAGTCAAACGGAATCTTCGTCCTGCGACTCAGACTTCAAAGGAGGCGCGTGACCTTCTGGGTTAAGCTTCTGGGGCTGCCGGTGCCGTGGGAGAAGGAACCGTGGCTCCTTCGTGTGCGGTCTCGTGGCCCCTGACCCAGTCTGCCCGTGTCTCTTGCTGACGTCAGCGACGGCCATCTCCGTTTGTCGGGGTTGCTGTCCCAGTAGGAGCACTGGGACTTTTGAGAAGGCAGGGGCGTCTTGGGGCCAGCTCCCTCCCTGCCAAGGGTTGCATGCCACGTTAATCAGGACTGACTGGCTGCAAAGGACAGAAAGTCAAATCAGGTGTGTTCAAATCCCAGCTCCACCGCTTATCGGCTGTGTGACCCTGGGTAAGTTACTTAACCTCTCTGAGCCTTGGTTTCTTAATCTGTAAAGTGGAGATGCTAATAGTATTTACTGCACAGGGGTGTTCTGAGGATTAAATAAGTTAATAGATAGAAAGTGCTAGAACACATCTGGCACACAGTGGATGCTCCAGAAATGTCAGGTATTATCCTTATTCACCAGCTTCTCCTCTAAGCGAGGTTGGGGCCGGCACGGGGGTGTTTTACACTTTGGGTAGAGGAATGTCTTCCGTCATCTTTCCCCATTACTGTAGCAGCGGGGACAGCCGGGGTCTGGCCTGATCGGCAGCGATGGCCGCTGACCCTCAGGAGCCACAGGGACGGCAGCCTTGCTGCTGGGTGGTGGGTTGATGACAGTCACATCCCGGAACTTTCTGCGGGCAGCGGATCTAGAGCAGAGTGCTTGTGAGACGACTCCGGCCGCGCGCTGTTTACTCGGCAGCCCCCTTCCCGCGCGTCCCAGGAGTGGGGCGTCACCCTCCCAGCCACCCTCGTGGGAACTCCCCACCCACGTGACAAGTGGGCCCCTTCACTGCCCCCGTCCAACCCTCACAGTGATCTCGGAGGTATTACTGCTCCCCTTTTACAGATGGGGAAACCGAGGCCCGGAGGAGTGATGGGAGCTGGGACATGGCGAGGCTGAGGCCTGTTTGGCTCCTTGGCCTTTAGCTATGAACTCTGCTACCAGGCGGGTTCCCACGGAGCCACTGCAGTTGGCTAGGAGTCCCTCCCGCCGCCGGAGATGCACCCAGCCTCTGTCCAGCCCGGGATTCTGACTCAGAGGAGGGCGCTGGAAAAATGTGACTTTTCTTCCCTGTGGCCACGGTAGAGGTCAGGGTCATGGATTTATCCCCAGCTCTCCTGGCCAAATAAGTTGCAACTGTGAGAAGTGCGTTGAAGGGGACACTGCGGTGAGGGTGAGCGTCCGGGCTGGGGGCAGGTCAGGGAAGGGGCATGTGAGCTGGCACCGGGAGGTGGGCAAGGGCTGGCTTTGAAGAACTGCCTTCAGTGGCTGGGTTAGCACGCCTCAGCTGCAGGTAGCAGAAAACCCAGCGACCTGCGGCTCAAATGATAAGGCCATGTGATTTAATTTAAGAAGTCTCTAGGGCAGGAGCTTCCAGGTGTGGCTCAGCAGCTCAGTGATGTCATCAAAGACCAGGCTACTCAGTTCCCATCACTCCGCCATCGCTCTTGCCTCAGGGTCCCAACATGGCTGCAGCCACTCCGGACATCATTTCTTTACACAGCAGCATGTCAAACTGGAAGTAAGCAGCTGGGTGGTGAGTGAAAGAGATCTCTGTGTGTTTCTCTTACATCGGGAAGCAAAGTCTTTTCCCGAGTTCCCAGCAGACTTCTTTGATATCTCTTTGGTCAGAAGTGAGTCACATGACCTCATCTAGGCCAATCGCTGGCAGGGACAGACAGAGTTACCATCCTGCTGACTCACCGCATGGGGCTGGGCATGTGGCCGTCTGTGGGGATCAGACTTCTGTTGGCCAGGGAGGGAGGGGTGGCCAGCACCGTCTGCCACGCCTCGCCCTGCCTTCCGTCCCTCACGCCCCTGTGTGTTCGCCAGGCATTCACTGAGCACATACTATGTGCACGCACCCTGTTACTGTCAGCAAAAGGGAGATAAAAACGAGAAGGTTCTGGAGGCCTCTTCTTTAACACCTACACTCTACCAGTGGGGAAACTGAGGCATGGGTGGTTTAGTGATTTCATGAGTCACCCTGTGGGTCAGTGGCAGAATGTCTGTTCACTATCGTATCCGAGTCCCTGGAGCAGGGCCCGGCACTTGGTAGCACCCAGGAAGTGTTGGACGGATGGACGGATGGACAGATGGACGGATGGATATTCTCAGGGACCCCTGGGTAGAGACAGGGTCAGAAAGTGCTGACCAGGACACCACGCTCGTCTCACTGTCTAACTTCCTTCCCTCCTGCTGCAGCCTTGGCCGTCGCTGGGGCTGTGTCACTGCAGGGCAGGAAGGAGCTGGTCGCCACCTTCTGTGATCTGTCTCTTTAAGCAAAGTCCCCTTGCACTCCTGGGGGGCTTGCGAGGCCCCGCCCGGGTGGTCCTGGAGGCGAGTTGGGGCGGGCGCGGTGGGGGCAGCAGCTGGGGTGGTGGGAAATGCCCTGGGATTCCGGTTTCAGTTCCTGTCGCCGCCCTGAGCTCCCTCAACGCCTGGGAGAGCCCTGAGGCCTTCTGGGGTCTGCGCAGTGCCCCAGACGCTGGGGGGTCTCGCACGTCTGTTCAGAGCTCACCTCGGACTTTGCTAAATGCAGGCTCTGCTGCGGCGGGTCCGCGGTGGTCCAAGACCGCTCGTCCAGCGGCTCTGGGGACTGTGGATCGTGGATGGCAGTCTGAGGAGCGCGGGGTTAGAGCGATGACGCTGACGGATGTTTTAACACACGCATTTCTTACGTCGTCACGCAAACGTGACAGACACTCTGTGTCGGAGCCCAGCACCCACACCCGCAGGCTCACGTGCGTTCGCACACGCGGTAACAGAAGTTTCAGAAGCTGGCCGGGCTCAGCAAGGGTGCCGAGGGTCGTGTGGCACATTTATCAGGACTATCGGTTGCAAGTGACAGAAAGTCAAACCGAATGGGTTCGTTGCTCGGCTCAGCCTCTTCCTCGCTGTGTGGTCCTGGGCAAGTCACTTAACCTCTCTGAGTGTCAGTTGCTTCATGTGTAAAGTGGCGGTAGCCTTCTGTGGGGGGCCGGGCTCCTCTGCTATTTGCAGGCGGCAGCCGGTAGGACCCCCCCGGGCCCGCCCCCGCCCCGCGCTGCCGGGTAAGTGGATTTCCCGTCACACGCGACCGAGTGTAATCGCAGCTCCGCCGCTCTGGGGCCTTTTGTCTTCTGGCTCCCGGGCCTCCCCTGGCTCCTCCCTGCCTCCCTTCAGTCTCCCCCGAGTCGCTCAGTGGCGTCTGCCGCGTGCCGGGTAAGGAGTGAGCAATGCGCGCTGCACACTGGCCAGTGGCGGGTTCCGGTCGGATGGTGGCCGCCGCCCCGGCCCCGTGGTTCGGCATCTGCGCGGGGCCCCCTCCGAGCTTGTCCTCTATAGGAGGCAGGATCCCAAAACGGCCCCTAAGGTCCCCTCCCGCTGAGTGGACTGTGGTGGGACAGTCACTCCCTCGATTCAGGGCAGACAGACTCCTGCTGGCTTTGGAGTCCGCTGCCTGGCTGGGAGCAGGGCCCTGGAGCTGGGAACGAGCCCCAGCTGCGAGCGGCGGAACCGGGACTCTCGGCCTCCCGTTGAGCCTCCACAGCTGACTTCAAGTAACGAAGATTGTCCAACGAGCCCTGCCCACCCACGCCTCCGCCTGCCACTCATCGGCCGCCCGTGTGCAAGGCGAGGTGGCAGTGGAGTCCTTCAGCTGGGCACGTGTGTCACCCCCGAAAACATCAGCGTTTGGGTCCGGACCCCTGAGCCGGAGGCAGCTTCCTACCTGCTCCTCCTGCCCCCGGGGTCACCAGGAGAGTGACAGTTCTCCAACTAGCCTACGACGTCCTCGTGGTCTGACCTGACTTGGAACCCAGACCCACACGGCGCCGAGCACGCCGGGCCCTCCAGCCCCGCCTCTGCCCCTGAGCCCGCCCGGTTTGTTCGCGCCGTGGGGCTCTCGCGCCTGCCGTTCCTCCCACCTGACCTGCTTCCGCGCGTCTTTGCAGGCCGGAGCCTCCCGGTCAGACGGCAGCTGAGGCCGCCCTGACCTCCAGGTGGAGGAGTCGATAGCTGCAGTCGCCCCTTGTTTGCTGTCTTGGTGACTTTCTCTCCTCCGCGGAGAATGCCAGCCCTGAGGGGAGAGCGCTCCCTGCGCCTTCTGGGGACTCAGAAGCCCGGCAGAGTCGGCGAGTGGAGAAGGTGATCCTGGGACACACTCTTGTGCCGCAAGTGTGCCCGGGAACGCGCACTCAGCCGCTCGCAGGAGCGCGCCGCAGCGCAGACGGGCCCGGGGCCTCCCCGGCCGGGAGGAGACACGCTGGGACAGTCATTCGTGACTCCTGTTCCAAGTCGACCTTCGTCTCCAGAGCCGCGTTCTGGAATCGCTGGGGTGTTTCACGCAGGTAAGTGGAAAAGCAGGGAGGTTTTTGCGAGAGAGAGAGAGAGAAATGACCGAAGGCCAGAGGCCGCCTGGGCTGGGCCCGCGCCAGGGGCCACGTGAGGCTAGCGGGGTTGGGGAGGACGGGTCTGGGACCCGCGCTCAGAAAGCCTTCAGGGAGGGTCTCATGGAACTCACCCGTTTCCCCCCATGGCCCCCGTGGGGTCCTCTCGAGGCCTAGAAGGACATTTGGGAACTGAGTCCTGGTGTTTGGGTCGAGGCCGCCTGGCCCGTCTCTCACTGGGCGAACTCTCTCGGGCCGGCAGCCTAGACGTTCCTGCGGTAGCTATTGATGCAGCCAAACGATTATCAGCGAGCCGGGCAGGCCCCGGTGGTCACCGATTCAGTTACCATTGCCTCTTTTTCCTTTCTAATATAGTCTGGATTTTATGTGGGGGGTGCGTTGCCGTGTCCCGTGGAATTCATCGGGCTAGGTCTAAGAGAATCCTGTTTCTTGTTGGTCTAAGGTAGACATGAAACCAAGTGAAATATTAGGGGAACTCTGCTGGGTGTATTTTCTCCCTTTAATAAGAGAGAAACCTCCTGTTGCTGCCTCACCCTTCCTCTCTGCTTGGTTCATTGTTGTGTGGGGTGTGTTCCCTGGAGCCACAGCAGCTACTTTGTGATCATGAGGGAAAACATGGCTGACCCACTGAGGACAGTGGAACAGAAAGCTGAAAAGCACCTAGGTGCTTAATAATATTGTAGAGCCAGAACCATCCTGAAAGTGCCCCTCTGTAGACCTTCTGTTGTATGAGTGTCTTCGTTCAGGCTGCTGTAACGGGATACCATAGACTGGGTGGCTCATAAACAGGAGGAATGTATTGCTCTGGAGGCTGGGAAGCCCAAGGTCAAGTCACTAGCACATTCGGCGTGTGGTGAAGACCCACTTCCTGATTCACAGATGGCGCCTTCTTGCTGTGTCTCCACATGGCAGGAGAGGTGAGGGAGCTCTCCGGGGTCCCTTTTATAAGGTCACTAACCACCCTCATGAGAACTCCACCATCGTGGCCCAACCGCGTCCCACAGGCTCCACCGCTAGTACCAGCACATGGGGAGTTAAGATTTCAACATACGATACTTTTGTTGGGGGGGGACACAAAGCATTCAGTCTGTAGCAGTGACACGATGACATCTCCTCGCAGCTGTCGCTTGCGGCCGAAGGCACCCCAGCTCACCCGCAGGCCTGTGTGCACGGGCCTCTTTTCTTCCCGCCTCCTCCCCCAGCTAGCCAGTTCTCCGCTCTAAGGCCCCTTCCTCAGAGGGGCCGCTGCGGTTCCCTCCCCAGGAGACTGGGTCACGCCTCCCTGCTTCACAGAGTCCCGGCACCGCGCGCGGCGAGAGCCCCCGCAACGCAACCGCGGATGCACGTCCGTCTCGCGCACGACACCTAACGCTCCACAGGAGCAGCGACTGTGCGTGTTTTTGTGCCGGACACGGTGCCCGGGGCTTCCTGGGTGCTCAGCGAATATTGTCGGACACGCGGATGGATATTCTGGACCTCGAAGGTCTTACCGTCCAAAATCAGAACGAGATACCCCTGCGGCAAGTGGGATGACTCCAAGGAAAGAGACCGAGGCCGTGGGCGCTGCGAGGGTTTGCAGGCGCTGGGACGCCCACGCAGCTGGAGGGGATGTAGAACGGCGCAGCCACGCTGGAAACCAGCTGGGGAGTCTCTTAAGTTAATCGCACACTTAACGATCGTGACCCGGCAGCCCCACGCCTGCGTATTTACCCAGGAGACGTGAAGCATTTGTCCACGCAAAGGCTCGCACGCGAATGCTCGGAACTGCTTTCTTTGTGAGAGCCCAGACCGAAAAGAAGCCAGCGGCGTATGGACAGGCGAGTGGATAAGCAGGTGGCGGTTTATCCTCGTGACAGGATGCGACTCGGCCATAAAAAGGAACGAATTATCGACGCAACGACACGGATGAGTCTCAGCATAGTTGTGTTGAACGAAGGAGACCAGAGAAGAAAGGAGGACCTACTGCGCGACTGCGTTTGCACGAAACTCTGCCATTCGCACGTGCTTTCATCATTTCTCTCCTCCACTTAAAACCGCCGCGACCAGAGTGCTATCCACTGCCACACGTGACAGTCGGGCACTTGACAGGTGGCTAGTGAGACCGAGGAACTGAATTTTATATCTTACTTTATTTTAACAAATTTAAATTTAAAATTAAACACCAAAGTGGTTTTGCCAACGTGGCTGCAAATATTAAAGGAGGATGGTTTTTTGATCCTCGGCGCTTGGAAGACTTTTAAGTCTCTGCGAAACAACGTCAGTAGACGAATCTACCTTTTCAACGGCCGATTTTGTGAAACCGAGGCACGGATCGGGTATTTCCGAGGAGGATTTCGTGTCCACGCCGAGGTGGGCTCTGAGTGCAGACGACACGGCGGACTTCCAAACGTTAGGAAGAAAAATGCCTGCAAACGTCGCACTGGTTCGCTTTTATGTGGAGCGAGTGCTGATGTCGTATTTTGGATCAATTCGGTTACATAAAATATAAAAATTAATTTCATCTGTTTCTTTTTTCATTTTCTATTTTTTTTAAAAAATGTGACTACTGGGAAAGGTTCAGTTCTGTGTGGGACTGGTGTTAGGTTTCTCCCGGGCAGGCTCCTGGCACCCGAGCTGGGTGCACCCGGGGAGTGATCCGCCCGGGTCCTGCCTGGGTCCTGCCTGGCCCCTACCTGGGTCCCTGCCTGGGTCCTGCCTGGGTCCTGCCTGGGTCCTCCCTGGGTCCTGCCTGGGTCCTGCCTGGGTCCTGCCTGGGTCCCTACCTGGGCCCTGCCCGGGTCCCTACCTGGGTCCTGCCTGGGTCCTGCCCGGGTCCTGCCTGGGTCCCTACCTGGGTCCTGCCTGGGCCCTGCCTGGGTCCTGCCTGGGTCCCTATTTGGGTCCTGCCTGGGTCCTGCCTGGGCCCTGCCTGGGTCCTGCCTGGGTCCTGCCTGGGTCCCTGCCAGCATCTAGAATCTGGCCTACTGTGTGCCCTGGGCCCGGTTTCTCTCGGAGGAAGGGACCGTCCTTAATTTGCTGACCGTGGGCATGTGGCCTCGTGACCGGGGCATTCCCAGCCCGCAGGCAGGGAGGACGCAGGCAGGATGACTCAGTTCCTGTGTGGCAAAGAGGAACTTGGGCGTCTGCGCCAAGCTCTGTCATCCCTGCCCCCGGGTGGCCTTGCCAGGTGGTGTTTGCCAAGCGCCTTTCTTTCCCCCTGCCTGCCCCGGGGCTGGTCGCTGAACCGCCTTCCTGTTGGCCGCAGAGACGGTTGGCGTCACTGCTGTCCCCGAGGCCTGGGGCCATGCGAAGTTCAGAGCCGCCGCGAGGAGATGGCCTGTGTCCTTGTTCGTGAAACGCGAATCAATACCGCATTGGTCCAGACGAGCCCGGCTTCCTCTCCAAATGCCCCCAGCAGGAATCTCCCCGCCGACGGGGGCGGAGGGACAAAGGACGGGCGCTGGCTGGATGAGGATTTGTGCTTGTCGGCTTTTTAAAAAAACATTTAAAAAAATGTGGTTTACCACAATATATACATAACAGGAAATTTACCCTTTTAACTATTTTTACGTGTACAATTCTGCAGCATTAGCTACATTCACATTGTTGTGCAACCGTCACCAGCATCCATTTCCAGAACTTTCTCATCCTCCCAACCCTGGCTTTTAAGACTTGGGGAGAAGGGCAGGGGCTCCTGGTGGGGGAGGGTGGTGCTGGAGGATCATGGGAGAAGCCAGGCGCCCCAGCGCAGACTGGCTCTCCTCCGCGGCATCTCTCCAGGAGCAAGACTTCAGGAAAAGCAGGTGCGGTCACATACGCGTCATTCCAGGGCGGTACAATAAAGGGGCTATTCCCAAAGGTGGTGTACCCCAGCTCCGGGTTCAGCGATCAGCATCTGAGCCAATCGGCTTACTGCTCTGCCCTGATTGGTTTAGAAAGGCCAATCACGGTTGGTCCTGGAGCATCTGCTGCAGGATTCTGATGGGGCATATCTTCAGGGCCTGGACCTGGGGGATGTAGCATAGAGCTCCTGGCAGCCATCTCGCCACCACGTGGCATCTGTGAATGGAACCAACATGGAGGAGAGGACGGCCCAGAGAGGGCGAGAGAGACACCTAAGCCTGGTGACATTATCTAAGCTCCTGGATCCAGCTATGCCTGAAGCAGACCTACTATTTGAGCCAATACATCTCCCTTTTTGCTGAAACCAGTTTGACTTACACTGGCTTGCAAGAAGGATTCCTCACATTATCAGTTTTTTCTTTTTTCTCTTTTTTCCATTTTAAGCAAGCTACAGCCCTGGTTCTGGCATTCTCAGGGATTTTTGAACAGTTCAGCGAGAACGCTGAGTAGGCAGCAGATGTGGCGAGCAGCAGGCCATCTTCTGCTTCTGATGTTTTGGGTCAGCTTATCTCGCCATAGAGCTGGGCGCTGGGCCTGGGAGGGGTGGGGCCCCCCCGGCCCGTCCTGCCAAGCTGGATGTGGCACAGGGAAGGTGAGCCCCATTCACCTCTGGCCTGGCACCAGGTGCCCCGGGAGAGGAGGTGGGACCCTGGTGGTTGGAACACGGCGCTGGGTCAGACAGATGGCAGGTCTGCTGCTCGTTAGCTGTGGGGGCCTGAGCAGCCCGCAGCACCGGGCCGAGCCTCAGTTTCTGCCTCTGTGAAATGGGCTGACAGGACAAAGACGGGAGGAAACCCCTGGCGCCTGGCTCTCGGCACGGCCCCGAGAGGCAATGGAGCGTGGAGGTGAAGAGCTCAGCTCTGGACTTGAGTCCCAGCTCTGCTGCTGCACAGCTGTGTGGCCTGGGGCACACTCCTTCCCCTTGCTGTGCCTCAGTTTCCTCGCCTAGAAAATGCGGGTGGTGACATTTCTTCCCTTATCAGATTGTCGTGGGGACTGCACAACGGCCCGTAGACACAGCCCTGGGAACAGTGCCAGGCGCGTAGTAGGCACTCCACAAACAGCAGCTGCTGTTTTACCCAGAGGCAGGCAGACAGTGTCACTATCGCCATCAAACAAGTTATTTAACCTCTGCGTGCCCCGGTTTCTGCATCTGCAGAACGGGGCCTTAACAGTTCTTACCTCACAGCGTCTCGTAAGGACTGGATGAGAAACCGCCGTGCCGCGCATACGAGCGTGCAGGCCATGCGTGTGCAAGAGCTCCGTAAATGCGTGCGTTACCGACAACGGCACTGCTGCTCCCAGAGAGATCTCAGGGGACAGACCCTGAGGCGCCTGTAATTCCAGGGGGCACTGGAGCCGGAGGCCGGTTCCTTCCCGTGTGCTAGAAGTTTAAAATACAATATATATGCATTGGTAGTTCCCAAAAGAGAAAGGAGAGATGGTTGGAATCTCACCTAGGAGATGTTTTCAGCAGGAAAACATGAACTTGGCTCTCCCGGCAGCCCCTGCCCATGCTCCGACAACTCCTTGACGTTAACCAGCTCCTTGAGATCCACCAAAGACTCATTCAATTCCTTGCTCGGTTTAAGGGGTCAAATGGGACAGTGGATAGTCCCAGCTTTGGTGTTTCCCAGCCTGAGTCTGAGTGTCTGGCTGGCTGTGTAAACCAGGTGACCTTGGGCAAGGCGCTAGAACTCTCGAGCCTCAGTGTCCTCATCTGGAAAATGGAGATAATTCTACTTACCCTTCCATGTCATGGTGTGGGTCAGAGCAGTGTTCCTCAAAAGACATCGAACTGGTTTCTCCTACCAACCTCCGCTGCAGGACTTATCAGTGCCTTTAATACATCAGTATGCATCGTGCAGCTGCAAACAGAAGTGAGATCATTGCAGTTTTCCATGGGATCTTCTTCAAAGAGCACCTGTGTGCTTCAGCGAGCGCACTGCGGGGCATCCTAGATTGGTGGAGGGGACTGGACAGGCACTCAGAGCCTGGAGTCAACCACGATGATCGCGTCCCCTCTCTGAGCCCCCCTGCTCCCAGCTGGATGGAACGGCTTTCCCATGTGGCTGGAAATAAGACGAAAACTCAACCCTGGCAAGACCCAGCAGTGTCGAGCACACCGTCGGAACCCAACAAGAGAGGATCGATTGACAAAGCACGCGAAAGCACTTTGCCAAGAGCCGAGTCCTGCCACCTAGGGAAAGGATTCAGAGCCCAGAAGAACGCGTTACCGGGCTGAACGGACCAGGAGCCTACACAGACCCGTAAGTCCTCCCAGGAGAACACCCCGTGAACATGGAGACGAGGCCGTGCGCCAGGGACGGCGGAGAGCTGCAGCCGAGGTGGGTCGGGGCGCCGCTGTGACTCGGTGCGCTCTGTCTGCTGCCGCGTGACCGAGCACCGCGGTGTCGGCAGCGCGAGGTGACGCGCGTTTGTGACCGCACGGTTTCCGCGGGTCGGGGTCTGGACACGGCAGGACTGGTTCCTCCGCGAGGCTGCCGTTCCGGCAACCGGGCCTCATCCGAGGGTTGACCGGGGAGGGATCCGCTTCCGCAGTCCCGTGGTGGTCGGCGGGATTCAGGGCCCTTTGGCTGTCGAGGAGGGGGACCCGCTGCTACGGGCTGAACTGTGCCCCCCCCAAAATCCACGTGTCGACGTCCCGAGGCCCAGGGCCTCAGGATGTGACTGTTTGGAGACGGGGTCTTTGGAGAGGTGGGTAAGTTGGAATGAGGTCACCGGGTGGGCCCTACTCCTCCGCCACTGGCGTCCTCACCAGAAGAGGAGGGCAGGACACGGACGTGCGGAGGAAAGACCACGTGGCGCCGCAGGGAGAAGACGGCCACCTAGACGCCAACGGGAGAGACTTCGGCGCGAGCCAGCCCCGCCGACACCTCGGTCTCAGACTCCCAGCCTTTGGAACTGCGCGCAGATAAGTGTCTCCTTTAAGCTGCCCGGTGTGTGGCACTTGTCATGGCAGCCGTGGCCAAGGACGCACCAGCCTTCTCAGTGCGCTCGGACTGAAGGGCTCAGGGACGCAGACATTTCAGTTTTAAATCTAGGATAGGTTGAGCATGGTGGCTCACACCTGTAATCCCAGCACTTTGGGAGGCCGAGGCGAGAGGATCACTTGAGGCCAGCGTATAAGACCAGCCTGGGCAACATAGCGAGACCCCATCTCTACAAAAAAATTAAAAAGCTAGCAGGGCGTGGTGACACGTGCCTATAGTTTCAGATACTCGAGAGGCTGAGGCAGGAGGATCGCTTGAGCCCAGGAGTTTGAGGTTGCTGTGAGCTGTGATGATGCCACTGCACTCAAGCTCGGGCAACAGAGCAAGACTCTCAAACAACAACAAAAAAAACGAACCCACAGAAAACTCAGAATAGTCCTAGGTAAACCAGGAAGGGGTTTCTAGGAATGTGGGACTTTTGGTGTTAAAAAAAGAAAGCTCAGGCACATTGGAACGAGTTGGTCACCCTGGCTGGGACTGTGGGCTTCAGTTTCTTGCAAGCTCTGAGCCAGAGGCCGCCCTCAGTTCTCTGCCACCTGGGTCTTCCAACATGACCACTAGTGTCACCAAAGCCAGCAAGACAGACACTGCATTCGTATGCCGTGTAAGTGACATTCTGTCACCTTTGCAAGAAGCAAGCGACAGGTCTCACCCGAATCAAGAGGAGGGGATTAACAGGAGGTGGGAGCCCCCTGGCCACCCTGGAGGTCTCTCTGTCACACTTAATGTCCAGATTGCTAATTTACTCTTCACAATGTTTCAAGTAATCATAGGAGTTGACACTTTGTGGTGCCGCCTATGTGCCTGGCGGTATGCTAAGGACTTTATATGTATTAGCTCATTTAATCTTGCATCAGTCAGGAAAGATTAGGTTTTGCTGCAGTAACAAGTGACCCCCAAATCGCAGCTTAACACACAGCAGCAGTTTATTTCTTGTTCGTCGCGGGTGGTGCAGACAGCTGCAGTCTCGGTAGACAGAGCAGTCGTCGTCGGAGGGGAAGTGAACGGAGTGCGTCGTGGTGAATTGCACAATGCGTGTCACTTCCATCCAGAGCGAGTCACGTGACCGTACCCAAATTCCCCCAAAGGGGCAGGGAAATGAGGCCCTTTGTGTGCCGGGGAAGAG
The DNA here is from genome assembly GCF_000956105.1 of Propithecus coquereli. Lineage (NCBI taxonomy): Eukaryota > Metazoa > Chordata > Mammalia > Primates > Indriidae > Propithecus > Propithecus coquereli. The sequence goes on from NW_012154285.1 coordinate 2,559,008, forward strand.
AACCTGCCCGCGAGCAGACGGTTTGGGGAACGTCACGAATTACCGTCCTCACCAGCTGTGCTGTGAAGTAGGTACAGTTGTTAGCCACATTTTTCAGATGAGAAAAGCAAGGCCCAGAAAGGTCAGGTAACTTGCTCAAGGACACACAGCTTTTAAGCAGCTAAGCCAGGAAATCTTCCAATGCCCTCAAGAAAACCTTCACATTTCTTATCCATGTGAGGTCTATTTTATGATCTGTTCTGGGACACGTGTGTAAACACACGCACCCCACCCTGACGGCACAGCAGGGGGATGGTTGGGAGCATGTGGGACTGAGGTCCCTGGACACTCTCCCCTCGTCCCTTTGGCAGCTCAGCTGAGCTCGCTGTGATTTCCTGTTACCTGGTAATTTATGGCGGAGGCGATGTGCCTGCCGCAGGGTGAGCTCATCCGAACCCCCTCCCAGCGTCTGTGCCTCATACCAGGAGACGTCCTCTGGGCCCCGGGGACCGTCGCCGGGTGATTTATGGCTCTGGCTTCCCGAAGGATGGAAGCTGACCCAGTTGGAGCTCGCCGTGCTCCGGAGAGATGGCAGAGAAAGATCTGGTTGGTTTGTTTTATCCCCGGGGGACAAGAAACCTGAGGAGTGGAGATTTTCAGAAGCACAAACCAGACAGCTCAGCACATTTTCCACTGCCGTGTCCTCAGAGAAAAACCCGGCCGGGCTACAGATGGCTCGCGGGCATCTCAAACGTACCGCTGTGTTTAAAACTGACCTCAGACCTGCCCCTCCCCGTCCTCCATCTCTGCGAGCGGCAGCCTCGTCTTCCCGCGGCGAGGTGACAACCTCAGAGGCATCCCAAAAGCTTCTTTCTAGCACGTCTGTATCCAACTCATTAGCAAATCCTGCTGGGCTTTTAACATTTTAATTTTTTTTTTTTTTGAGATGGGATCTGGCTCTGTTGTCTGGGCTAGAGTGCAGTGGCCTCATCATAGCTCACTGCAGCCTCGAACTCCTGGGCTCAAATGATCCTCCTGCCTCAGCCTCCTAAGTAGCTGGGACTACAGGTGCACACCATGCCCAGCTAATTTTTCTGTCTTTTTGAGAAACAAGGTCTCGCTCTTGCTCAGGCTGGTCTCAAATTCTTGACCTCAAGTGATCCTCCTGCCTTGACCTCCTAGAGCTGCTGTTTTGCTCTTCCAGATAGATCCAGAATCCAGTGACTTTCACCTTTTCCACCTCCCCACCCCCGGTTCCATCTGCCGTCGTCAGGCACCTGGGCTTTGCGGTAGTCTCGTCCCCTGGTCTCACGGCTGCCACCCTGGCGCCACTGAGTCTGTCCCCACATGGCAGACGGAGGGATCCTGTCAAGCCTCGTGTCAGAGGAGGCTGCTTCTCTGCTCCGAAGCCTGCTGTGGCTCACACGTCTCTCTGAATAAAAGCCAAAGTCCTCTCTGTGGCCCCAAAGCCCCACCTGCTCTGGCCCCCCATTCCCTCCCTGTCCTCGTCCCCCACGTGGGCCCTGTGCTCTTGCAGCATCCGCCGCGCTGCCTCCCTCGCGAGTCCTCTACGTTGCCGGCTGTGGCCCAGCCTCTGGGCCTGGGCTCTGGAGGGCCCCTCGCCCCCCGGTGCTCCATGGCTCGTCTTGCAGGTGAGTGACTCTCGGGGAGGCCTCTCTGCCGCGCGGAATCACAGAATTGCAGCCCCAGGCATCCTGCGTCTCCCGCCCCCTGCTCCCGCCCCGGCCTTAGCACTTACCGACGTGTGACATGGTGTATACGTTAGCACGTTTCATCGCGTGTCTTCCCTGCTGCTAAGTGCCGGCTCACTCTGAATCCCTAGTGCCTGGCACACAGTAGGTGCTCACTAAACATCTGCCGACTGTGCACGTTCAAGCGTCAGCTAAGACTCTCCGTGTGCCAGGCACTGCGGGGTCTCTCGGGGCACGGCGGAAAGCAGGCCCGACGAGCAGTCTAGGAGTGGAGGGCACGAGGCAGACAGACTCGCGGCGGGTGGGGGCGTGTGCCGGCTCTGAGCCCAGGCCTCCGCTGACTTTGGTTTTTTGCTCCTCCGTCGCCACGAGGAGGACGTGCTGAGTGGACGCTGGTCCCGCAGGGAGGACAGGACGCCTGCGGGCCTGAGCCAGCCCAGGTCAGCCGGTGCCCAGCCGCCTGCAGATGCCCGAGCCCAACAGTAATACTGATGGTTTTATGCATTGTGCTTCTGTGGTTGTTTGTTACGCAGCACATGGTAGGTGTTCAATAAATGTGTGGCATGTTTGCACACAGAACCAGAGGTCAATGAAAGGTGTTCAAAGAAAGCCCCCGGCACAGTGCCCGGCGCATAGTAGGTGCTCAGTACGCCTCTTCCTCCCCAGCGCAGCAGCGGCGGGTCAGAGGCTGACATCTGAGAGACCCTGGCAACCTTCACATGGTCCGCACCTCACTGTCGGGACAGGACTCCCCAAAGCCGCCAGCTGCCCCGCAGCCGCGCGCGGTGGAACAGGTCCTGTGTGTCTCCCTCCTTCTGTGCTGCAAAGACTCCGGTTCCCAGTCCCGGCGAGGAAGCCCCGGTCTGGCCGGAAGCCGCTCCGCACCCCCAGCCAGGGGCGCTGCCTTTCATGTCTGCAGGAGCCTGGCTGGCTCTCCTCATCCAGCTTAGCCCTGCGGTTCGCTATAAATAATCAAATAGGATCTTCCCCCCCACGCGAGAGCCGTAACGGTTTCCATGCAACGTCGCTGCCACTCGCCCTGGGAGAAGGGGACGCAGTTAGCACTGTCTGGGATCCAGCATGTCATGTTTGTACACGGGGAGGATCGTGGCAAAGAGGGCGGGAAATGAAACCTGGAGTTGCGCGTGTCTCTGACACACCTCGCGGCTCACTCTCTAGCGCCTAAGAAATGCGCCCTGCTGCCCAGCCCCGCGGGCCCTTTCGTGGGCCTGCCCGGCTCTGTGCGCCAGGCTGTGGGGTCGGGTCCTGGCAGGTCCGGCGTGTGTGATGCGTGGATCTAATCAGACGAGGCCCGCCGTGGGGAGCCAGGCCCTGGGCAGTGGCTCTCAGCCCTGATCTTGCACCGGCTTCTAAAGGACCCCTGTAGCCCGGGCCCCTTACCCCAACCTGCCCTGCTAGCCAAGCGGACAGGGAGGCAGTGTCGCTGTCTGTGTCCCGTCCCCTGCGGCCACCGCGCCCTCACCCTGCACGATCTTGCCCAGGCGTGGCCTCTTCGCACCTCACCCCCCTTGTCTCAGAAACAAGTGACTCCAGCCACTCGTAAGGTTGTCCTTGGGCCCCTGCTTGGTGTCACCCCCTCAGTGCTCCCTGTCCCCTTATTTAAGACCAGGACGGGTGGGGCACGGGGGGGCTGGAGCAGGAACCGCACCAGGGTTGGTCCCAGCTGAAGCCAGGTGGGTCGGGGTGTGTGTGTGTTTTATATATATGGGGGGGGGTTTATTTTTTATTGTGGTGAAATATACATAGCATGAAATCACCCTTTTAGCCATTTTCACTGTACAGTTTGGTGGCATTAGTAGGTATATCCGGAATGTCGTGCGACTGTCGCCATATCCGGTTCTGAAAGTGTTTCGTCACCCCGGACAGACTCTGTACCCGCTAAGCAATAACTGCCCGCTGTCCCCCCCAGCCCTGTGACCCCGGCCGCCGTCTCTGTGAACTCGCTCGTCCCGGGCACTTGCTGTGGTTGGAATCGCACGGCGTGTGCTGCGCTGCCTTAGGTCGCGCGGGCAGGTCCGCACGGCTCTCCGTGTCGCAGCCTGGGTCAGAATCTCCTGCCTTCTCTCTCCCCGTCTCCGTCCCTCTCTCTTTTAAACAGACTTCCTTCTTCAGAGCAGTGCTGGGTTCGTAGCATCGTCACTCGTTTCTACAGCTGATGAGCGTCCCGCTGCACGGAGACGCCTCGCCTCGTCTGTCTGTCGGTGGACGCTGGCCCCACACTTTGGCTACCGTGACCAGTGCGGCTGTGAACATACGTGTGCAAGAATCTGTCCTAGTCCCTACTTAGGGGCCAGACTTCTGCCCCTCAACAGTCAGCTATTGGCCATGGCCGTCCCATGGGGGGCGGCCCGCTCAGACGGCGCGAGTCCCCTTGGGCGAAGGCCAGTCCCTGGGCAAGGAGCAGCGGCGAGTCCCTCCCAGGCGGCGCTCGGGGCGGGAAGGACGCCAGCAGAGGCATCTGGGTGGGCCCACCACCGCCCCGCTGCGTTTCCTCCGGCACCTGGCACCTCTGCTGTCCCCCGTGGGCACCGGCTTTTCCCCTTGCTGCCGCCTCCCCCAGAGAGCACCTGGGGTCGCATCTGTTTTGCTCGGGGCTGGATCCCGTGTGCCTGACCGCAGTAGGGCTCGACGCATACGGTGGGAAGCATGAACAGCGTGTGCCGGGGACCGGGCCAGGCGTCGTACACGCACCAGCTCTGAATTCCCACCGTCACTCTGTGACGGAGGCACTGCCATGATCCCCATTCCGCAGAGGAGGAGACTGAGGCTCAGGGACGTTGAGTGAGTTCCTCAAGGTCACAGAGCTCTCAGGTGGCAGAGCAGACACGGGTCCAGGGCCACCCTGCGCCCAAACGCATGCTCTGCCCAGCCGGGGTGCTCGGCCTCTGCGCGGATGCCCATCAGACGTGCGCTTAATTCACACTGGCTCGCCTCTGCGTACTTGAGACAGAGCTTCCGACACGCGAGTGACCGCCGGGCCGCTGCACGAACGAGCGGGCTGAGGTGGGGGCCTGCGCTGCGGCGCCCACGGCTGGGTCCGTGCTCCCGCGGCCTGTCCGTGCTGGGGGGGGATCCTCGTGGCCAGAGACACAAAGTATCAGACGTTTTATGGAGGGACGATGCACGGCGAGGCCCACACACACGTCTTACCGCGACACGTTTCCGCCAGCGCCACCAGCACCCAGACCGATACGCGGAAGGTTCTGTCACCCGTGAGCGTCCCTCGTGCTCTGCGTAGACTTCTGGGGCCGCCGTTACCGGGGCCTCTGTGGCCGTAGAGTCATTCTGCCCGTCCCCGCACCGCACGAGCGTGACGTCACAGGGCGTGACCTCTCACAGCCCCGCGTTTGGCTCCTTTGCTGACGTCACCAGTGAGGGTCGTCCGTGTCGTCACGGAGAGCCGTAGTTCATGCTTCCTTACTTCCGTGCGGTTTCCCGTGGTCCGAGTGGACGGTCTTTCATTCCGCACTCTAGGGTCGATTTCTCACTCTGCACATTTGGGTCGTTTCCCGTTTGCGGCTGTCACACACGAGGTTGCTGTAGATGTTCTTGTGCGTGTCCTTCAATGAACGTCCGCCCTCGTTTTTCTCGAGAGTGAAGTCGCTGGGCCCCCCAGAGTCACCGTGCGCTTATACTGAGCGGCCGGTGACAGTTTTCCAAAGCGGTTGTCACCGTCTGCGCTCCCGCCTGCCGCGCAGGGCCGCCCCAGCGTTTCCACGGCTTCGACACTCGGCGCTGCGGCTGGCGGTTCAGATTCTTGACACGACACGCGCGGTGGACCGAAGGCTCGTGTCCCCACCTCCAAGTTTGTCTGTTGAAACCCAGCCCCCGCCGCGGCGGTACGAGGGGCGGCTTCTCTCCCCGCGGGGTAGTGTCGTTCCAGGGTCCCGCGGGAAAGGAACCGCGCAGCGCATGCTCCCGTGTGTCCGCTTCCCGGGCCGAGCGTGGCATCTGCGCGACGCGTTCCCGCGCGTGTACCCGCGGGGCCTTCTTTTCCACTGCTGCGTAATAGTCCACCCCGGGAGCAGACCAGGGTTCCCTTCCTCGTCCGTCTGCTCGCGGATCTGGGTGTCGTTTCTTGTTTTGGGCGAATGTGAGTAAAGCCGCCGGACGCTTTCTTGTACGTGCTTTTCGATGGATGTGGAAGCAGATACTTTCTCCTTAATAAATTTATCGAAATAAAACTAATCGAGCCAGTTTAGGAGAATGTTAAGTTACTCAGAGCAGGAGTGAGGTGCAGGTGTGGCCGAGATGGGGGGGTGCCCCGACGCCTGAGGTTCAGTGAACCCCGAGATGCAACACGAGCACGTGCCGTGCTGAGATCTGAACCTGCCCCAGGTTATTATTTTTTCTTTCTTTTTTTCCGATAGAGTCTCGCTCTGTCACCCGGGCTAGAGTGCCGTGGCGTCAGCCTAGCTCACTGCAACCTCCAACTCCTGAGCTCAAGCCATTCTCCCGCCTCAGCCTCCCAAGTAGCTGGGACTACAGACGCCACCATGCCCAGCTGATTTTTCTATTTTTAGTAGAGACAGGGTCTCACTCTTGCTCAGGCTGGTCTCGAACTCCTGGCCTCAAGCCATCCTCCCGCCTCAGCCTCCCAGAGTGCTGGGATCGCAGGCGCGAGCCTCCGCACCCAGCCTATAACAGGTTCTTTTCACACAGGAGCCACCCGACACTGAACCCCCAGCCCCCGGCGTCTCGTCCCCGGCGATCCCCGTGCACCTGCAGGAGCAAGACGGTGCGGGCGACCCCGTGCAGATCACAACCCCTGGAAGCTGAAAGCTGCGATCACAAAGGTCGGTCCGTTGCCACGAAGCAGCCTTTGCCCTGACTCTGGGGTTTCGCTCCGTCCCTGCAGGGCATATGGGAAGAGCTCAGGGATCTTCCAGTTTTAAAAACTATTATTTATCCTTCTGGATAAAAATAATACTCACTATTCTTAAACAGAAAAGAGAGATAATTAAAAAGCAGAAATGTGAACAATTTACCCAGAGTTTCCCCAACCCCACAGACTGTACACTTAAAACGGTTAGTACGCGCCGGGCGCGGTGGCTCGCGGCTGCAGTCCCAGCTGCTTGGGAGGCTGAGGCGGGAGGATTGCTTGAGCCCAGGGGTCTGAGGCTGCAGGGAGCTGTGATGACGCCACCGCACTCCAGCCTGGGTGACAGAGTGAGACTCTGTCTCAAAAAAAAAAAAAAAATGAGGTGGTGACACCAGCACCAGGACGTCCCGCACCCGGCAGCGCCCAGGGAGCGACACCCTTGAGGTGGGGACAGAGAGCGGCACGGAGGCCCCGTTTCACGGGGCAGGAACAGAGGTGGGGACGGGCCGGGGTGGCGGCGGTGGCTGAGAAAGCCCCAGCTCTGGGGGGCCTGAGCCCTGCTGAGCACGGTCCTGTCCCAGGCTTTCGTTTGGACCCAGCGGCTGGCGCCAAGCACAGCCGGGACGCGTCTTCCCTCGCCGAGGCTCCCGTCCAGGCACAGCCCACCGGGTGCCTCCGTCCGTGAGGCTCCAACCCCGTCCCCGACGTCGCGCCACCCTGGGTTCACTCCCTCGATTGGGCCGAGAGACGTGATCGCACGGGGAGACTGGTCCCCTGGCCCATCCCGAGTCACCTCGTGGGCACTTGGACGCGGCCATGCTCAAATCCTGCGTCTCGGCGGCCACACCCCCTGCGTGGCACACACGGCCCCACGGGTTCATGGCCACGTCCAGGTGATGTGTGTTTACGTGGCGGGAAGTCTTCCAGGCCAAGCCAGAACGGGCTGGGTTTAAATCCCGGCTCTGCCATTTACCCGCTGTGCAGCCGCACACCAGCTCCCTGCCCGCTCTGTGCCTCAGTTTCCCCATCTGTAAAACGGGGGTGGTGCTGGTACCTACCTCGTGGGTTTACTAGCCTCTCGGGGTTGCCATGACCAAGTCCCACAAACTAGGGGGCTGAAAACAGCAGAAATCCATCCTCCCGGTCTTCTGGATGCAGCGTGTCCGACGTCACGGTGTCGGCAGCGTTGGTCCCTCTGCCGGGGCCGGGCGAGAATCTGCTCCGCCCTCTCTGAGCGTCTGGTGGTCGCTGGCAGCCCTGGGTGTCCCCCGGCCTGCGGGTGAACCACTGCGATCCCTGCCCCGGCGCCAGGCGGCCTTCTCCGTGTGCGTGTCTGCGTCGAAATTCACCTCTTCTCGTGACGACACGAGTCACTGGGTTAGGACCCTCCCGACTCCGGCGCGACCTTCGTAACTCGATCCCGTCTGCGAAGATCCTTTTCCAAATAAGGCCACGTTCACAGGCTCCTGGTAGATACGAAGTTCGGGGGGACGCTAGTCACCCCGGCACAGGGCTTAACGTAACAGGAGTTAGTGTGCACACCGCGCTTAGAAAGTGCTGGGCACTACGCACGACAAGCACGACGGTGGCGCTGGCTGCCGTCATCGTCACCCGGGAGCATTAGAAACCCCGCTCTCGTCGGGGCTGCGTGTGGGTGGGTCCCGCTCCGTGCAGCTGCAGAGTGGCCGTGGAGCTCACCGCGCCCGAGGCTGGCCGCTGTCCCGCCCTCCCAGGATCCTTCTCCAATCCCCGCGTCCTCCTCCCAGGCCCGGCTGTCCCCTCCACGGTCGGCGGCAGATTCAGGCGGGAGGGCACGGCCGGCGAGGAAACGGGACGAGACAGAGGCTGCTGCATCTCTGCCTTCCCAGCAGGGAACTCAGCGAGGCAGTTAAGCAGAAGCATTTTCTCTTTGTCTCCCCGTAGCTGTCAGAGCACGGGGCCTGGGCGGCCCTGTCCTTCTCCCCGGTTTGCAGAACAGGAGAGCTGGGCTCAGAGAGGGGCAGTGGCTGCACCAAGGTCACACAGCAAGTTGGTGGTTTAGCCAGAGTCAGCACCGGCGGGATGAACTCCGGCAGGTGAGGGGCTACGCTGGGCCAGGTCGGGGCTGGGCCAAGGTAGAAAACTCCAGGTCCAGCCAGAGAGGGTGGTCGCTATGGAGCCTCACTGGGCTGCAGCCATCTGGGGAACACAGGCCTGAATCGTGTGACCTTCCCAGCCTCCCTTGTAGTAGCGTCCCCCCGCAAGTCCCCTTACAACCAAGGGGTCACAAGTACCTCCCGAGGGGTCTGCAGCAGTCTTGCCATGCACGGTGTATTGGTTGCGCACTGCACAAAGGCACCTGCCAAAGAGGCAATGGGAGTGACCTCAGGCCATGCTTGGGCCTCGTGCAGGAGACAGGGAGGGAAGGAGGGTGGGCGGGAGACAGCATAGTTCTAAGTTTCTGCCCATGTCAATGGGGAGCCCGGAGCCAAGATCCCCCGTGGAGTGGTCCCATATCTTGCTGGAACGGACGGACCTGCCTTTACTTCCCTTCTGTGCCTGCTCGTTGGCGGGAAGCTCCCACGGGAGCACAGTGGGGACACGGGGCGGATTCAGAGCGCGCCCCCCGCAGCAGGCACCCCCGGGGGACCTCTGTCAAGGGCTGCCCCGCCCACCCGTGAACATGCTGATCTTTTGCTAGTGGGCAAACCCACCCCTGTCTGGGAGGACATAGTTAAAAAGAGTCTTCATGCCTCCCCAGATATCTTTGATGTCTTGTGTTTTAGGGTAATTTTGCACTGTGTATCATAGTAGACCAGAAATTGTTGCAACATAAAAATCTTTTTCTCTCTGCTGTCTTTGAAGTTTCCTCTGCACCACACGGTATGGCGTGTTGGCCTCCTGGCCAAGGGGGTGCATGGTCTCGTACAAATGCATGAGTCTCTTATTGCTGCTGTGACAAATCGCCACCCACTTAGTGGCTTAAAAGGACACATGTTTATTGTCTTACAGTTCTGGAGGTCAGAAGTCCAAAATGAGTCTTAGGGGGCCAAAATCAAGGTGTTGGCAGGGCAGGTTCCCGCCGGAGGCTCCAGGGAGAATCCGTTCGTCACTACTTCGCGCTCCCAGAGGCCACCTGCACTCCTTGGTTTCTTGCCCCTCCCTCTGTCTCCAAAACCATCAGCGCAGCGTCTTCTCTCTGACCGGCCTTCCTCTCATAAGGACGCTGGTGATGACACTGGCTCACCCGGATAACCCAGGGTCACCTCCCTATCTCAGGATCCTTGACTGAATCCCATCTGCAGAGCCCTGTGTGCTGTGTAAGGTCACACGCTCACAGGTCCTGAGGATTAGGGCGTGGACATCTTTGGGAGGGAGGGTCGTCATTCAGCAAGCACATCAAATAAGAAACTTAGGGAGGTAGAAGGTGTCCTCAGCTGGGAGGAGTGCCCCAGACTGGCTGTGTGACCCCAGCATGTCCCTTTGTACCTCGGGGCTTGGTACACACAGGCCTGGTCTCTCTGGTGCTCCACAGTTCTGCCTCTGTCTGTCTGCGTCTGTCTTCTTTCACTGGTGACCGCCCCCTCCCTGCCTCTCCAGTCAAGGATGAGCAAGGGCCCGTCTGGCGCACCAGAGTGCTTCATGACCTTGGCCAGGCCAAGGAGAGCACTACCTGGAATTTAGGGTGTGACCAGTGGTTTCAGAGGGTTTCTCTTTCTGCCAGTTGGCTAAGCCAGGACAGTGAAGACCTGGAGCCGCAGGTGGTCACCCTATCTCTAGGTAGGAAGACACTGCTCGAGAATAAAGTCTACATAGAAGAAAATAGACTAAGAAATAGAAAACAGCCAGTTCCTCTTGATCTCGAGCACCTGGATCCAGCTATACCTGAAGCTGGTATGCCCTGAAATTTTCAGATACTGAGATATTCAATCCCCCTTTGGCCTAAGCCAGCTTCAATTGAATTTGTGATTCTTATCACCAGGAGTCTTGTCTGGTACGCCCAGCCCCAATACCCCCGAATTACCAGAGCGTTTTGCGTGCGTTGGCACCACGCTCACGTCCGGGCACTCGCCTTGCTGCCTCTCCCCTTCCCCTGCATCCGTGCTGTCGGGCGGTGCGTCCTGATGTATGTTCAGCGGTGGCTCACGATCGAATTAGTTTAGATTGGTTAATAAACTGTAACATCCGTTTCTAAATCAAGCTACATTTTCCTCTTGAGCAACTAAATTCATGCCTGTTGGTTTAATTTGTTGCTATTGTAGTCCTTTAATGCTGATGAAATTATGGAAAGGTTTTTAGTGAAATTACCCAGATTTGATTAGGGTTGAGCATATTAATATTTTTCCTTCCCGCTAGTCTTTGGAGAGAGACGGGCGAGGGCGTGCAGGTTCCACGGGCTGGGAGGGCAGGGAACGCCATCGCAGAAAGCAGACTCATTATTCTGTGCATCTTCAGATAATCCTTTTCTTTGATGTGCATTTATTGAGCACTGACTGTATGCACATCCCTGGATGTTAACATTCTCAGTGGAGGGTCTGCAAGAAGAAGAGGTTCTGGGGGCCTACGGGACAGTTGTTGCAAGGGGACGTTCAGGACACCAAGGGTCACCCCAACTCTCCCTCCAAACAGACTCCCCTTCAGTGGTGCTGGAGCCCTGGCTGTCTGCTCCTGGTGGACCCAGTGCCAGGCAGCAAGAGGGTGCTCACATGCCAGTCAGTTTAACCTTGGGCTTGACCCTGAAGAATTCCCTGCTGACACGTAGCCCCTCTGTAAGACCCCTGGGGGTCTGGGGCGGGTGGAGGCAGGAGGGAAGGGGTGAAGGTCCAAGCCCCACACAGACCCAGCGGGGAGGGGTGAAACCCAGGCGGGGGCCCCATCTGCTCCCTCCGTCTTCCTCCTCCCCGCTGAGGTCACTGCCGCCCCCTGCCTGACTATTCCATTTGTTCTGGAATGTGGCAGGCCTCGCCCCAAACAGCACATAACCACAGAGGAATCTGAAGTGTGTTTCCAGGTTCCCTCCTTCAGGAAGGGGGGCGGCTGGGGCAGGGCCTGGGGGCTGAGACCAGGGCTGGACGGCGCCAGGCACCGAGAGGCTGCGTAGGAGGGTCCCCACCTGCATGCAGTTCCCAGGCAGTCCGTGGGGACGGGGGTCTCTGGTGCGGCCTGATTTAGCCTCCGCTGCTCATTGGCGCTCCGGTTGGCGATGCTGGGCTTGGCACGGAGCTGTCGAGAGCGGGGGCTGCTCTTATTTTCCGCTTGAGTGAGTGACGGAGCAACGGTCCCTTGTGTTGGCAAAGTATCCTTGCCGTGCTGGACGCCTTTCAGCCGCGCAGATGGCCAGGGCGAAGTCGCCCTGCCAAGCCTTTGCCTCTGCCGGGCCTGCCCTCCCCCGCCTCCTGCCCGCTCGGGTCACCCCACACTTCCCCTTTCGTGGGACCATCACGATGGTCGCTCCAGGACGGCGAGGCGGTTCCCGCAGGCCCACCCCAGCCTGCACGCTCAGCGAGAGCAGGAACTGCCCGGGTCTAACGCGGAGGTTGCCCGCTGGTGGCCCACAAATGTGTTTAGTTGCATAGAGTTCTATTGCTTTAAAAACAAAAGATTTCATACTAGAAATCTGGATTTGTGGCCTCTGTTAAAAAAAAAAAATCAAAAGATCTGGTAACCTTGGACCTACATTCTTAAGCGCAACAACTGGCTGGAATTGGCCTTTAACCGGGGCAGGCACACCTCGTTCACTTCGCCCCACTCCCCGCCAGCCCGTCGCCATGCACCTGAGCAGCGTCGCTTGTGTGGTTGCCTGTCTGACTTCTGCGGGTTTTGCGCTTTCGACCCCTTGTCTAGTCCTTCTTTGTGTCCCCGACCCCTGACCGTGCCTGGCGCGTAGTAGACCCTTTACGTGCAATCTTGCAACAACCTTGCAGGACACATCTCCCCATTTTCAAGACAAGAAAACTGAGGTTCAGAGAAGGTAAGCACACTTCTGAGATCACACAGCCAGCGAGTGGCAGAGCCAGGATTCGCACCACCAACTCTCTGGTTCCCAAATCTGGGCCGCCTCCACCCGGCCCCATGCCTGCACCAGCCAGGATGGAGGCAGCTTCTTCTCACTTAACATTCCCCCCACATCCTCATCCGAACTCCTCGTCACTCCACTTAAACCAGCAATTAAAAATTTGGAAGTCCACACACGAGGGAAGGGTGAGAGGCAGGACAGAGGCCACATCCACTCGGCCCCAGCCCAGCAGCGCCAGGCAGGAATGCCGCCCAGCGCGGGGGAATTTCTGATGTTTCAAGGGAAGCCAGACATCTGGGTTTTCGTGAGAGATATCTCAGTCTGTAAGCGTTATCCGCAAACTCCAATGTGTACAAAATCCCTGCAGCACCCGGATCCCTGCCGGCTGTCTCCCTAAACACACGCTGTCTCCGGGCCCTTCCCTCCTGGCGTTGGTCATTCGCCATTCATTGCAAAAAGAAAGTGATTGGCAACTTACTACGTACCAGGCGCCATAAAAAGCCCTGTGTCGCTTCCAAAGCTCAATCAGAAATTACTCTCAGAGTCTGCAAGAGACAAGTTCTCCCACCTTCTAGAATGTCTAGCTCCATGAGGGCAGGGACACTGCCTGTCCTCTTCCCTGCTGTCTCCCAAGTGTCTAGAAGAGAAGCTGGCACACAGCAGGTTTGTTGAACGGCTGCGTGACAGTAGTAGTAGCATCTTCCTATGAATTCGCTCATGAGAATTCCTGTTATTTCCATTATTGTTCCTACTGTTATTCCTGCTTTAGGGGTGAGGCATCGAGGCGCTGAGAGGTGGCGGGATTGGCCAGCGTCAGCCCAGCCACTCGGGGCGGGGCCGGGAGCAGACCTTGGGTCTACCATGAGCAAAAACCCACATGATGGACGTTCAGAGCCCCAGGTAGACGTCAGTGAGCAAACAGCTGGGCGGAGAACGAATGCGTCGTGCCAGAATCTCAGCGAAGCCCCTCGAGGCCACGCGGGAGGCTTACTTAGCGAGGGGACTTGGCTCTTCCAATCCGAAAGGACTTCGTTCTAAATCCAAGTAGCCACGGAGGGGCCGCGTCTGGGAGGACACTTAACATTCATCCAATGTCATGATTTCCTCAGTAAAATATTTCTGCAGAGCTTCAAGGAATCCAACAAAGGAAAATGAGTTTTAGGGGAAATACACACTCATAGCGCACACGCCCCCAAATTCTTTCCTCTGAACATAAGCTGGAAGGGTTTTATCTGCTCTCGGAGGGCAAACTCAAGAGGTTTAATTTAAAACTTGGGCGGGCTCATGGCTGTTCAATGGGGTGATTGTTCATAGTCAGGGGATGAGATAATAAGAAAACGTTTTGGAGCCAGCGTTTGGTTTGGCTTCGGAAACTCAGGCCGGCCTTCTGAGAGCTATCGCGTGGCCCAGGCTGGTACCTCCCGAGCCAGGAGCCAGATCTGCAACAATGTTTATGCAGTCGGAGACTTCCCAGGGAACGCGGTGGGGTGACGCAGCGCACACGTGTGCGCGCAGTGGGGCCGGGTCGAAGGACGCGCTTATCTCCCCCTGGCAGCTCACCTGGTCTCCGGGGCCCAGAGCCTTGGCGGTCACGTGAGATGTGGCCGCGACAGACGGATGTGAGAGCAATCTGCCGTTATCTGGAAGCCCCTGGGCGCGACGGCATCTTCTGATCTGTCCCATCCGTCAGGCCCGCAGTCCTCCTGCCACCTCCGTCACCCCAGGAGGAGAAACCCGAGCTGCTCTTCCCAGCAGTGCAGCCCCCACACCGCTCCCCCGGGGGTGCTCAACGTGGATTTTATTGGGTGGAAATGAGCAAAGCGCTCTTGCAAACGTCCGGGCCCGTTTTTCTCCTCGGCTTTGCTTCTTTCCCTCTGCTCTGGGCTCTCTCGGGAAATCGTTCATTTCTGATGAAAACAGGAATTCCCAGAGCCTGGATTCAGGGCGAAGGGAGAGCAGGCGGGAAGTCCTAGCGGAGGTGGTTCTTGGAGTCTGGGGGAGAGCCTCTGACTCATGGGGGCTGGGCCAGGAGGGGGTCGGAGTGGAATCGTTCCCTCCACCCGTCCCACCAGGGGGTCTCCGATTCCAGGTGACCCACACCCCTCTTGGTTTGTCAACATCCTGGCGTCCTGCCCGACCAGCCTCCACCCAGGGAGCGGCCGGTGGGTTCCAGCAGGGGCGGGCGAGGCTGTGCTCAGCCCCTTCCTTCCGCACCCGGCTGTTGAGTCCAGAGGTCTGAAGACCCTCAGAGGGCTTTCTCTGGTCGTGAATTCCCACCCCAGCCTCAGCCTGGGACTGGCCCTAACTCTGTGCCCACCTAAGACTCTGACCCTAGCCCAGGACCAACGTCCGTCCGGAACCGCAAGGCCGGAGCCGCTGGAGCGAGGCTTGGCTGCCACGAAGCACCTGGGACCTCCCCCCTCCGGCGCCCCCCGGCCAGCGAGGCGCCTGCCGTTCACCCTCGCACCTTGAGCAACAACCAGGGATCCACTCCCAGGCTTCGGGGTCCCATCTGCCAACCCCCCACACGCCTCTCCCTCCAGTTCGCCCTCCCCCAGGCCTCGGGTGCTTGCCATCTTACCGCCGTTCCTCCAAAATTCAAAATGAAAAAGATCGTGTTTCCTACCTGTCATTCCTACTAGATCTTAAAGCTCCGAGTCTGAGTCACCAGCAACGGAAAGAACAAGTCCCCGCTTCCCCGTGGGCAGGGAGGGCTCCGCGCACAAAGCCCCGTGCGGGCTGTCAGCAGCTCCGGCGCGTGTCCACACCCTGACCCGGAACCTGCCGTGCGACCTTCTTTGGAAAAAGGCGCTTTGCAGATGAGATTCGATCAAGGATCCTGACACGGAGACACGACCTGGATGGGCTCAGCGGGCCCTGAGCGCCACACAAGGTCCTCCTGGGAGGGAAGAGGGGACGTGGGAAGACGGGGGCAGAGACAGAGCCATGCGGCCACGAGCCACGGGACGCCAGAGCCACCGGAAGCTGGAAGGGCCAAGGAAGGATCCTCGCCTGGAGCCTCCGGAGGGAACGCGGCCCTGGGACACCGGGGTTGGGGTGCAGTGAAGTGGATTTTGGACTTCTGGCCTCCAGAACTGTGAAATGATGGATTTCTGTTGTTTTCTGCCACCCGGTCTGTGGTCATGTGCTGCGGCAGCCACCAGAAACTCCCCGACGTCCTCGCCTGCGAGAACGGGTCACGCGCGTCCCAGGCGTGAGGAGTGGGGGAGGGGCCGCTTCCTAGAGGGAAATCCAGGAGGAGGAGTCGTGGCCGGGCAGAGGACAGCCGCCCACCGCGCCCTGGAGAGGACCGGAGGAGGCAAAGGCCGGGAGGCGGAAGGCCGGGGCCGAGGCTAGGAGGAGAGAAGAGGAAGGGTCACATACCCGACGGTGGAAACTGCTGGGGGCCGTGACAGCCCCCATCCTGCAGAGCTGCCACCTGGAAGCTGGGAGCCGCCCTGTGAGCCCCCCGGAGCTCTCTGCTCCCCGACTCAGCCTCCCAGGGTCCCCCGGCCCAGCCGCCTTCCCGAATGGCGAGGGCGATGAATAACTCCAGGAACTGTAACAGCACCTCCTGCGCGCGGAGCCCCCCCTGCGTGTGTGCGCCAGCGCGGGCGCAACTGATGAAGCCACGGACCAGGCGGCTCAAGACAACAGCGATGCGTTTCATGTATTTCGCTGTGCTGGAGGCCAGAGCCTGAGAGCAGGTGTCCGCAGAGCTGCGCCCCCCACACCCAGGCTCTAGGGGAGGAGCCTCCCTGCCTCTTCCGGCTCCGGGTGGCTGCCACAGGCGACAGGCGTCCCTTGGCTGTCTTCACTCTGCATGTCATTTCCTCTTACAAGGACACCAGTCAGGGGGTTTAGGGGTCGCCTAATCCAGCATGACCTCGTCTTCACTTGATTCCATCTGCAAACCTCACTCCATGTCAGGCCCCATGCCCAGGCTCGGGGGGACGTGAATTTGGAGCACGCCCCTGCGCCGGACAGGACACCTCCTCTGATCCCCACGTGATCGCCACGGCAGCCTGGGAGGCAGGCACAGTCCCCACTGCACAGATGAGAAAACCGAGGCTCACAGAGGTTAAACATCCAGCGCTCGAGGTCACACCACTGGGGGCTGCTGAAAGTGGCTTCGAACTGGACAAAGGCGGCCGTCGCACAACATCACGACGTCCTAAATGTCACTGAATTGTTTACTCTAACGTGGTTCATTCTATGTCATATCGATTTTACCTAAAAAAGTTTCCTTTATCTGAAATCTCCACCGCTGGAGTTAACCTTTGGGCTCGAGGCGTCGTAGATTCCACTATAGGGTCACTTCCCTGGTGGGAGGCGCTCCCCTGCGTCCAGGAGGCCCCAGTGAAGGTGCAGACGCGTTTCCCGGAAGGCAGGGGTGGGTGAAAAGCGTCCGCCTTTAATACCCAAGCACGGATGGACTGGGTTCTCTCCTTGGCTGGCTGTCGTTTTAGAAAGTGGAGGGAATGGGCTAGCGCAGTGGCTCACGCCTGTAACCCTAGCACTCTGGGAGGCCGAGGCAGGAGGATTGTTTGAGCTCAGGAGTTTGAGACCAGCCTGAGCAAGAGCGAGACCCCGTCTCTACTAAAATTAGAAAGAAATTAATCGGACAACTAAAAATATACAGAAAAAATTAGCCGGGCATGGTGGCGCACGCCTGTAGTCCTAGCTACTCGGGAGGCTGAGGCAGGAGGATCGCTTGAGCCCAGGAGTTTGGGGTTGCTGTGAGCTAGGCTGACGCCACGGCACTCTAGCCCGGGCAACAGAGAGACTCTGCCTCAAAAAAAAAGAAAAAGAAAAAAAGAAAGAAAAGCAGAGGGAATGGGACATTGAACAGGTAAGTTTTGCTTACTTAGCTTTGGGGGTGGGAGGGACATAGCGGGGGCTGCAGGGGCCAGGAGTTTGACGTTCTCTGTCCTTCCTGCGTTGGCTTGTTGACCCGTCAGCACCTCCCTGGCCTCACTCCGCCCTGTCCCCGCGCCCCTGGCCCTGGGTCGCTGTCGAACTGTCAGCCCCGGGAGCCCGGCTCCCTGTGTATTTGCCGAAAGGCCTGGTACAGCCGTAGCTCAATTTTATTGATCTTGTCAAACGCAGTAATTCAAGGAAGCTATTTAAATTCACGGGAGGAAGCCGGGGCAATTATCCGCGTCTGCGTCGGAGTCGCCATCATTTTTGCTGTTGGCTCTCGGGCCTGGGGACAGACGTTTCGCGGAAGCTGACAAGGCAGTGCGGGCGCTGGGGAGGGCCGAGGTTTTGTTTGCAGCCCGGGAAAAAACCATAATCAACACTTTGCCAATATAAATCTATATGCATAAAGGTTTACGGGGTATTACCGGGGGAACACGCAGGCACCCAGTGGTTTAAATTCATTTTGTCCCTAATCCCAGCCAAATCCCCGCAGCCTATTCCCGCAGCCCCTGTTTTAGCACATAATGACATCGTGATTTGTGATGGAGCAGGTGATTTTTTTTTTTTTTTGCAGTCTTTCCCCTGTAGTTAAACTTTAATGAAAGCTTAAATCACAGCGGAATTCTCCAAGTGACAAGCAGCTGAGATCTGGGGGAGGCGCAGTGAGTCTTGCTGGGTGGGCTGCAGCTGGGGGCGGGGGCGGGAATGACCCCACCTGTTGCCACTCAAGCGCTTTGGCCCTCAGCTGATGGCTCCTCTCTGGGCAGGGGTCATGGTGAGTTCAGCCCCGAATCCCCGGCACCTGGTACGGTGCCTGGCACGCGGGAGGCGCCCGATGAATAATTGAATGATTGAGTGAAGAGCCAGGTGATTTGCCGACTTTAAATTGTTGTTTGCCAAGTGGTCGCTGCAGGATGTCATGGTGTCGTGGTATCTTCTCCGTCGTGGCAGACACCTTCAGCTCGCCGACCCCAGGCCCACTCTCCACTCCACTCCGCACAGCGTGACCTGCTGGGCTGCATCCCTGGGCTCCTACGGGGAGGTCCTTTCTTAGAGCTGCCCTCTCAGGTTCCATAACTTCTCCCACCATCCCCGCTCAGGTGGCATAACAGCTCCTCGCCGTGGCTACCTGGACAGGAGGGCGCTGCCCCTGCCCACACCTGTGCAGCTCTTTGATTAATCAGCACTTCTCCGTGTCCTGTCTGAGCGAACCCTCTGTTCTCTGTTGGGATCCTAACTGATAACACATGTAAACCATCATCTCCTCCTCCTCCTTTTGTTTTTTTTTTTTGAGACAAACTCTCCCTGTCTCCTGGGCTAGAGTGCCGTGGTGTCATCATAGCTCACAGCAGCCTCAAATTCCTGGGCTCAAGCGATCCTCCTGCCTCAGCCTCCCGAGTGGCTGGGACTATAGGTGTGCATCACCACGCCCACCTAATTTTCCAATTTTTGGTAGAGACAGGGTCTTGCTCTTGCTCAGGCTGGTCTCGAACTCCAGACCTCAAGTGATCCTCCCACCTCAGTCTCCCACAGTGCCAGGATTACAGGCGTGAGCCACCGTGCCTGGCCACCTTCTTCTTTTTTAAAAAATCAATTCACATGCTTTTCCTCGAGTATCAGCTTCAGCGGAAAGCCAGCGGTTCTCACAGTGCGGTGCCATACTAGGGGTCTCAGCGTCCGGGGAGCTTGTAAAAATGCAAATTCTCAGGCCCCACCCTGGACCGGCTCAATGGGACACTCTTAGGGTAGCCCCAATACCTGTGTTTTCAGAAGCACCCGGGGGGATTTTGGCACCTACTCAAGTGTGAGAACCGCTGGTCTAAGTAATAATTCCGGCAAAATCGTAGCTGTGGTGCGTGTGGTCCATGCTACTGGCTGACTTCTCAACAAACCATTCTCCCCTCTTTTCTCACGGATAAAACCTAATTTTGTTCAGGACAGTAATGTGCCCAGTTTGAAGCCCACCATTCCCAGCTTCCTCTGCAAGCAGGGCTTGCCCCGGGCCACGGCTCTGGCCAACAAGACACAAGTGGATGTCACTGGGTTGGGTTTCTGTGAAAGCTCCTCAAAAGGGGTCGGTGGAGCGCTGAGGAAGCTCGTGCAGGTCTGTCGCCCTTTGCCCTCTGCCCTCTTCCTGCCTGGAACCTAGATGCAGTGCTGGAGGGAGGACAGCCACTTTGTGACCATACATGACTCAAAAGGGCCTCAGTCTCCCTGGCCTGGAGGGGCTGCCGTCCCAGCCTTGGCCAGGCCATCTCCAGATGCCTTGTTAAGAAAGAAACAGAAATTAGTTTGGGTTCACCTCTGTTGTTTGGGTTTCCTGCTATAGGCGGCCAAATGCAATTCCTGGTTAAAATAAACACACAGCTATTACAAGCAGCAGCCGTCCGCGTGCGCCGCTGCAGATCGCCCTGCAGGCCGTGAAACCCTGCTTGAACCGGAGCCTCGTCGTTGAAGGCAAGATGCCACTTGAGACTGGCGAAAAGAGGCTTGCCCAGCAGAGAGCTGGCTACGGGGCGGAGGCTGGAGTCTGCATATTTGTTTAGACTTGCATCCTTGCCAGAGAGGATTTGGAGAAAGCTTTGAGTCAAGTTAAAGTGAAATTAAATCAGGAGAAGGATTAAGGAAACCTAGGTCTCAAATGACATTTAAAAATCATCATTATGTTCTCATACTACAAGTATTGAGAAAAGAAAATTTTAAAAAATCATCATTATCATTGTCATCATCCATTTCAAAATCTCTAGAATAGTCACTGTTTACAGGGCCATGTGCCGGGCACTGGGGACTCCAAAGGCACCAGCGGCCTGACCTGGAACTTCCAAGGGGCTCACTGTGCAGGTGAGAGGACAGACCAGCAGGTCATTGGAGCTGGGCAGTCAGGGAAGGCTGCTTGGAGGAGGTGGCGCTTGTGCTGGTAGCCAGGGGGAGAGAGAATGCCCAGTGACTGAATATCTGCCTGTCCCAGGCATGGTGTCAGAGGCTCCTGCCAGCTTCAAAACTGCTCTATGACAAAGAGGGGAAACTGAGGCTCAGACAAAGTGACTTGCTCAATGCCACACAGCCTGTTGGGGGAGATCTTGGGCTCAGCTCTGACTCTGGAGAACTCCAGTCTGAGCCTTTCCGCCTGAGCGATGCCAGGAGGGGACCCCAGCCCCAGAGAGACCACAGCCTCCCAGCACTGCTCAGAGCCCGCCGAGACCCGCCTGGGTACTGCTCATTACCCACATTTCCACAAGAGAAAACTGGCTCAGAGAGGGGAAGCCACTTTCCCAGGGTGGGGGAGCGGAGCCGGGCTCAGATGCAGGTTTACGGGGCTCCAGGGGAGCAGGGCACGCTGGGAATTCCAGGAAGACTTCACGGGGGAGGACGGGATGTGGCTGAGAAGGTGGCAGAGGGACCGCGCGGGTTCTGTGTGGCTTGGCTAGAAACAGATCCGACGTTCCTTGTGTCTTTCCTGTGCGCGCCGTCCTGAGCCCTTCACAGCCCCTCCCTTCGTTCGCTGTGTGGCCTCGGGCAGGTTGCTTACCCTCTCTGTGCCCCCGTAGCCTGGTCTTGTAAAATGGGAAAGCAGATAATGCCTTTTTCTTAGAGTTGCCGTGAGGATTAACCGAGTGAATTTGTGGCAAACACTCAGAGCCGTGCCTGTCTTGTTATGTTTGTTAGTATTAAGAGGAGGCCAATATAGGAATTCAGGTTCCCACCGAAATGAGTTCTGCCACCTCCCTTAGAAGGCCGACGCAGTCACCAGTGTGTTCGACAGTGACCATCCCCTGCCTCCAGCACATCTGGAGGACTTCCAGTGGGGCGGGGGGGGGGTTCTCTAGCCAAATAGAAAGGAGAGCTCTGGGAGGAAAGGGGCTGGGGCCGTGTTGGGGGAACCCAGCGGCCTGTGGGGCAGGGGAAGGGCTTTGGGCTTGATTCCTGGGGTGGGAGTGAAGATCTATTACTGGCTTTTGAGCTGGGAGAGGAGGTCGTTCAAGAGTTTGCTGTCTGGGCGGGTATGCAGTGGGGCCGCATTCTTGCTGCGACTTAAGGACTCCTCTGAGCCCCGCCAGCACCGGCAGTGAAGGAGCAGTTTCCCCTGTGCCAGCTGAGCCGCCTAACAGCTGACAACGTGGAGATGGAAAAGAACCCAGTCAGGCTGACAGCCCTTCCCGCCGCCCCGCCCTGACGCCTGAGCTGAGGCAGGGAGAGTGCCGGCCACTGGAGCCTCCGCTCCCCAGGGAGCAGCTGCAGGGCAGGGCGGCTGCCGGCTCAGACTTGAGAGTAGGTGGGTGGCTGAGAGGCGGGTTTACTGCGGGCAAGCCCGGTCCCCCTCCATCCCAGAGTGACCCCACGCTCCTGTTCCCAGAGGTGACATGCTCTTCGTGTACGGCGCTCTCGCGCTGCCCCGTGTCACACATGAGGAAACAGGCTCAGCACAGAGCAGTGACTCACCCAAAGTCACACAGCTATGGAGTCATAAATACGGGCCAGATCTGACTCCAAATCCGGTGTCATTTTTGTTCTGCAGGTGGCTTCACAGAGCTGGCAGGCACGGGGTGGAGGAGTTGGGGATAGGGGTAGAAGAGCCCATTTAGGGACAAAGCAGAGAAGGCCGAGGCTGGGGGCTTCGAAAGTGAGACTTCCTGAGGGGAGGGGCCACTCTATGTAAGGTGATCTTGGAAGGCTTCTTGGAGGAGGTGATGTCTGTGCTGGGACCCGTGTGTCAGGAAAAAGCCACAGGCTGGGTGCCTGCAGGCTGGGGCTGGGTGAGCCGACCTCTGAAGCCCTCCAGATGGACAGAACACCCTCCTAGGACGTGTCCTAGCGGTGGACACGTCTGCACCGCTGGAAACTTCATGAGAGACCTTGCACCAGAACCACCTACTAAGTCATTCCCAGACTCCTGACCTGCAGAAACTGGGAAAATACATAATTATTTAAAGCGGCTAAGTTTCGGGCTACTTTGTTATGCAGCAATGAATAACTAATACAAAGGCCATCTTGGATGGAGAGCTGCTTTTTAAGGGTGAGAAAAAGCTTCCCTAGAAGCTTGCCAGTGGTTGGCCAAATTGTGTCACATGACTGTGACTAGACCAATCTCTGCTTAGGGGAGTGATCATCTCAGACCAATCAGGACCCACCCCCTGAGAGTGGGTGTGGCTCTTCTGAGCCCAAACCAGAATGGGTTGGCACAGACACTTCCTCCTGACCTTCTAAGTCCTCCAGGGTTTGACCCCCAAAACACTCTGTAATGTCCACAGCTATTATTAAGCACTTACTGTCCACCTGGGTTTTTACCCCACCAAGCTCTGGTGCCAGTTTTCTCACCACCTGCCACTGTCCCTCCTCCCAGCCTTTGGGGTGCTGGTCCTGCCACGTAAGGCCGTTTCTCCTCCGGCTGTCGGTTCCGATCCCACGCTGCCTTCAAGGAAACCTCACCTTGGAGTCTGTCTCCACCTCCTGTAGGACGCCTTCCAAGACCTCCCACGGGGATCCAGCAGAAAAGACGGGGGTGACCTCGTCATTTACTATCACGCCTACGATTATTTCATCGCGGTAGAGCCAGGTCGCCTGGGTTCAAATCCCAGGTCGGCCGTTTTCTAGCTGTGTGACCTTGGGCAAGTTACTTAACCACTCTGTACCTCAGTTGCCCTATCTGTAAGATGACAATCATAGTGGTACTTCCGTAGCCGGGTCGTTATCTGAGTTAAATGTTAATACACGCCAAGTGCGTAGGACCTTGCTCAGCCCGTAGAAAGCTCTAGATAAGTGTTAGCTGCTCTCATTCCCCTCCCTGCCCTCCCAGTCTCCTTCATGGCTGGGGACTGGCACAGGTCAAACTGCGCTGGCTGTTACGGGACTCACTGCGTGTTCACACGTGCGCCAGAAGTGCACCCAGCAGGATGATCTGGCAAACTCCGCGAGACAAACTGTAGCGTTGCAGGATTACCTGGCATGTTCTCTTGAATAAATAAAACCAGGGGATAGAAACAGCTCAACCTTTTTTTTTTTGCCATCTACAAATCAGTCAGTTTCTCCCTCCTCTATGGAGGGCGCAGGGCTGCACGGAATGTTACCGAAAAGAATACGGAAGACATTCTAGAATGCAGTGCTAATAAAATCACTCTAAAAGCCCTTCTCCCCATTTGAAGTTAACTTGCTCCTAACGATGATAAACTCCCCGCCGCTGCCTGGCCCTGCGGTGCCCGGGCAGGTGGATGATTCTTAAAGGAGCATATTTCTGCCTCCCTCGGGGTCCTGGTTTCTACAGCCTGCGTGGCAGCCAGGTGCCAACTGCGCAGGTTTGGTCATCGGCAGGAAGTGAGCACCAGGGGACATTTAGAAGCCGTCTGAGTGCTGTCCTGGGGGAGGAAACGGCCAGGCTGCTGTCTGCTGACCTCCCGGGTTCCTCGTTAGAGCTTTCAAAAACAAAGGCTAAGGGGAAAAGACAATACGCCATTCACAGGTACCTCAGGAAGATGCCGGAACGTTTTGGCCCATGTAAGCTGGGTGAGACCCAAGTCCTGGAGGGCGCTGGGCAGATTTTGACACTCGGAACAATATTCTGGTTTTCACCGGGTGAGTCACTCTTGGGAGACAGAGAGCTGTGTTGTTAGCAGTTTCATTTTGACTCTGTGACAACTCATGCCCTCCTTACCCCTTTGTGCCAAACCAAAAAAAGCATCCACTGCCTGAAGCGGAGAGAGGCCTGGTTTCTCTCGATGTGCTCGGGCGAGACTGAGCGGAACTTGCTTTGGAGATGTGAGCAAACTGTGGAGAGGAGTGGGCTGCTTTGTGAATTACCGGGCACCATCGTTCAGGGAGTGAGTCACCATGTTTTGAAGGTTTGGTGCTCCGGAGTCCTTGCATGTGCAGGTGACCAACAAAAGAGTGTCTTGCCCTTGTGGCCGCGTTGGCGCTGAGAACACCCTGGACCCCTGTCCGGGGGTCTGCGTTCGCTCTCTCCAGCAACACCGTCTCGGACTTGGCCTGGGATCTGGCGCAGGGCCCTTCCGACCTCCTCCGGCCCGACTAGCCCAGGGCTGACTGGTTTCCCCAAAAGCGTTCACGGCATCCCACAGAAACCGTAGCTCACGTCCGAATGAATTGTGTCCTGAGCACTTAAGATGATTGGGAATGAACCGTCGTGACACGAACGATCGTAAGAGCTCTGTGCTACGGAACACGACACAGACATTAAAAAGAATGACATGACCTTGGTGTGTCTGGCATGAAACAATGTCCCAGACGTGGAGGAGTATTAAGTGAAAAAAGCAAGTCACCGAACAATTTTGACACAGAAAATGGTAAAAACAAAAAAAAAAAAGAAAGAAAAAAGAAAGCAACAAAATAAATAAAACCCCTAAAAATTAAAGCAAGACTTTTCTGCCACGAGGCAGCATGTGGCATAATGATCCTTTGACCACTTCGAGCAACGTCAGACTGGGTTTGACCCCACCCCAGCGTTTGCCAGCTCTGTGCTTCTCTGAGCCTCAGTTTCCCTGTGTGTCGGATGGGGATGACCGTGGTAACCTCTCAGGGCTTTGCTCAGGACACGGGTCTGTGGAACAAAGGCGCCCGGCGCTTGCTGACTGTCGCTGTCTTCTGTCAGCGGGGTCTGGCGTCAGCGGGTGAGGATCTCTTTGCACTAGGTTCTAGACTTTTCAGAGCTGGCGTATGTGGATTATATGTATACATTTTTAATAAGAAAAAAATGAGAATTAGTACTGCTATGTTTAAAGGGCTAATATGCAGTTCGTAAGCCCCACTCACCACTAACACACCCCCGGGGGCTGTCATGTGGGCGTGAGCTGGGGGCTGTGGGCAGAGACCACGGGGGAGGGGGTCCAGACGTTTATCGGGCGGGGGTGCAGAAGCATGGTTTTCCCTCGAGGCGCCCCTCTCCGCTGCCTGGTGGCGCTAGGACAGCAGTCCCTTAGCCAGGCAGGCTCCTTCCTGCCCAGCGTGATGAGCAGAGATTAAAGCTCTGTTGACACAAAGGAACATCTTCATCTGGAAAATTCCACAGCAGGGCGAGGCTTGCAGGCCCTTTAATACAGGGTCCTGGAGACACACAAAGAGCTCAGCAGGGTGGGGGTGAGGAGGACACTCTGTCAAGCAGCACCTGCTGCGTATTGAGCACCTACTGTGTGCTGGGTGCTGTTCCAGGCACTGAGGACATGGCGGGCCGATGAATAAATGAACATGAGCACTGGAGCCGGTCGCGAGTTCTAGGAAGGTGATAGAAAGTGAGTGGTGGGGGGAGCTCTGAGGAGGTGGCGTCTGCACAGAAATCTGAGTAAAACAAGGGAGGCACCGTGGGTGTGTCTAGGGGATGAGCCTTCTGGAAGAGGGCATAGCCAGTGCAAAGGCCCTGGGGCTGCAGTGGGCTCGGCATGTTCTGGAATGATCAAAGAGGTCACTGGGATTAGAACCTAGTGGTTTAGGAGGACAATGGTGGGAATGAGGTGGCTGGTAGGGTGGCAGGGCTGATGCTGGGCCTTGTTGGGCACAGTGAGGAATTCGGATCCGGGAATTCACTGCCTCGTTCATTCGGCGTGTTACGTGCAAAGCAAAGAAGGACACACAGGCGGCACTCACTGGGCTTTCAGTTTAACTGAGAAGACAGGCAGAAAGTGCAGGGGCTGGGCCCACCTGCTGCCCCACCACCCTGGGGCCCAGAGAGGGGTTTGCAGATGGGAGGGGGCTGAGATCCAGCACGGGGCTAGGGCGAGGCCCGCGAGGCTGTCCGGGCACAACTGCAAGGCGGCAGGTCCTCTCGGGGCCACGCCGGTGCAGACGTGGTGCCCTGCGGGCTTCCCCAGTGCAGGCCCTGCCGAAGGCTCTCACATCTCCACGGCCCCGGGAGGCCCCAGGAGCACGCGGGCCTGGCAGGAGGCGAGGGGTACAGATGGTCTGCCAGAGCCAGCCTTGGGCCAGCTGGGTTCTAGAAGCTTCCGGCATGCTGCTTCCCAGCAGGCTGGCTCAGAGGGCCCAACAAGCCAGCCAAGGTGGAGCTGCCCCTGCCCGCAGCCCCATCCTCCCTGAAACACAAGCACGCGTGTCCCAGTTCACCGTGCGTGCTGCGTCGGGGGGCGAGGGCTGCTCGCACGTTCAAAGTCCTAACCCCGGCGCGTGCGAGGCCGACTTTACCTGGAAATAGGGTCTTCGCAGGTGTGACCAAGCTGAGACGAGGTCGTCAGGGTGGGCCCTAATCCAGCAGGACTGGCGTCCGCACGGGAAGCGCAGAGGCGCACAGGGAGATAGCGCGAGCACAGGACCGGGATCGGAGCCGCGTCTCTGCAGATCCAGGAACACCGAGGGTCACAGGCGCCACCAGTAGCTGGCAGAGGGACAGGAAGATCCTCCTGCAGAGGTCTTGGAGGGAGGCTGGCCCTGGACACCTGGATTTCAGACCTCTGACCTCCAGGACGGTTGTTTTAAGCCTCCTAGTTGGTGGCACTTGGTTACCGCAGCGCTGGGGCTGACACGCCGCGTTTAGCGTCAGGTTCCCTGGAACCTGCTAGAAGCCAGGTCCTGATTTCACAGCCCTGAAGGGGACCAGGACTCTGCTCCCTCATGGGGCAGGTGCCGCCGGGCCTCTCCTCAGGTCGCGAAGGCCTGGAGGGGACCCTCAGCTGCCAGCCCAGCCACCACGCCCCACCGTCTTGCTCCCAGACTGGCGTTTTGTCCATTCTCCCCTCAGGAGAACGGCCGCTCCGGGCCGGGGGCGGACGCTCGTTATTCTAGCCAGGGCTCAGCAAACTGTTTCTCCACAAAGCGTCAGATGGTAAATCTTTGAGGATTTTCGGGCCAGTCTCTGCTGCGACTGCTCAGCGCTGCCCCCGTAGCATGCAGCAGCCACAGACAACGACAGTACGTAAAACGACGAGCGTGGCTGGGCACCGATGAATCTTTATTTTCAGAAACAGACATGGGGCCACATTTGGCCAGCGGTCGTTGTTTGCTGATCCACCTCTAACCCAGTCGTGGCCACCCGTTCCCCTTTCAAGCATTCATGTGACCTAACTCTGGCCAAGGCGGTGTGAGGGGACTCCACTGGCAGACTTGGGGGAATGTGTACTTGCTCTCGAAAAAGGGAAACACAAGGAAGAGACGGCTGCCTCATCTTCAGCCGCACTTTGTCTTGTTGGGATGTGATGGGCGGATCTGCCACAGCCGTTTTGCGACCATGAGGGGAGTTCCGACACCAAGGGTGGTAGAAGAGCGAGAAGGAAAAAGCCTGGTCCTAATGCCCACTGAGCTGCCGAGTCAACCAGCCTGGAGCTCCTTTGCCTTCTTATTGGGGAGGATGATAAGGGCACTTCATTATGAAAACCCGTTTGAATTGGAGTTTTTCTCTTATTTGCTGCCGAAGATATCCCAATGGACATGACCTGCTCCAGGTGCCCCAGGCCCTTGAGAGCTCGTCTCCCCCTGCCCAGGGTAGCTCCCTCTTCTGTGGGCCCTGCACGCGGTCACCCACGCCTCGGCCCTGGGTCAGCTAAAGGCACGCTGAACTGGGAGTCTAGGGCTCCTGGCCCCAAATCCGTGTGACTCTGGCCAAACCACTGGCCTTCCTTCCACGTGTGAAACGAGGGCGTCCCCACGGGTCAGACGGGCTTGTTGCAAAGTCGAAGTTCATGGCAGGTAAACCCTGAACAACCGGTGACTCAGGCAGCGTGAGGGACACTGCCGGGGCTCTGTGCCCACGCGCCCCGCGCCTCTCTAGACATCTCTCTGCCCCTTCTCTCCACTGTGCTCCCCCTGCCGTACCGTCCCCCGTCTTCCCTGCAGACTCCTGGGCCCCACACCCAGCAAGCCTGCCCTGCCGGGGGCTGCCGTCCTCCGGGGTGGCCCTTGGGTGACCACTGACAGCGTAAGTCGGTCCCATTGCCTTGGCGCAGGACAAACCGAGGCGTAAGTCACTCTCCAGAGCCCTCCACGGATCTGGCTGAGGCTGGGACGTCACCTCAGATGACACCTCGGCTTGGCTTCCTCCCTCCCTGTCGTGTCCTTCCCCGGAGCTTTTGTCCGCAGACCTCATCTCAGGCCCTGCTGCGGGAGGAGGCCAAAGCCGACTGTGCCCGTCCCTGTCCCTGCTGCACGTACCTTACACGTAGTAACGGACCTACGCCTGCAAGGGTCTGGGAAGCAGGCACTGTTACTCCGCATGCCAAAGGGGACGCCAACACCCAGAGAGGCTGAGTCACGTGCCCAGGGTCACACAGCTTGTCTTGCTCCAGAGGTGGTGCCTTGGCCGTTGCACTATTCTCTGTGGTGGAGCTCTGGGTCGAAGCCCCCGGCTTTGCTCTTTGCCAGTCCTGTGACCCTGGGCAAGCAACTTTGTCTCCTCGGGCCTCAGTCTTTTCATCTGTCAAATGGGTTAGCGTGGGAGGGAAGCGGCCGATACTTGTGAAGGGCTCAGTGCTCAGTCCCCGCCCCCTGGTGTCCGCCACTGTGAAGAGAGGGACTCTGGGAGCTGGCTTTGCCCCACTGGGTTGTGGATGGGCAGGGAGCTCTCAGAACCCCCGGATGACCCCTGGGAGAGGAGGGGGCGAGGCGGCTGGCTGAGCCTGGTCTGCTCGGTGCCCGGGAGAGGCAGGATGTGGCCCCCGCAGGGAGAGGGCAGCCAGCACCGTTGCCATGGCAGCAGCCTCCGGCAGGCGTCCAACTGTCCAAGGAGCTGTGGGGCGTCCGCAGCTCGGGCTGAGGGCAGCCAAGGTGGCTGCGGGCCCCGTGCCCAGGGGCGGCCTCCTAATTTACAGCCGGGCGTTTTCTGGTTCAAAGCACTCGGCGTTCAGTTCTGATCTGTGGGCGTGCCACCCAAGGAAACCTCGGGGCCACTCCCACGGCCCGAGTGGCAGGAAGAGGCTCCCACAGTCTGAGCTGGGGGTCCCCGAGGCCAGCCGCCTCCCACCGGGAGCCCCCACCCCTCGTCTGCGCCATTTGTCTGTCCGGGAGGCAGGAATGAGGTGACAGGTTTGAATCCAGCTCAGTCACTGTCCGGCTGGGTGGCCTTGGGCAAGTGGCTTTGTCTCTCTGGTGCTCCGTGTCCTTATCGCAACAATAAACCGACCCCACGGGACCTGCTCCAGGGCTGCGTGCGGACCGGGTGTCTGTTGGGGTCTGCGCAGGACTCGCCCCTGAGAGCAGCTCAGACGGAACCAGCGCGTGCCACGCGCCGGGCGCCTCACTTGTCTGTGGCTGTTCCATCATTTTTGCTCCTTTTACAGATAGGGAAACCGAGGCACAGGAGGTGAAGGATCTGCCTAAGCGAGCCCTCTGCCCCAGTCCTTTTCTATTTCATTTTATAGGGGCCCTTAGATAACATTCGGGTCCCGTGAGCATGCATGTATTGGGCACCTAGTGAATGCAGGTCTGGTCCTGGCCATGGGGCGAGTGGAGGGTGACTGGGCCGGGTTGGCGCCCACAGGGTGGCACATTGTGGGTCCCAGCCAGGAGACACCCCAGGGACCACCAGGTCTCCGCCTCCGCTGGGGTCTGCTGGCTCTGGCTCAGAGGGGGCTGATGCGCCCCAACTTTTTCTCTCTGAAGACAGGAACAAAGACGTCGGACTTGGCAGCGACGGCAAACGCGGGGCTTCTGGTTTCCAGCTGCCTCTGCAGCCTGGGACAGTTCCGCCGGCAAACACTGGGTCAAATCAAACTTCGAACTCCCTGCCAGGCTGTTTGTTTCCCCACCCCGATTCCCTCCCCGCCAGCATCTCCCCTCCCTGCCCCCTTCCCGAGACGGCGCGCGGGGGCTGGGGGGAGACGCCGGTCCCGGGGCCGGCCTCGGGGCTCCGCTGTGGTTCGGCCAGTGTCGGGTGCCCGGGAGATCCTGGTGCTCGAGGAGCTGGGGCTCGTCCTGCCAGGGGTGACACCCCAGGGCTGCGCTTGGGCAGGGTCACCCCAACACACACACACACATACATGCGCGTGCACAGGTTTAGCCCCTGGCCACTGCGGCCAGGCTGTGGGACCCTGGGCAAGGTGCTGCACCTCTCTGAGCCTCAGTTTCCTGGTCTGAAAAATGGGGCTGCTCTGACAGCGCCCCCCACCTTCCGTTTTGAGGACTTTGGAGAACA
>NW_012154285.1:2589692-2600706 GCF_000956105.1 Propithecus coquereli
CCTTTCCTCTCCCCCCCAGTCCTTCCCTCCCTCCTCCTTTTACAGAAAAGATATTCCCAGGTCAGAGCGTCGCCCGCACCGGCCCGGGGGGCCCGCCCCCATCACCGGGGACCCCGCGGGCTGACAGCTCAGCCGTCGGCGCAGGCGGCGAGGAGGGAACATTCTTCTCTGTAATGTCAGGGCCTCCTCGGCACTTTCATGTTCAAAGTGCTTCCTCGGCGCTAAATAATTAATTCTCTCCACGCTCCCGTGTGAGGGAATAAATAAATGTCACTTGTGTGGGGTGACTAAGCCCGCCGGGAACCAAGGCTGACAGCTTCAGGCGTCAGCAGAGGGTCGGCCGGGGACATCACCTTCAGAGGCCACCGCTAAGTCAGAGCCCACGGGGGCCCCGGAGAGCCCGGCCGGGCCCAGACAGAGGGGCCCCAGGGCCCGTCTTCTTGGCCTGTCCCCCGACAGCTCGGGGCACCGAGGAGAGCAGGCCCTAGGCCTTGCTGTTCCTGTCCGAGCTGACCTGTCTGTGCCTCAGTCTTCCCGTCTGGGAAATGGGAATCATGCTGGTGCTCACGGCCCGGTCTGTGGGGCAACTCCAAACACCTCGGCGGAGATTGGGCGGTGCGGGGGAGCCCTTCCTGTGCCAAGGTCGTTGTCATCATGACGTGCCCACTGCACCTCCTGGGCCTCGGTTTCCCCAGATTCTTCACCAGGGGCCTCCCCCTCCCTTCGTCTCCCACCCAGCTCCTGCCCTCCCCCTGCAGGGGCCTCGGGGCTGTCCAGGCACACGAGCACTTTCTGTCCGTGGGAACCTGGCCCTGGCTCGTCTGTCTGCGCGGAGCATTCTTCTTCCCCAGAAAGTCTCAGGACGGGACCCTGCTTCATCCGGGCCTCTGCGCCAGGCCACCTCCTCAGAGAGGCCTTCCCTGATTGCTCTGTCCAAGACAATCAAGTGGAGATGATGCCACGGTCCTTCCCTCAACAGCCGCGGCCTGGCCTCTGGCATCCTGTTGCTCACCCTGTAGCCTGAGCCCCATGAGGCTGGGACGGTGACTTCCTTGGTCACCACTGTATCCCTAGTGCCTGGCGTACAGTAGGTGCTCAACAAATAGTTATTTTGTTCACCGTTTTAGCCCCGTGCCTGGAAATGTGTCTGGCCCATAGTAAGTGCTCCACACACGTTTGTTTTGTTCATGACTGTATCCCCAGTGTCTAGCACTTAGTAGGCACTCAGTGTTTGTTGAATGAATGAATGGTTGGATGCAGAACTGTTCTGTTCCTAGAGCCCCAGAATCTTCTAGAACAAAGATGGCCACAGTCTGGGGTGAGGGGTGGGCCCAGAGGCCCGCACATGCCTGTGCATTTGGACGCCTGTCTCCGAGGAACAGCCCCCGGCCTGCCCGCCCGCCTGGCGCGGCCTGCCAGGCAGCACATGGCTCCAGCACGCCCTGCCAGCCTTGAGCAGACTCGCCCAGCACCAGGCCTGCCGTGCCGGGAGGAGGGAGGGGGGAGGAGGGGGCCCTGCAGATGGCTGGCCATCTGGCTGCGGAGGAGGCTGGACGGGCAGGCGTCCCCCCACCAGCCCACACTGCGCCGTCATCTTCCTGTCTGCTCAGCGGGGCCAGGCGGGGGCCTTTAGGGTGAAGTGAGGGGTTCCTGCACCCTTCCCCGACTTCTGGGTCTCATCTGGGTACCCTGGAGTGTGTTGCGTCTGCATCTGGCCTGAGGGCCCTGCGTAGTGTGTAGGCATCAGGAAGAGTGTGATCAGGGTGTCTAGGGCCGGGCCAGGCTCGGCCCTAAAAACAGGGCTGGGGCAGGACTCCTCCCTCCTCCCAGTGCCCACCGTGCTGCCTGCTTCCCCATCCTCAAGGTCATCCCAGACCAGAGGCTATTGCTGCTTTCTGCTCCCCCCCCGCCCCCGGTCTCCCCAGGTGCTGGGGCAGACAGTGGACAGGGAGGGTGTGGACCAGGGAGCACAAGGATCTGGGCATGTCCGCGTGTGCGTGTCTGTGTGCACACGGCTTGCTTATGTGTGTCCAGGCACGCACGGAGGCAGATAGGGTTTGGAAGTTTCCTGGTTCACATATCTGAGTTACGTGGTTTCTGTTTGTGTCCGAGTACGTGGTACGTGTGAATATGTGTGTGTGTGTGTGTGTGTGTGCGTGAGGATACACACGTATTCGGGCGTGCCCGTGCATGCTGTCCCGGTGGTGTCTGTGTAGATTTATGTTTAGGGGCAGCCCCCTAAACAGAGAGTGTGCGCGGGTGACCTTCACGCATGTCTGTCTGTGTGTGCACACCTGTAGGCATGTACACGCGCCTGGCCAGCAGGCGGTATTCGCGTGTGCGGGTGAACATGCTCGTGCGAGGAGGCAAGCGTCCGATCTAGCAGCATGTGTGTGCGTGTATGTGAACACGTGCAAAGTGGTCACACGTGTGCAAAAAGAATATGAATTTATGTGTGTGTCTGTGTGCATGTGTGTGCGTGAATGTGGGCACTTCTGTGCGTGTGTAGGATGTGTGAACGGATGTGGCGTAGGGCATATGTCATGCGTGTGTATGCGTGGTGTGTGTGGGGGAATGTATGTGTATATGGATGTGTGCGTGTGTGCACGATACATGGTGTGAGACTAGTCCGCGTGTACATATAGGCGTGTGTGTGTGTACATATGGACGTGTGTGGTGAATACGCGTGTATTTTGTGTCTGTGGACATGTGTACGTGTGCACACGTGCGTGCGTGTGCGTGTTTGCGTGTGTGTGCAGGTACATATGTATATGAGCATGGATGTGTGCCCGTGTAGGGACACGTGTGCCATTAGGGGGTGCACGTGCAGCCTGGTGAGACCAGACGCCGGAGGGTTCACACCCAGACCTGCCAGTCCCCGGCGCGTGTGACCTGGGGCGAGTCATTGACATCCTCTGCGGTGACGGGGACAGCACAGCACGGCTTCTGTGGGCCCAGGGACCCTGCGCGGCGGAGGTGGCTTTGGAGTCCAGGAAGGTCTCCTTGAGGAGGGGACATCGAGCTGGGCCCTGAAGGACGAGCACAGTCAGTGACAGCCTGGGAGGACCGGCCAGGCGGACAGCACAGCGTTTGAGAAGGCTCCAGTCGTAGCCCTGTTCCAGCCAATTCGCTTCCCCAGATGCTCGGAAGCCTCCCCGGGGGCGTCCCACGCCCTGGCTCTGAAGTCCGCGTCCAGCTAGGGGCAGGCTGCATCCCTTCCTCGAGACCTTGCCCGTCGCCGGTCCCTGGGCTTCGCTGTGCCTCAGTCTGCTCTGCCTCGAGAGGCTGCCGGCAGGGGTTTCACAGGGCTGGTTTCCTCCCTCACCCCTCTTTGGACAGATGGGGAAGCTGACGCTCAGAGAGGCACAGAGGTTTGCTTAAGGTCACACAGCACAGCTGGGATCAGAAGCACTGCCCAAGGCCCGGCCTGGGCTAGAAGCATCACAGCGAGGGTCTCCATTTTGCAAAGTTCAGCTCAGACTTGGAATTTAAACTCAGCACATCGTTTGGCAAACGTGGCATAGAAGCAGCGTTCCAATTTCATGAATCGAACACGTTAATTGGGCACCTACTGTGTGCCTGAGGAGAGACACAGCTGCGACCAGAGTAGAAGTGGTTCATCTAGGAGACGACAGTCCGGGCCTGTGCTGTCGGCTGTGGTAGCCGCTGGCCACGTGCAGCGGGACACAGACCCACGGCCCCCAGCGATGCCCACGTCCCAGTCCCGGGAACCTGTGACCATGGGACCTGACGCTGCAGGCGTGATTAAATTAAGAATCTTATGATGGGAGATGATCCTGGATCCTCCGGGGACGGTGGGGGACCAGGGTCGTCACAGGGTCCTAAGAAGAGGGACACAGGAGGGGGGGAGTCAGAGGAGACTTCCTGCAGCTAACTCCAGGTGCCTTCCCGGGGGGCTCTTGTTCTTATGGGAAACTTTTCCCCCCAAACACAGGCCACGGAGACTGTATTAGTTTTCTGCGGCTGCTATAACAAATCATCACAAACTTAGTGGCTTAGAACATGAGGAATTTATTCCTTCACAGCTATGGAGGCCGGAAGTCTGAAGGTGTCAGCGGGACCATCTCTCTCCGAAGGCTCTGGGGGAGGAGCCGTCCCCGCCGCTCTCAGCTGTGGTGACCCTGGCTTCCTCTGCATTCCTTGGCTTGTGGCTGCCTCACTGCAGTCTCTGGCGCTGTCTTCCCAGGGCCTCTTCTACCCGTGCACCTGTGTCCAAGTTTCCCTCTTGTAAGGACACCGGTCATTGAATGAGGGCACGGGCTACCCAGCGTGTCCTCGTCCTGACTTGGTCACACCTGCGAAGACCCTATTTCCAAATGAGGTCTCGTTCACGGGTGCCAGAGAGACCTGAATTTGGAGAGTGGGACACTATTCGCTCCAGTCCAGAGACCCAGGACGATTATCCGGTGACCCGAGGGGTGTAGACTGCACTTCCCAGGTGGCAGCGTGCTGGGCGGTTAGAAGCCCAGACTCAAGCTGGGGGTCTGGGTTCCAATCCCGATTTCACCACTCACTGGCTGTGTGACCTCAGGTGCGGAACTTAACCTCTCTGGGCCCCGTGCGATGACGGCCACGGCGCCTACCGCGCAGGGCTGTCGTGAGGGTTAGATGAGATTGCCCAGCCGCAGCAAGCCCGCATGAGCATCCGCTCTCCTAGTTCGCGGTTTCCCCCAGGGGTTGGGAAGACCTGCGCTGGTTGCAGACACGACCTTAAATGACACTAACCGGCAAGAAAGTCCCTCCCTTTTTTCTTTCTGTTCTTCCGCCAGCTTCAAGGAGAAAGTCCCCACGGTGCTGATGTGTCTTTGACGCCTCGCTAAGTGGGGCTGGCACGGCTTCCTTTGCAACAAAGCTGGAAACGGTTTCCGTCCCAAACCTTCGTCAGACAGCAGGACAGAAGCCAGACCCGCTCTGGTGACGCCCTTTTTTCCTAGTGTTTACTTTCGCGGTCACCTTCTGTTTACAGCGGCGATACCGGCTTTCCAATTACGGTGATCTAAGCTTCCCTTTTAAGTCAATGTATTTGCCTAAGGAGAAAGCGGTGGTTGTTTTTAAAGAACTGAGCAAAGAGCAGTTGGGGCGTGGAGAAGGCGGGGTCTGCTCCCACGGGTGGCTCAGGGGGACGAGACAGGAGCCTCCTGGCGATGGGCGGTTGGGGTCCAGAGAGGAGTGTCTCCTTGTGCGCTTCAAAGCATTCCATTATCTGAATTATCTTCTGATCTGTGTAGACGCCACCCAGGCACAGTGACAGTGGGCACCGTCTCCTCTCTCGGCGGCAACCTGCCAGGCGTAGCTGGGCTGCGCGGGGTCAGGCGGTCCCACAGGAGCGGAGTCAGAGGCGGAACTGGCGAGACACAGGGGCCCCGGGGCCGTTCAGCCACCTCCGATCTCAGCAGAAGGAAGTTCCCGGCCTGGCTTACGCGCGCATTTAGCAAGTTCGCCTTCGGAGGTTTACTTTGCTCCCCTCTTCCGAAGGAGGCTGTCCCCACCCCTCGTGCAGCCGCCCGGGACATTGACCGCAAGCGCCTGACGGGGCGCGTGGTCAGCTTCTGCGTGCGGGCACGGGCCGCGTGCGGCTCAGGGGACTCCGGGACACCGGCATGGCCTCGCCTTTCCCTCTCTCGGACAGACCGTATTGCCCAGCATATGAGACAGATTTGTCAGGAAATGGGGCCAGTCTCCCCCAACAATGGCCTCTGCCCACGACGCTCCCGTCACCCCCTTTTCCAGGTGTCTGTTCCTGTGTAAGGAGCTGACCCAAAACTCAGTAAACAGTAGCGATGATTTTATCGTCACGCTCTGGCATTGCCTGGGCCCGGCCAGGTGGCTGTCGGGCAGGGCCTCCCGTGTGGTTGCGGTCACACAGCCACCGGGGCTGGGGTCGTCTCGCCTCGCGCACCGGCGGTTGGTGCCTGCGCCTCTGCGTGTGTCCTGGGCTTCCTCACAGCATGGCGGCTCCGAGAGAACGCGTCCCACAGGGCCAGGAGGAAGCGTGTCACCTTCCATAGCTCAGCCCCAGAAGCCACAAAGTGTCACTGCCACTCTGGTCTCAGCCTGGCCGAGGGGAGGGACAGAGAGCCCACCTGTCAACAGCAGGAGGGTCGACCTTATGTCGTAAAGGAGCTGTGGGGCGGAAGAATTTGTGGCCATCTCGGAAAACACACGGCCCCTTCTGACCTCCCCGCTCCTTCGCTCTAATTCTAACCCAGCTTCTGAGTCTGTAGGCCGTAATTAGGCACCTACAGTGTGCTAGCTGTTTTCATTGCCGTCGTCACACAACTACCCGCAACTCCCTTGGGTGGGTCAGTAATATTCCGATTTTACAACCCAGGGCTCTGAGGATCAGAAAGTATCAGGTGCCTGTCCAAGGTCCCACAGCCGCTCGGTGGCTTTAGTGACATCAGTTGCATTAGATACCTCTTTTGGTCACTGATCCCCAGGTTTCCTTGGAGACAACCCCTCCCTTACCCCAAACCATGTGGTTTGGGTTGGACTGGTTCCACCCATTGGTCCAGAGATAAGCACGTGGCC
Source organism: Propithecus coquereli (assembly GCF_000956105.1). NCBI lineage: Eukaryota > Metazoa > Chordata > Mammalia > Primates > Indriidae > Propithecus > Propithecus coquereli. The sequence goes on from NW_012154285.1 coordinate 2,596,245, forward strand.
AAGGGCTGGCCAATCGCAATTTTCTAAACCTCCGGCATCAGTGATTGGTTCAGGGATCATCAGGTGACCCAATTTGGTCCAATCAGAGGTAATCCCAGGACCATGGCAGGAGCAGTTGGAAAGTGAGAATCTGGGTGATTAAACATCGTGGATATTCACCTGGGCCTGCTGGGGTACCCCCTCCATGTTGAGAGTAGGGCCTGCCCGAGAATAAAGCCAACATAGACACAAACAACCATGAGACGGAGCATTCTGAGGCCACTGCTTGAGCCCCTGGATCCAGCCGTACCTGAGGCCAGGCCTACACTTGGAGTTTGTCACTACGAGAGCCAATAACTTTTCTTTTCGGCTGAAGCCAGTTTGAGTTGGGGTGTCTGTGATAGCCAAAGACTCCTGGCTCACAAAGAGGCAGAAAAGGAATTTGAGCTCAGACCTACTATCTAAGTCCAAATTCCTTCCCCAGAACCAAGCCGCTTCCTAAGTGCCATCCACCCTCAGGGCCCGAATCAATTCTCCCTTTTCCGTGACAGCCTCCCCGATAAAACCAGCTCACAGCATCTCCCCTCGGACTCCACTTGCAGAGTTTGTGGCCTTTCGTGTATGTGTTTTACAGGGGACACCTCCCTGACCCGCACGACACCCTCTCCCGACAGTCACGGGTGGCCGGAATTTCGCCATCAGAACATCGGTCCTCGGGGTTAAGCATTGTCCTCCTCGAGTGATGGTTTTAAAATCCTGATGCCCTGAAGTTGGGACTCACATCACAGGGGCCCAGGGGAAAACTGGTGAGGACATTCACGGGGATACAGGCAGAGAAACGGTGGGGCCGGGGACCTTTCGTTTTGACGAGAAAGGAGGAAGTGGCATTTAAGCTGCACCTTAAAAAAAAAAAAATTAAAGTCAGGGACGTGGGAAAAGGTATTTGAGGTAGAGGGAGAGGCCCAAGCGGTGAGAACCTGTAGTCAGGAAACAGCCAGTGCGCTGCTGCGGCCGGTACGCAGTGCGGGACGGAAGTGGCTCAGAACACGGGCGGTTGAGAGATACCAGGCTGAGGAATCTGATATTTATTTTCCAGGTAATGGGGAGCTACGGAAGGTACTTGAGCAGGGGAGAGTCTCGATCAGAGCAGCACTTTAGTAAGATTCATCTTGCACAGCGTGGGGAGTGGTTTGAAGAGGCCAGAGGCAGGGCTGGGGAGGCAAGTGAGAGCCCCCGCCCGCCCCCCTCAGCTGCAGGAGACGCTGGCTCAATCCATCCTGCCTTCAAAGGGCTCCTGTCTGAAGCCCCAACCAAATCCTCGCCTAGAGGAACACACTCTGCCCTTGTTTAGACGGAGGCCGCCTGCAGGAGGCCGGCCCAGCTGCGGGGGCAGGAGCCCCAGCTGCGGGGGCAGGAGCCCCAGCTCAGCCACAGAACGTGGCGTGGGGGCCACTGTGCTCCCCGCCCACCCCCAGGCCCGCTGCCTGCCGCGGAGGCTGCCGGGAAGGGTCCCACGTGCATCCCGGTGGTCGGCCAGGAGGGGCCCGTCCCTCACCCCAGGCTCTCGATCCTGTCAGCCTCCAGAAATGGCACATGATCAATTTCACTCTCTTCCTCTTGTGTCTCGAATTGCTGCTGCCTGGCCGGAACGTTTCTGTCGGCCACTGAGTCCCCTTAGGACTCCAATCCTAAAAAGAGAAACTTGCCTAACCTGACGTTAGGGGTTCTGTTGTGCCCCCGGATCCATATGCTGAAGTCCTAACGTAACCCTCAGGGCGTCGGAATGGGGCCTGTGTGGAAGCGGGGTCATCGCAGACGTCATTAGTTAACGCGGTTGTGCTGGGGGTGGGGGCCCTGATCCGATGCGACTCGCGCCCCCGCCCCGCGAGGCTGCGGTTCCCCGCGAGGCTGCGGTTCCCCGCGGGAGGGGTGGGGCCGCCCCGCGTCCTTGGTGGCCCAGACGCCGCGGCCAGACGCGAGGTGATGGAGACTTTTAATTTTCATCACGCCCGGCCGTCGGAGCTCCGCTTTAAATCACTTTAACGGCAGATTAAAAATATATAAGCTGATATTAGAGGACGTTCTTAGAGCCTTTATAAATACCTTAAATCAAAAGTTCGGCTTAATTGCGCGTGGGTGTGGGAGGCGGCGGCGGCGGGGCTGGGTCAGATGAGCGCCGCGGCAGGAGGGGCTGGGAGGGGTGAATGGAGGTGGCCCGGGCAGGCGACAGGAGGCCGCACAGGGCTCAGACTTCAAAATGCCCGTCGCTCCAGAGGCTTCCCCTCTAGTGCAGGCCTGAGCGCGGCACGGGGACACCCGCGTGCCAGGGGCAGCCAGCCCCAGGCAGGCCCCATCCCACCCTCCCCGGAGTTAACTAGCGCCTGGCAGCGGAGATGCCAGCGAGCAGGTCACGTGCCCTGTGTCTGGCCACTGCATGAACGAGCCCGGGGGAGCCTGCCTGCCTTGGTCAAGGTCACCCTGCTCTCTGGTGAGAGAGCCAGGATTTGGACCCAGATTCCGTGCTCTAACCGCTGCACCTTTCTGCCTCCTCCTCCGAATGTCATAAGTGTCAAGAAAGGAAAGGTTCCAGGAGGGAGGTAGGGAGCTTAACTGGGGCCAAACTTCCTCCAGGGGCACAGAGAAGGCTTCCTGGACGGAATGTTTAATCTGGGGCCTGCTGGGTGAGTAAGGCTGGGCAAGGTGAAGCGGGAAGTTGGTGGCAAGGGCAAGAACAGCAAGTGCAAAGGCCCTGGGGTCGGCACTTGCTCTGCACGTCTGGGGAGCAGAAAAGGTCAGTGTGGCTGGAGCTAGACCAGGACCTAGGGGCAAATGGAACCCTGGCCATGTTGGGGGCATTTGTGGGGACCCTTGGCCCAAGGAGGTCCACAGACTCACTTCCCAGGAGTGCCACCGCTAGACTCAATCCCTGGCAGGCTGGGAGAAGAGCCAGAGAACTCCAGACTCACCAAGGTTCTGTTGTCACTGAACGAGACTCAAAACAGAAAGTCTGTTGAATTCTAGAAGACTCTAGAGAGTTCCATGTCTCCCCCACCTGAGCCTGCTGAGGCAGCAGGAACAGCAGTGACGAGGAGGGTGGACATTGAGCGGGGTGATTAGCCTGTCTGGGCAGTGAGGGTGGACAGGTGGCGGCCTGGGAGTCTTGGCCAAAGAGAAGGGGAAGTCAAGTCCCTGCAAGGCTGGGCTGGCAGGGGTGGGGGGGTCTGTGAAATGTCCCAGATCCTGGAATGTCAGAGCCGGAAGGGCCTTTCGCCCAGCGAGGCGGGGTGGGGCGGGACCTGCCGTGGCCTTGGCCCCTCCCCCTGGATCTGCCGCACCCGCCGAGCCCACTGGCTGCGCCTTAAACATCCGTCCGCGAGGGCTGGAAGAGACACGTGAGCGCCCGCGCTCACAGCGGCCAAAGGCGGCAAAGCCCCGTGTCCGTCGACGGGTGCTGCAGACACAAGACACGGCCCCGTCCACACGGTGGAATATTACTCGGGCTTGAAAAGGAAGGAAATTCTGCCACAGGCTACAACAGGGACGAACCTTGGGGACATTACGCTGAGTGAAATAAACCACCGGGTGACTCTGCTTATAGGCGGTCCCTGGAGTCATTAGATGATTCCTAGTGACAGAAAGATTAATAGAACGGGGGGTGCCGGGGCTGGGGGCAGGGGCGAAGGGAGTTAGTGTTTCACGGGGACAGAGTTCAGTTTGAGGAGGCGAAACAGTTCTGGAGAGGGAGGGTGGTGACGGTGGCACGGCAGTGTGAACGTCCTTAATGCCACTGAGCCGTACACTGACAAACGGTCAAGACGGTAAATTGATGTTATGTGTCTTTTAATTCAATTAAAAACAAATCTGTCGAGATTGTGGCCACATCTCGCCACCCTCTGCCTCCCGTGGGGCCCGGCTGTCATCGTCCCTTGCTTGGACTGGTGCAGTAGTCTCCTCCGTGGTCGCCCAGCTCCCCCTCGCTCATGCCCTCAGTCTCACCTCGTTGGCAGCCCGAGGGCTCCTGCTACACTGACGTCAGGACTTGTCACTCCTCTGACTGAACCCCCGTAACAGCTCCCCACATCCCTGGAGTAAGAGTCAACCTGGACCACGGCCTACGAGGCCCTACAGGGTCTAGCCCACATCCTCTGCTGTGTCTCTGAGCTCAGCTCCTCCCTCTCTCCCCCTCCCTCACCTGCTCTGGCCTCCCCGAACATGCCAAGCACGCCTACCCCAGGGCCTTTGCACTGGCTGCTCCTGTTTCCTGGACACACCTCCTCCAGGTTCCTTCCTGGCTCACTCCCTTACCTCCCCCAGGTCTTTGCTCGAATGTTACCTCGTCTCGGTGCACTTCCCTGACCCCCTATTTGAGATTACACCCGACCCCACATTCCTCCTACCCTCCTTGCTGTATTTTTTGTTGTAGCTGTTAAATAGGATTTATGGGGGGCTGTCGATTTGGACTCAGCTTCTGCACTAGGCCTGA
>NW_012154285.1:2601326-2621170 GCF_000956105.1 Propithecus coquereli
ACGAGCGCCTCCCTGCCTCAGGGCCTTTGCACTTGCCGTCCTCTCTGTTTGGGCCTCTCCCCACTGAGATTTAGGCAGACTGGTTCCTACTCTGCCTTCAAGTCTCAGCACTGAGCCTGTCTCCTCCGAGAGCCTCTCCCCGGCCTCCCCCTAAGGTCCCCGCCTGCCTTATCTTCCTATTTGATTTTCTTCCCAGCCCTTATCCCTCCCGTATGTGCTCATTTGTGGACTCATGTCTGTCTCCGCTCAAACCTACAGACTCTGTCCTCTGTGTGGCATGTGCTCCCCGAGACATGCAGTCGGTGCTCAGTGGATATTTGTGGACCTGCGGCTGGTCATTGACCCTCTCAGAGGCCACCTCCTTTTGCTCATCTGTAATTTGGGGTATTCGATCTCGCTGGGCAGACTCATGGGCTCTAGTACAATGAGGGCAGCTCTGTGAGCCCTGGAATCATGTTGAAATTATATTAAAAAGCGAGGGCTCCTTATTAGGTTGTGGACGGGTCTTCTACCCACCTTGCAAATCCCCTACCTCCCCCATCCCTAAGTGTCACCCTGGAGGGCGCAATCCCAGAGGGCTCCCTGGAGGAAGGGGCACTCTCCACCCAGCTTTGTCAGCCCCGGAGGCTCCAGCTTGGCTCCTTTCAAAGCCTCCTCCTCCTCCCCTGTTCCCTTCCCAAAGCGCCGAAGCTTCCCCTCCTCAAGCCCTGGCCATTGTCACAGTGCACCACCAGGCCCCCAGCCCGTGCTGAACATTCTCTTCAAGAATGCACGCGGTCAAGGTCACGGCCTTCTCCGCCAGCGTGCCCCGCCCCCTAGCCTGGGGAATTAGACTCCGGGCCACACCATCTGTCTGAAAACAATTAGCAATAAACGCCAGCACATTGGGGCTCAGGGTCACGGGGATGGCGCGGAGGGGGTTATAAATCCAGAAGGTTCCTGGCTGAATCAGCCTTCCTGTCTTTGGGCCAAGAAAAAGCCTCCCAGCCACCCCGGGGAGAGAGCTTCCCAGCAACCCCTTGCAGGATGGAGAGGAGGCTGCAGCGCAGAACGCAACCTCACAAAGCCCGGCCTCAGCTGGGGAGGCGGTCGGGACCATCTGGCGCAGCGCGGGGACGCGTCCAGCCAGACGGAGGAGCAGCCTTATTTGCTATGTATTGTGCGTCCCGTGTCTCAAAACACTCCACGCACATGCTCCGAGTGGATGGCTCGCAGCCAGCCGGGCCGGGTGGGCGGGAGGGGGTACTCCCGGAGCCTGGGGGAGGGCGACAGGCCTGTCCGAGGCGTGGGGACATCACAGGGCCCCTCCCCTACCCCTCCAGGGACACGACCCTGCGTTCCCCTCCTGCCCCGCTTGGCCCTGCCTGACGTGCCACTCGGAAGCCTTTCCAGCCCTGTTCAAATGTCACTCCCCTTAGCGGGGAAGGGGAGCCCAGACTGACTTTATCTGCATGAGGTTTGGCTCACCGAGCTGTTTTTCTCTTTTTGTTAATTTGAGTAAGTTGCTAGTGCATAAAAAAATCCAGGAGATTTTACATGAAAATCTGGATGTTCAGCTTCTTTTCAGAATCGGAGGATCTGGCAAGGCGGGGCGGCAGGCCGGCGGGTGGGGGGGGGAGGGGTGGCCGCCCCCGTAGCCAGGCGTGACTTCTCGGTTCCGATGACTCGCCACGCGTTCACGGGTTCGGAGGTGTTGGGACCTGTTGCGGTGCCTGGGCCTTTATGGGACTTAGATTCTCGCAGGGGAGACAGACGCTAACCCCTAAACCCAGGTGTGGGTGAGATAATGTCACACAGTGATAAGTGTCACGGAGAAAATATGTGGCGGGGAAGCGGGTGGCAAGTGTGCGTGGGAGGAGGGGGTTCTGCTCTTTTACACAAGAGGCTGGAGTGGTGGATCCAGTAGGCCTGAACGAGATGACGGGGCCCAGGGAAAAGCACTCGAGCTGGAGGGAACAGGGCGTGCAAAGGCCCTGAGGCTGGAACTGTTTGCAGCGTCCCAGGAGCAGCAGGAAGGCCAGTGTGGCTGGAGGTGGTGAGTGACCTGCAGCCAGGCTTCCTTCCAAGCAAGTGACCTGGACGTGCCAGGGCTTGGGGGTCCCCAAGGCAGTCCAGCCAGCGAACCCCAGAGGATTGCCCAAGGGAGGGCCTGCCTTTGAGGACTGCAGGTGGTTTGTCCTGGATTCTTAGCCACTCCCAGCCAGACAGAGTCCCAGCGGGAAGCGTACCCAGGGCAGTGCCCCTAGTGGACAAGGGGCTTCCCTTCCTAGCGCCTGAGTTTCCTCATCCATAGAATGGGGACAGTGAGGACCCGCCTCAGAGGGCTGTCTGCTGCTCGCTCACGCACGCGCATGTCTGTGTGAAACCACGCGGCGCGCTCGCACAAATGCCAGGCGCGCAGACGGGGCTACGCAACTGTCAGCTATTCCAGTTTAAGGAGCAAAGTAGGGCCACTTCCAGGGGAGCAGTGCTCAGACCTCGTGGTCCCTAGACCTCGTGACACTCTCAGAAATTGTTGAGCACCCCAGAGAACTTTCGTTTCGTGGGTTCTATCGATCTAAAGCACTAAGAGATTAAACTAATAAACGTCATGCGTCTGTTAGCTCATTTGAAAAGAATAACAACATGCACCTTACGTGTTAGTGTAAGGGACGTGTTTTCGTGACAGATAATTATTTTTTGCAAAACAAAAAGAGATCAGTGAGACGAGTGGCACCGTTTTGCGTTTTTGCAAATCTCTCTCACGTCCAGGCCGTTAGAAGAGACCCGGTGGCCAAGCTGCTTCTGCGTCCGCTCTGGTGCGGTTTGGCCTTTTGGCTGAAGAGCATGAGGGAAACCCGGCCTCCAGACACATAGGGACCTCCCTCCCCCAGGGTCCCTGTCCCCCAGGGGTCCCGGGACCTCACTTTGAGAACTGCTGGCCCAGGGAGCCGTTCAGGGCAAGGTGTGGGCCACCTGACTATCCTCCCAGCTCCAGGGCGGGGACGGGGCTGGAGGAGGCCAATCGAGCTGCGGGATGAACGCCTGCCTGCCTGCGGGCTCGTGCTGGGACGGGCAGGGAGGGGGGCAGGCGTGGCCCTGTCCTGCCTGGGGTCACAGACTGAAGTGAGTGGGTAGCCTCAACCCGGAATGCTGTGGCCCACACTGAGGGCGGTGCCCTGCCCGGCTGGGGGTGGGGAAGGAGCGGAGTCACCTGCCAATGTCTCTGTGATCATCAAACTTCTAGCACCGGCCCCTCCTGCAGAGCAGCCAGGCCTGCCCGGCTGGCTCCGCCCCGGCCAGGGGACACTTCCCTTCCACGGCTCCTGCCCCCAAGGCTGAGGCATTGGCAGGGGTGGCAGAGTCTGGGGGGCATCCCGGCCCGGGTCCCCCCAAGCGCTCCTGCCCCCGCACAGGGGGGCCCCGGGTGGACTCCGCAGGGGCTGCCGGGAGACCTGCGTCCTCCTGGTCCCTGGGCCCAGGCTCCTCTCTGCAAAGGGGAGCTGCTGCCTGGGGGTGGGGGTGGGGGCATCTGCCTCGTGCCAGCTGTTCCCAGGGCGCGGTGTCCTCACCAGTAGAGTGGGGGTGAGGACGCTCCAAGGGTGCGCCCCGCATGGGCCAGCACGCTGCGGGCACAGCCCACCTCCCATTCCTGCCTGGCCTCCCCTGCTCGCGGAAATGTCCCCAGAACCCATTTGCCCTGTCAGCAAGCTCCGTTGGCGTCTTCACCTGCGAAAGCCCCGCCTGGTGGGCTGAGGCCCCAAGAGCTTTACCTTCTCTGAGCCTCGACAGCCCTGCTGGGGGGCGGCATCTTCACCCCCACTCTACAGGCGACAGCGCCGAGGCCGGGCTGCACGCACCCGCGCAGGGACACGCAGGCAGCTCCGCCCCTCGCAGCAACGCCAGCGCGTTTCACGGGCGCGAGGCTGGTGCTGGCTCTGTCCACGCGGGAACAGAAGAGAAACTGAGCCCCTCCGTGCAGGGTCTCCGACGGCCCCGTGTGCTCTGGACCGAGGGACTCCTGGGACGCAGGGCCCGGCGCGAAACTGGGACACGCCCGGCAAGCCAGGAGGGGGGGTTGGCGGCTCCGCCGCTGTGGCGTCCCACTGGCTGCCGCAGGTCTGGGGTGGGGGAGGACGGCGTCTGAACGAAGCCCCTGAAGCTCCTGGGGCCACATCAGCCCCCCAGCCCAGGAGCCCCGTGAGTCAGATGGGTCCTCCCGCGGGGCACGACGGGCACGGGCTGGCGCGAGCCTGCCGGAATGACCTCATTTGCTCCTCCCGGGATTCTGATGAGCTGATTTCACCAGCAGATGGGGGAGGCGGCCCAGGCCATGGGCACACGTGGGGCAAAGAGGAAGGGGACATTTCACGCCTTGTCCGGATGGGGCTGACAGATTGACCCTGGCGACCCAGGACGGGTGGAGACACCTCAGCCTCCCCGCAGGAGACCATCGATCCTTAGGCCACCAGATGGGCGTCAGACCCTGAGCCCAGCACCCTCTGCTGATAGCAGAAAAATGACAGTCGGTGCCAGGTCCTGCCTGGAATTCCCTGAGATGCCATAACCCTCCGATGGGGAAACTGAGGCAATGCATCTGAAACCAGATCTGCTACTCCCTGGCTGTGTGCCCCTGGGCAAGTTGCCTGCCTTCTCTCAACCTCCTTCCTTGCCTCTCTCGACCTCCCTTTTAACGTATAAAATAACCCGTCTGTTAGACAGGGGCCGAGAAGGTCAAAGGAGCGGGAATGAGAAGTAACAAGATTATCACCGACGCCAGCCCCGTGCACAGAGCGGGCAGGGCCTGCGCCCTTGGCACGAATGCAAACTTTAAGGAAACCATTAAGATTTAAGAGGTCCTTCAGGTGCCCGCTGGCCTGTATGTGGCTGCGACCTGAAAATAAGTTGCGTTTTCCCCAGCGCGTGCTGGTCCCCACTCTGCCGCCTTCGTCCCCAGATCCCAGCTTTGCTGTGGATTCACCCGATACGCCAGCCGTCTCTGGCCTGGGGGCTCGGGGCCCCGCGAGTGCCTCCAGGGGAGGTTTTGGCCACGGGCGGGCTCGGTCCTTTCCTGGGCCGCTTCTCAGCGTCTCCCGGGCTGCAGGGACTGGCCGGCTCCTCTCTCCCGGCTCCCAGGGGAGCCAGAACTCTGACCCGGTTCCCTTTGGACACAGCTGGCCTTGGCTGTCACACGCAGCTGCTGTGTCAGGGCCCATGGGTGATGGAAACGAGACAGATCCGCGTGTGCTAGCACAGACAGACAGACAGACAGACAGACGGGGGCGGGGGGTCAGGAAAGGCCAGTGTCGGGGCTGCAGGGAGTGTGCGGGGTGGGCAGAATTGTGCCCCCAAAGACGTCCACGTCCTGATCCCTGGAACGTTACAGGGCACAGGGGGCTTTGCAGATGGGATTCACTTAGGGGATCTCGAGATGGGGAGACGACCCCGGGTTATCTGGGTGGGCCCTCAGTGTGGTCACAAGTGACTACCCAGGAGATGTGCCCACAAGCAAGAGGTTGGAGCGGTGCGAGGGGGGCTCTGGAAGCCAGAAAAGGCAAGAAACGATTCTCCTCCACAACCTCCGGAAGGAACCAGCCCTGCCAACATCCTGACTTAGCCCAGGGAAATTGATTTTGGACTTCTGACCCCCAGACTGTGAGAGAATAAATTTGTGTTGTTTATGTCAGTAGTTTATGGTCATTTTTTACATGAGCAGTAGGAAACTAATGCAGTGCTTCAGCTCGGGTACGTGTTTGTGCATAGAGAAAGCTACCAAAGGACACACTCCAGGCTGCTGGTGGCGGCTGTCTTTGGAAGCTGAATTAAAATGGAGACGCATTTTGTGCCAAACACAACTTCTTTACTGCTTGATTTTTTTTTCAATGAAGAACACTTATCTCATCTGTAATAAGGAAAAAGAGACATAATTAGCTATTTTTAGAGGTTCTATTCAAATCCATACCCTCCCCATGTTGTCCCCTAATGGGCAGGTTGGATGCTCCTGTCCCGACCACGCCCCGTTAGCACCAGCGGTCCTTCAAGGCCAGACCGGAAGCCCTGCTGCCTGGGTTCAAATCCCAGCTTTGCTGCCAACTGTGTAGCTCTGGGGCCATCTCTCCACCCCTTTGGCTTTGGTTTCCTTGTTTGCAAAATAAGGGTCTTCTAGGGTCTGTGTCAGCGGTCCCCAGGGCCACCCTGAGGTTCAGTGACTCACTAGGACTCAGAGCACTCGGAAGGCTGCCAAGCTCACGGCTACGGTTTATCACAGCAAAGGGCACGGACTGAAGTCAGCAGAGAAAAGGCACACAGGCCAGAGTCCGGGCAGGGGCTTCCGGCTGTCCTCCCAGTGGGGTCGTGTGAACAGCGCCTGACTCTCCCAGTAACCACGCATGACAACGCGCAGGAAGCATTACCAACCAGAGACACGCCCCTGAGCCTCGGCGCCCACGGTTTTTGTTGGGGGACAGTCACGTGACTGACCTTAGCTACTCCGGCCCTGCAGGGGTCAGACTGATTCAGTGTGGTCCGTGGCCCCCGGCAAGCAAGACCAGGAGTTCACTGTAGATAACGTTGTTGGCGTAAACTATCCGGTGCGGCCCAGGGCGCCAGGTACAGACACTGACCGTAGGCAGGACGCTCCGAGGGCGCAGAGGTTATCTCCAAGCTGGTCAGAGGCCGGTCCTGTCTTTGAAGTGTGCAGGGTTTGGACAAGCCAGGCCTGCAGTGAGGCTCGCGGGAGTCGGCCTGTGAGCGCTGCACAGAGCGGGCTGCTAATGTCATGTAGAGTCCGCATCCTTTTGCTGCTGTGTCACACCTGCCGGGCGGCACTCACTGCACACTCCCTACAGTTCGCCAGTGGCTTCCTCCTGGGGCCGTCAGCATCTCGAGGACGGGAACTGTACCTCCCCCCTTCCGTGTTCCTGCTGAGCCCAGCACCGTGGCTGGCGCAGGGGAGGCACTCTGAGAACATCTGGGAGGGGGTGCGATCTTGGCGTTACGTGGTCGTGCGATGACCAGCGTGACCGCTGTCTCCCTGCCAGCCCAGATGGGTCCTGAGGGCGAGTTTGTTTGTTGTTGGCATCAGATCTTCTGACTCCTGTCTCCCAGCATCTATGTAGCTGGGGCCGAATAAACGTTTGCCGAATGAATAACTGGTAGACAGTTCTTTGTCAGCAGTGAGGCTAGGGGTGAGTGAAAGTGGAATTTATCTCCCTGCAGGGGTCCTGCGTCTAGTGAGGGAAAAAAAGTGATGATCATAAAGTGGTTCCCAGCAGTGACCACGTGCGGGCACCAGGCTGGGGCGTGGCAGGGGTGGGTGGTTCCTCACTCCGCCGGGAGGCATAGGTAGCGAGCGCATCACCTGCATTGGTTGGGCCCCTGCAGGCGACAGCTCAAAGGGGTGGGGAAGCAAAGGGAAGAGGACAGTGGGGTGGGCGGGATTTAGGGAAGCAGCGGGGTGCTGTGGCACCCAGGGACCCCTCAGTGCTCCGAGACCTGAGGGGCAGGGAGGGAGCAAAGCCTGGAGCCAGAGATGGTCCGAGGGAGGCCTGCGCAGACGTCCACGTCCTGATTCCTGGAACCCGTGACTACGCTGGGTCACATGGCCCGGGGTCGGGGAAATCAAGGTCTGCACTTGGCAGATGGAATTACGGTTGCTCATCAGCTGACCTTGAGAGATGACCCTGGATTCGCTGGGTGGGCCCCGTGTAACCGCAGAGTTCTTTAAAAGAGGAAGAAGGACGTGGAAGTCAGAGAGGTTTGCGGATGCGGCACCGCCAGCCTTGCGGGGGAAGGAGGGGCAGGAGCCCCGGGAAGCAGGGAACGGCAGGGAAGCAACCGTGCCCTAAGTTCCAGAAGGAACTCGGCCTGCTGCCACCTTGGCTTGAGCCCAGCGAGGCCCATCTGGGGACTGCTGGCCTGCGGGGCTGCGAGGGGCTGCATCTGTGCCGTCTTCCGCCACTGCGCTGTGGCCACCCGTCACCGCGGCCGGGGGGGGACCGTGCGGGGATAGGGCTGTCCCCAGGGGCTGCGAGCTGGCGTGGGGGGACACAGCCACTTCCAAAGCTCAGCCCCGCAGGGCGGGAGCCGGGGTAAATGCCCCACGTCCTTTCGTCCGCCCTCCCACTCAGTAGGTGCCTCCCCCGCCGACCCGGCCAGAGGCCAGAGGGTAGGGGTGTGTCGATGCAGCCCATCGGCCAGCCCAGGGGACAGGGAGCCAGGCAGACGAGGGGGACGTCATCCTAAACAACCCTGCTCCTTTGCGGCTGGGGAACCGGAGGCTGGGAGTGGTGAGTCCCCTGCATGAGGACACGCAGCCGAGCGCGGGGAGCCGGGGTTGGAATCGGCTGTCCCCCGCCCGGTGACGGCGCGTGTGTGTGCCGCTGCCTGGCGCCCGCCCGCCCTGCGCCCGGCTGTGGGCGTTCTCTCCTTTCCGACCCGCGTTACCGCCAGCGAGCTGCAAAAGCAGAGAGAGACGAGATGACACTTCCACTAAACAGCAGCCTCACCCACCATCTCCGCTCCCGCGCCGCCTGTGTCTAATTAGGGGTTGTGTAGTGCGGGTGCGAACGAGACAGCTGCTCCCTCCGCGGGGCGGGTTCCGGGGGCCCCTCCCGGCCTGGCGGCGCGTGGCAGGAAGGTGCACCGACACGTCTTACGCAGAGTGGGGGTCGGGGTTGTCGCCGTGAGGTTTATCGTGGCGCCGTGGTGTGGAGGCTGTTTCCTCCGACTTGCAGGAGGAGGTCACTGCGTGCGACTCCCCGCAGCAGCCGGGGGCTCTCATCACACCCAGGGCGCGAAGGGCAGCGGCTCCAGAGCTCTGCACTCGGCCCCTGGGGGCTGGGTGGGGACCCCTGTCTGCCACTCGGGCCCCCCCACCAGTGTCCTTGGCCCTCAGCCCCTCCCACACCCTGGCCGTTTTCCAGCCTGGGTTAGCACCTGCTGGTTCCTCTAGTGAAAATGCTGTTCCTCGCTTTCCTGGCGCTTAGTCATCTCGGGCTGCTATAACAGAACCCCATCGACTGGGCAGCTTAAACGACGCGTGTTTGTTTCTCAGGCCCTGGAGGCTGGAAGTCTGAGATCAGGGTGTCAGCAGGGGAGGGGTTCTGGGAGGGCTCTCTTCCCGGCTTGCAGACCGTGCCCTCTCCCCGTGTCCTCAGGTGGTCTGTCCTCCACGCGAGTTCCCGGAGAGAGGGGAGGCCTGGCGTCTCTTCTCTTCTTATAAAGGCACTAACCCCATCCTGGGGGCTCCACCCTCATGACCTCATCTGAACCCCCCAAAGGCCTCCCCTGTACCATCGCTCCAGGCCGCAGGCTTAGGGCCCGTGCAGTTGGACCACCCCGTTCCAGTCCCAGCGCTGCCGCCTGAACAGGGAAACCTTGGGCAAGCGATTTGAGCTTTCTGGCCTCGGTTCTGCCATCTGTGAAATAGGAATAGCGGTAGTACCTGCCTCAGAGCTGCCGAAAAGAATGGAATTAAGCAAAGCGCATAGACCGTAAGACAATGGGGAGGGGAGAGGCGCGTTGGCTACCACTTCTCTCCGACCCGTGCAAACGGATGTCCCCGTTAGCAGCATGGGTAGCCCGCCCTAAAGCGCCTGCGCTGACCCGGCGCAGCTGTGATCAGGCTGCAGTCGTGCGTGCCGTGCGTCTCCCACGTGTCCATGCGCCCCGTGGGGGTGCAAATCCCGTCCATCTCGTTCTCTCTGTAGCCCCAATACTTTAGCACCAGAACCCGCACATAGTAGGTGCTCGATTCAATAGCACTTAACGAATGCCACGCACCAGAGCCCACGGCTTCCGGCTCCTGAAACGGAGCACACGGAGGGAAGCGCGTTCACGTCGGCGCGAAGTGCAGTGACGAGGCGAGGCCGCGCTCGCCAGCACCGGGGCAAGGGGCAGGACGCGCCTCCGCCCGTGCGGTCCTCCCCGGGGGCGAGCCCCGGACCCGCGCCTCGCCGTGTCGCTGTCCTCGCCTTCCGTTAGGGTTTTCCCCTGGGTGTGCGTCCCTGGCACTGCTGACCAGTTTTGCCTTTTCTAGAAAAAATGGAATTGTAGGGTCTGTTCTCGTTCGTGTCTGGCTTTCTCGTGCGCGTGAGATCCGCCGTGTCGCGCGGATCGGCCCTTTGCTTCCTTTCGTCACCGAGGGGGGTTGTCCTGCCGTCTGCGCATCCTCTCGCCCGTGGCGGGCGGCCGCTGGTTTCCTCTTCTGTTTTCCCGGTTTTCGCCGCGGTGGGGGAGCCGCTGTGAGCGCTCGTCTCGTGAGATTCCGCTTCTCGCGAGACCGCGCACCCGGGAGCGGGGCCGCGGCGCAGGGTGCGATGACCCGTGGTTCGCACCTGACTCTCCGCTGGTCTCCAGCCGGCGGCGCTGCCCGCCCCGCCCCGCGCGCGCGAGGCCCCCGTGTCTCCACGTCGCCGCCAGCACTCGGTGTCGTCGGACTTTCTAACTTCTGCCAATCTGTGGGGCGCGAGTCTCCCCTCGCCGCGGTTTCCCTGCTCGCCAGGAGCCGCCGCGGCCGGGAGCCCAGCGCCTGGTTGGAGCCCCGGCTCTGCCACTTCCGGGCGCTGTGACCCTGCTCGGGTTATTGTCCTCTCTGTGCCTCGGTTTCTCCAGCTGTAAAGCGAGTGTCCTAGTCCGTTGGAGCTGCTACAAGGGTGGACTGGGTCATTTAGAAACAGTAGACATTTATTTCTCACGGTCCCTGGAGGCCGGGAAGCCCAAGTCCAAGGTGCCGGCAGATTCCGGGTCGGGCGAGGGCTCGCTCTCCGCCTCACAGATGGCGCCTCTTGCTGCGTCCTCACGTGGCGGAAGGTGGAAGGGCCAAAGGGACCGATCCGCCCTAGGGCTTTGCCAGAGCACTGAGCCCACTCACGGGGCGGAGAGCTCACGACGCGATCGCTGCCCAAAGGCCTCACCTCTCGGGACAGTCCCTTCGGGAATTAGACTCCGATGCACGTGTTTTGGAGGCACCGCCACACTCAGACGCGGCAGTGGGAGTGACGATGGGGCCGTCCCCAGGGTTCGGGGAGTTAACACAGGCAGAGCCCGGTGTGCCGTGGGCACTGATAGAGCAGCAAGTCTAATTTTTTTTCTTTTTTTTTTGACACAGAGTCTTGCTCTGTAGCCCAGGCTGGAGTGCGGTAGCATCGGCCCAGCTCACAGCAGCCTCCAACTCCTGGGCTCAAGCCATCCTCCTGCCTCGGCCTCCCAGAGTGCCGGCCACCGTGCCTGGCCAACTCTGATGATTTTTAAATATTGTTTCTCTGCTCGTAGAACCATGAGCTCCTCACAGGACCCCCCTGTTTCTGCCTTGGCACCCCTACCCCTTGGGCACACTCTGGAGTGTGGAGTTTTGTTCAGTGAATTGCTGACTGACATGGCCAGATCCTGCGTGAAGAACCTTCGGACAGAAAGGCCGGAGAGATGAGGTTTGACCTTGACGGGGCTGGAACCTCCCTCGGGGGAGGAGGCAGAGCCGGCAGCCTAGACGAGGCCGTGCGGACTGGGCGGGGGAGACACAGAGGGGAGCCCGCACAGCCCTTCCATGTAAGGGACTCCCACGGGCACCTGGCAGGGTGGTGCTGGCCCCAGCACTTTGCAGGTGGCCTCTCTCTGGGCGGGAACAGGCCTTCAGCTAGAGACAAGCAGCTTCTCTTCCTGTGCTGTGTTTATAAGGGAGCAAATCTGCACCCCCAATCCTCCCTGCACCCTTCTCTGCCAGTGGGACCCCATGGGCTGCCCGCGGCCTCCTTGTTCTCTGGCCCCGGGTGGGGTTTGGCCGATGGGAGGAGAGAGATGAAGGCTCAGATGGAGAAAGGGACATTCCCAGAGACAGATTCCGCCAGTGGCAGAGCCAGGACGAGTGCCCCAAACCCCGACACGGCCTGCGTGTGCGCGTGCGCGTGCACGTGTGTGTGTGTGTTAAAATACACATAACATAAAATTTCCCATTTTAATCACCTGAAAATCTACCGTTCAATGCCGTTAAGTACATTCATATTGTACTTATACGGTTCTAGAGCATCATTTTCCAGTTCTAGAACACATTTATGACCCCAAAAGCAGAAGCCAAACCTGCCAACATCCTGACCTTGGACTTTCCAGCTTCCAGAACTGTGAGAAAAGAAACGCTGTCGCTGGAGCCACCAGCCTGCGGTCTTTTGTTACAGCAGCCAGAGCAGACGGGTGCGTCTGCCAACAGCCCGCGAGTGTGTCATTGCCGAGTGGATCCACCAGCCGCAGCTGGTACCCTGACTGCAGCCTCGGGGAGACCCCACGGCAGAACCACTCGGCTAAGCTGCTCTCCCATCCCTGACGCGCAGAGCCATGTAAGATAACACATCCTCATGGTTGTTGTCAGCCAGTATGTTTCAGGGTGTTTTGTTACGCAGCAGTAGCTAATGAATACGCCTGCCGTGGAAGGGGACACAGAGTCACCTAGTCCCCGGGCTCGGCGTGACCCAGCCTGTGCAGGTGCCGGCTGCTCCGTTCCCTGCTCCTGGGGCGGGCGAGGCTCCGTGCCGTGGAGCGTCAGCTCTGGCAGAGTCTCCTGTGGACCCGCCACCCACCTGTGCTTCGTGTGGGGCCATGGCACACTCATGCCCCACCACCTATGTGTCCCTTGTCCCTCACCCTTGCCGTCCTGAGCTTGCACCCCATCAGGATAGCATCGGCAAGGACGCCCTGCCTCCACCCGTTTTCCAGGGAATCTGAACTAAAACAACGAACTGCCAGTCACAGGGCTGCCCCACCCTCCCCTGACCACGAGGTGACCCAAGTGAGGACAGCAGCCTCTCTCACCCCAGGCTTTAAATCTGGACAGGCAGGAAGAAATAGTTGCGGGATGATTCACGCCACGGCAGTGCCCGGCGAGCCTAGCGGAGCCACCCACAATCCTTCCCCAAACCCTCTTTGTGCTTGAGTTTTGGCCTCGGTTTCTGTTGCTTGCAGCCAAAGATCTCCTACTTGTCAAGAGATACAGATGCTAACTGTTATTTTTGCTTTTTAATTCAACGGCGGATTTATGCTCGGCATATAGTTGATGCTCAACAAACACTTGTCGACAAGTGAGTGATACAGCCAGCATTCTGCAGGAAGCTCCCAGGCAGATGGGCACTTAATCAGGGCTTTTTTTTTTCTCCCCCAGGACTATTTTTAAAGTTCTGCAAGGAAAGACACTCTAAAAATTTCCCTTAGCAACTTTCCCAAACGTCTAGCAACACTTGATGTCATGCATTTTTTTTTTTCTCACACCCAAACCAGCTTTTACCTATTGCAGCTAAAACTCTCTTTCTTCTTGCTGTTTGCTTGTTTTGTTCCTCTCAGTCACTGAACAAACATCTGTTGCATGCCACCTCTTAGCCAAGTCCCGCAGGGAGGATGTCACAGACGTCACTGTGCCCTAGGGGAAAGAGGCCATAGACTGGAAGTCAAGGGGCCTGAAATTTAGTCCCTTCCTGCTCCTGGGTGTCAGTTTGTCCACTTGTAAAATGAGAGCCTTGAGCTCGACTGGGCACAGCAAGGAGCTTGAATCAAGTGCCAAGTCCTAGATTGCCCGAAGGTCTAGGCTGGGGATTCTCAGGCCGTGCTCAGGCTCCATGGGAAAGACAGCTGGGATCCATTAGTGATGTCTGCCCGGGTGTGGGATGGGAAAGTGCCATGTTTTTGCCAACCCCGAGCTTGGCCATCTCAGAGTTTCCTGCGAGCTGTGACAGTCTCTGACTTGGGGAAGGTCGATGGGCCCACGTGGAATATTAACTCACAGACGTCAAGTAGGTGGCAGTTACAGCCAAGACACATGGGGAGTTCCAAGGGAGTGGCAGCTGGGGGCCGAGGATGCTCTCCAGTTGGTAAGCGGGTTCAGAGCCTGGCCGGGGAGACGCTGAGGTTTTGGTGCACAGGTGGGTGGCTTTCCCAGGGCGCCGAGAGGCGACGTGGGGTGAACGGGGGATATCGACTCAGCTAGTCCTTCTGGGCTGAGGTGCGTGCCAAGGTGTGGGAAGAGAAGTTAGCAGAGAATGTTTCCAGCTGACCACTCCTTTCCCTGAGGTTCCAGAACCTTCTTTGGGCCTCAGGACTGGCCCCCCTTACACAGAGGTATCGAGGTGTGTATCTTAGTCTTCCCAGGCAGATTCTGAGCGCTGGGCGATCAGAGTCACGTCAGAAGGGGGCTCGCGTTGGCACCGAGAGAGTGCACGTTAGTAACAGCGTGGCGACAACATCAACACCGGCCGCCCTTCCTCGAGCACATGCCACAAGCCGCACGCAACAGGAGCACTGCCCACGAGTCTTTCCCGCAGCCCCCAGGACGCTGCACATGTTCCGCCGGGACCCTCGGGTCGCCAACCCCCAGCCCCCCCCGGGGGGGCCCACCCGCCGCAGCCCGCAGGGGCTGACGTGGGCGGCCCTGCTGTTGCCGCCTGTCTGCGCATCTCGTTTGTTCCAGTTATGTCAAGTAAGTCATTATAATTCTATGTTTTTTAGATGAACATTTGTGCTCGAGGGCACAGTAATTAGCGAGCGGCTGGAAGTTCGATGATTCTGAGCAATGGGGGGAAAGTCCCCCCGTAAATCTTAGGGAGGGACCGGAGGCTGCGGAGCTGCCCCAGCCGCCCCTCGGCTCCCGGAGGGGGAGGCTTTGTGGCGCAGACGGCCTGGGTGAGGAAGAGAGGACCCCTGTCCTGTCCACCAGCCCGCGGTGGGGCCGCAGAAAGACGTGGGAGAAGCTTAAATGCATGTCGTTGAGTGGCAGAAGCCAGCGAGCAGAGGCCACGTAGTAGGAGTCCAGCTATAGGATGTTCTGGAACAGGAAAACCACAGAGACAGTAAAAGGTCAGTGACTGCCAAGGGGTTGGGGGCCGGGAGGAGCGACTAGGCCAAGCACAGGGGATCTTCAGGCGGTGACTCTATTCCGTGTGATACTATGATGGCGAATACACGTCACTACACGTGTCTTAAAACCCAAAGAACCTACAATGCCAGGAGTGACCCCCAACGTCAACTACAGACCACAGTCAATCGTGCTGTGTCTCTGTCCCTTCATTCGCTGTGGTGACCACACCACACGCACCAAGATGTTAGTAATGAGGGGAGACAGTGTACCGGGCGGGGGTTGGGCTAAGGGGGTAGACGAAATTCTCTACACTGTCGGCTCCATTCTTCTGTAAATGTAAAACTGTACTGAAAAAAGAAGGCCCGTTAATTATTTTTTTAAATACAGAAAGAAAAACAGAAACCATTCTTAGCTTGTTGGCCTTAAAAACGCAGGCGGCAGGCCAGTCCGGCCCGGGGCCTGTCATTTGCTCAGTCCCCGCAAAGTGAAGGAGGCCAGGCCTGAAGGGTCGTAGCGCGGGATTGCGAGGACAGGAAACCCCAGGAAAGGCATGGCATCAGGCAGGTGGGCGGTGGGGTGGCAGCGAGCGGCGGGAAGGACACAGGAAACTTCGGGGCGATGGAGAGTCCTGTGTAGACCCGGGCGGGGGTTCCGTTTGCACCGCGGGCCCGCACGCTGCACGTCACTGAAACACACCCCGGTCCCCCGCCCGTCCGCCGAGGGCAGGGCTGTGTGTGCCCCGCTCAGGACACGGGGGCTGCTCGTCGCTGTCTGCGAGCCCGTGAGATGAGATGGAGCCGGCGGGGGCAGGCGGGGCTGGGCCGCCCCAGGGAGAGTCGGAGCTGAACTCGGAGGATGAGTCAGGCACAGCAGGCCGAGAAGAAGGAACAGCAGGGCAGAGGCTGGTGGTGGGACGGGCTGGTGAGTTTGAGGAAGCAGCTGGGTGTGACCCGGGTGGTAAGGCCAGCAGGGGCCAGTCCCCAGGCGGAGAGGAAGGTGGCGGTGGTTTGTGATCACAGAGCATTGGTATTTAGTAGCGACCTGCAGCTTTGGGTCCCTCTGCCTGGGGGCCTTTTGTATCCTCAGGGTGGAGGGAGACGTCCTCAAGTCCCGAGACGGGCTTCTTGGGCAGCCTGGCCCTAGTGCGGGTGTTCCGCGGACCGTCCCCGAGGAGGGGCGTGCAGGACAGAGGTTTGCTGACGAAGCAAGAGCCGGGTTCAGGAGCGTTTCTGCAGAGACAGGCATCTGGATGGTGTATCAGCTTCCTGTCACTGCTGTGACAAGTGACCACAGAATTGTTGTGTCCCAGTTCTGGAGGGCAGAAGATCGGAGTGGAGCTTCCCGGGCTGAGATCAAGGTGTGGGCGGCGCTGGTTCCTCCTGGAGGTTGTGGGGGAGACGCGGTCCCTTCCCCAGGGACCTTCTGGAGGCGGCCACATTCCCAGGCTCCTGGCCACGTCACCCTGACCTCCGTTCCCATCATCTTTCTTATTCTTGCCTTCCTCCTCCCCTTAGTCTGACCCTCCTGCATCCCTCCCAGGACCCCCGTGCTGACGTCGGCCCCGGCTGATCCAAGATGCTCTCCCCGTCTCAGAACCCCTAGCTTGGTCATGCCTCATCTTAGGGGCCGCATCCCGGCCCCCACCCCCGTATTCCCGTGTCGCAGCCCGAACCCTCGGCGTCTCCGGGTGGGACTGTGTTTGGAGACGGGGCGTTAAAGAGATGACCAGGTTCAATGGGGTCATCAGAGGGCCTGACCCCACCGGCCGGGAGTCCTCACAGGACGAGGAGGGCAGGACACAGACACACACACGGGACCCCGTGAGGACACGGGGAGAGGACAGCCGTCTGCAAACCAAGGACGGAGGCCTCGGAAGGAACCAACCTGCCGCCCACACCTTGATCTCAGACCCCGGCCCCGGGGCCGTGAGAAATGCGTTTCCGCTGTCCGGCCCCTCCCCGCAGCCTGGCTGTGGCGCTGTGTCGGTGGCCCTGGTGATACACGGCGCCGCGGGGGGGCAGGTGTCCCAGGCTCTGGGGAGCGGGACGTGGGCCTCTTTGGTGGGGTCCATGAAAGCGAGCAGCCCCGCCCTCCCAGGGCCCCAGGGACGGTGGCAGAGCCTGGGCTTGGGGAATGGCTCTGGACCCCCTGGGGATGCCCGACCCCGGTAGCAGAGGCCGAGCCTCGGCTGACGGTCACGGGGCCACCCGTCAGGGCTCCAGCTGTCTTTCCGGACACTGCCTGACCCCTGGTGGGTAGGGGACCACGTGGCTACACGGGGGCCCGTGTGTGTGAGTGGAAGTGAGACCAGGCGGAGCACCTGTGGGCCGGTGTGAGGCCTTCCAGAGCTTTCTTCCCTTCTGCCACGTTGACCGGAGACATTCAAGAAGGTGGCTGCTCCGTGAGCCTGGGCCCTGCTGTGAGGACAGCAGGGCGCGGCATCCGTGGCCACCTCCCCATTCTCTGAGGGCCCCAGGACTTCCTGCACCCTCGTTTCTGTCCACACTGCATTATGGCCTAGCTTTAGTTTTAATCCAGAAGCAGCGAGCCCCCCACTCCTTGGGGTGGAAACATCTTTTGGATTCACTCCCCGGAGGCCGGAGGTCGGGTGGCGGCTGGCCTAGGGAGCCCCGAGAGGAGGGGCTGGCACAGGGTGGTCAGAGGAGGAGGAGGCGGAGGAAGGCAGGGCGAACGCGGTGACGTGCGCGGGTTTCGCAGAGCTGGCCGCTGGGACCTTCCACGTCCGACGGGCGTCGAAACTGCCCCCGAGATCCCCCAGGTCTCTCTGGGTCTCGGTGGTGGCATCTGGGGAGTGGACGTGAGATCAGCAGCCCGGTTTCCGGACAGCTGGGAGATGCACTCAGACGCTCAGATGAGATCAAAGCTGTCACCCACGCCTCTGTCAGGGGACTCTGGAGCACCTCAGCCAGGGCGAGGGGCCGCTGCGGGGTCGCCCTGAGATCCCGAGGGTAGTGGAGCCCTTGCGAGCTGCTCCTGCCCTCTCCCCGCCTCCCCTCGTCCCTCCTCGAAGGGGCAGCCTCACTCCTGCCAAAGACAGCCTTCCTGCAGCGCTGCCGCAACACAGGTTCGTTCCAGGGGACCCTGAGCGCCAGCAGCGCGGAGGGGCCAACCTTGAACTCAGCAAAGAGGAACGCTGGTCTCCGTTCCAGCTGGAAGGTTGCGCGATGGCTGGGAATTTATGAGCCTGCTCTAAGCAAATGCTCATCGCCTTTGTTAAGGGGGAGGGGAAAGTCAAGCCCCAAATCAACATCAGATCGATGTCTCCTCCCCAGACAGCAGCCCGAGGCCCCGCGTCGTCCGCAGCGCCGCCAGCCAGCAAAGACGCCACGGTCACTGAACACGTGGCCAGGGACAGCCAGCTCTGTCCAGAGTCCTGCGGCTGGGCATTATTTACCCAGCAAAAGGCTTGTCCTGCTTCCCATGCAACAGCACTAATTAATCTCCTACTGTGTATCAGGCACGTGTCAACGTAGCCCTCTTGTCTTCATTTGGCCGTTGGCAGACCTGGGGCCCAAGGGGTGGAGCAGGATACTCACAGTCACACAGCTGGCCCGGTGGAGCTGGGACACAAGTCCAGGTGTGATGGAGTCAAAGCTGCTTGTCCCAAACCCTACATCACCAGGTCTGTGCAAACAGGAGTGTATTAAATCCATTTGGAATCCACGTGGGTGCAAGTAGCAAAAAGCTGGGCTAACAGTGGCTTAACTCATAAGGCCATTTGTTGTTTATTTAAGAGGACATCGAGAAGTAGGCAGTGCCCGGGGGAGTTCACTGGTTCCTCAGTGTCATGATGTGGGGTTGACATCTCTGCAATTCTCGTTCCCATCTCATGGTGGCAAGAAGGCTGCCACAGCACCAGACATCACTTCATCACACAAGGACATCCAGAGGCAGGAAGGAGGCAAAAGGGAACGAGTCCCTCTTCCTGTATCATTTTGTAGGGAGATCTCGCTTTCCCAGGAGCTGCTGGCAGATTTCCCGTCATGTTTCTCTGGCCAGAAAGGGACCACAGGCCTTCTCCACTCACCCAAGCCCGGAGGGGTAGAATCTGGTTCCTACCACGTGGTCAGCTGGGGACTTGAGCTCAGTAGCAGTAAACTGGAGTGGGAAACAAAGCATGCTGTAGGTTTTCTTTATTGTGGTAAAATGTGCATATACCATAAACTCTACGACCGTGATGAGTTTTTGGTGTACAGTTCAGTGGAATCAAGTACGTGCAGTTGTTTTACAACCACCGCCACCGTCCGTCTCCGGATGATGAGTTCCCAGACCGAAACTCTGTGCTCGTTGAACAACAACTCCCGTCTCGCAGCCCCAGGAACCAGCACCCTCCTTCCTGTCCATGAATCCGGCTACTCGGGGGACCTCACAGAAGGGGTTTCGTGCAACACTCGTCCACCTGTGACCGGCGTATCTCTCTTAGCATGGTGTCTCCGGGGCCATCCCTGTCGCAGTATGGAATTTCCTTCCGTTTTTAAGGCCGAATAATATTCCATGATGGGGATAGGCCACGTTTTCTTTTTTTTTTGAGACAGAGTCTCACTGTGTTGCCCGGGCTAGAGTGCCATGGCGTCAGCGTAGCTCACAGCAACCTCACACTCCTGGGCTCAAGCGATCCTCCCGCCTCAGCCTCCCGAGTAGCTGGGACTACAGGCACGCGCCACCATGCCTGGCTGATTTTTTCTATATATATTTTTAGTTGTCCTGCTCATTTCCATATTTTTTTAGTAGAGACGGGGTCTCGCTCTTGCTCAGGCTGTAGGCCATGTTTTCTTCATCCGTCCATCCGTCGGCGGACTCCAGGGTCACTTCCGTCTGTGGGCCGTTGCGGGTCCCGTGTGGGGTCTTTGTCACTTTCCACATCTTCACAAGCTTCCTTCTGATGAAACGACGGTGCCGCACGAGCTCCGGCAGACGTGCGGGGCAGCCGGGTCCTTGCGCCCTGCCGTCGGGGCGCGGAACGTACAGCCACCTGGGGGGCAGTTGGGCAGTTTCTTAAAAAGTTCCCCAC
>NW_012154285.1:2621306-2622186 GCF_000956105.1 Propithecus coquereli
TGACCACACCACACGCACCAAGATGTTAGTAATGAGGGGAGACAGTGTACCGGGCGGGGGTTGGGCTAAGGGGGTAGACAAAATTCTCTACACTGTCGGCTCCATTCTTCTGTAAATGTAAAACTGTACTGAAAAAAGAAGGCCTGTTAATTATTTTTTTAAATACAGAAAGAAAAACAGAAACCATTCTTAGCTTGCAGGCCTTAAAAATGCAGGCGGCAGGCCAGTCCGGCCCGGGGCCTGTCATTTGCTCAGTCCCCGCAAAGTGAAGGAGGCCAGGCCTGAAGGGTCGTGGCGCGGGATTGCGAGGACAGGAAACCCCAGGAAAGGCATGGCATCAGGCAGGTGGGCGGTGGGTGGCAGCGAGCGGCGGGAAGGACACAGGAAGCTTCGGGGCGATGGAGAGTCCTGTGTAGACCCGGGCGGGGGTTCCGTTTGCACCGCGGGCCCGCACGCTGCACGTCACCGAAACACACCCTGGTCCCCCGACCGTCCGCCGAGGGCAGGGCTATGCGTGCCCCGCTCAGGACACGGGGGCTGCTCGTCGCTGTCCGCGAGCCCGTGAGATGAGATGGAGCCGGCGGGGGCAGGCGGGGCCGGGCCGCCCCAGGGAGAGTCGGAGCTGAACTCGGAGGATGAGTCAGGCACAGCAGGCCGAGAAGAAGGAACAGCGGGGCAGAGGCTGGGTGGTGGGACGGGCTGGTGAGTTTGAGGAAGCGGCTGGGTGTGACCCGGGTCGTAAGGCCAGCAGGGGCCGGTCCCCAGGCGGAGAGGAAGGTGGCGGCGGTTTGTGATCACAGAGCATTGGTATTTAGTAGCGACCTGCAGCTTTGGGTCCCTCTGCCTGGGGGCCTTTTGTATCCTCAGGGTGGAGGGAGAC
>NW_012154285.1:2625406-2661011 GCF_000956105.1 Propithecus coquereli
AGGTTTTCTTTATTGTGGTAAAATGTGCATATACCATAAACTCTACGACCGTGATGAGTTTTTGGTGTACAGTTCAGTGGAATCAAGTACGTGCACGTTGTTTTACAACCACCGCCACCGTCCGTCTCCGGATGATGAGTTCCCAGACCGAAACTCTGTGCTCGTTGAACAACAACTCCCGTCTCGCAGCCCCAGGAACCAGCACCCTCCTTCCTGTCCATGAATCCGGCTACTCGGGGGACCTCACAGAAGGGGTTTCGTACAACACTCGTCCACCTGTGACCGGCGTATCTCTCTTAGCATGGTGTCTCCGGGGCCATCCCTGTCGCAGTATGGAATTTCCTTCCGTTTTTAAGGCTGAATAATATTCCATGATGGGGATAGGCCACGTTTTCTTTTTTGTTTGAGACAGAGTCTCACTGTGTTGCCCGGGCTAGAGTGCCATGGCGTCAGCGTAGCTCACAGCAACCTCACACTCCTGGGCTCAAGCGATCCTCCCGCCTCAGCCTCCCGAGTAGCTGGGACTACAGGCACGCGCCACCATGCCTGGCTGATTTTTTCTATATATATTTTTAGTTGTCCTGCTCATTTCCATATTTTTTTAGTAGAGACGGGGTCTCGCTCTTGCTCAGGCTGTAGGCCATGTTTTCTTCATCCGTCCATCCGTCGGCGGACTCCAGGGTCACTTCTGTCTGTGGGCCGTTGCGGGTCCCGTGTGGGGTCTTTGTCACTTTCCACATCTTCACAAGCTTCCTTCTGATGAAACGACGGTGCCGCACGAGCTCCGCAAAACGGCCGGGCAACCCGGGCCCCGCCCCCCGCCCGCCGGGGCGCGGAACGTACAGCCACCTGGGGGGCAGTTGGGCAGTTTCTTAAAAAGTTCCCCACCCACCTCCCGCCCGCCCCCGCGGCTCCGCTCCTCGGCGTCCACGCGAGGGAAGCGGAGACGTCGGTCCACGCAGCAGCCTGCACTCACGTGTTCATAGCGGCGTCACTCGGTGACAGAAGGTGGAAACAACCCAGGTGTCCCCGCACAGGTGAAGGGACAAACAAAACGCGCTCTGTGCGCACGGGGGACGTTACTTGGCTGTGAAGAGGAAGGGAACGCCGCACGTGCTGCCGTGTGGAGGCACCCTGGAAGCGTGGTGCCGGAGAACGGAGCCAGCGTAGAAGGTCACACGCGTGCGACCCTGTGTATGCGGAGCGTGCGGCACAGGCAGCGCCGCAGAGACAGCGCGCCGCGCGGCGGTTGCGGGGCCAGGGGAGGCAGCGACGGCCGTGACTGTCAGTGCGCCTGAGTTTCCTCTTGGAGCGACGAACAGGTTCTGGAATCGGGTGTGGCGATGGTTGCCCGGTATCCTGGTGAGCGGTATCCTTGTAAATATCAAAAAAGAAAAAACAACCCACTGAACGGCACACTTAAGAAAAAGGGTGAGCGACTGCCTTGGAAACTGTCATTGTGCCCATTTTACAGAAGGGAACACTGAGGCTCAGAGACTGCAGTGACTTGCCGAGGACACGGAGCTGGTGAGCGGGAAGGCAGGCATTCGTGCTCCCGCCAGTTCTGCCTCCAAGGCCACCCCGGTGACCCCACACCTCAGGGGGCTCCCAGGTCCTGGGCAAGTCTCCTCACCTCTGCTCGGTCTCTGCACGTGTGCAAGAGCGTGACTCAAAGGGGCGTGACGGTGGCCGACACTGTGACCGGCACGGAGCAGACGCGCCCAGCAACACAACTCTTCTTCCTTCTCTGCTGCAGGAGAGAGGAGGAAACGGTCACAGTTTTTTAGGACAAGCACGAGGGCTGGGGGAGGCCCAGGCTGCCTGGGAGGCTCCCAGTCGCTGTCCCCAGGTGGGAGCGAGGCCGCGGCACCGTGTTCCTGCCACCAGCATGTGGGTGTTTCCCGACACACGCTTCTGAGCTCGGGCAGACACATCCCCCGTGATGTCCCCGTTGCCATGGAGAGAGGCGCCCTCTTCTATGGAGAGTGACAGTCACCACCTCGCTGGGACTGGAGCCGGTGCAGCCCAAGGGCAGATGAATTCCACCGCGAAACCAGGCTCTGCACCTCCCGGCGGGGGAGACAGCTGCCCGGTGCCTTCTGAGGAGGGAAAATGAGCACACGCCAGGGGCCTCTTGCCACGCTTCACCTCCTTTCTCAAGAGCTCGCGGCGGGGAGAGGGCAGGCCGGCGCGGGTCTCAGCGCTGGTGCCTCTGTTGACAAGCTGTGTGACCTCGAGCCTCAGTTTCTTTATCTGAAAAATCCAGATCTCAGTACCTCCCTGGCAACCTTGTTTTAGGGAATCACTTATTCATTCAACCAACATCCACTGAGCTCTGCCTAAAGGCCATGCACTGGGGTGAGAGTGGGGGACCAGAGGCGAGGTCCTTGTCCTTGTCAACAAGGGAATTTCATTTGTGAGAGTGCTATGCAGTTGTGAGACCCAGGCGAGGGGTAAGGAGTGAAGGGGAGGGGTGATTGTGACTTTGTCATGCGGGGGCAGCTGGGGAAGACCAAGGGACGAGCCATCTAGGCAGAGGAGCGGCACGGGCAAAGGCCCTGGGGCAGGAATGGGTTCAGTCCGTGCAAGGAGCAAGAAGGCAGATGCAGTGGGATGAGAACGAGTGAGTGTGGTTAGCAGTGAGGCGGGAGGGGAGGGCAGAGGCCGATGGTGACACGCCCTGCAGACTGCCACGAGGAGTCTGCGTTGTTCTGAGAGCAAAGAGACTGGAATGATTTCAGCAAGGGAGTGGGGAGCTCTGCTTCCCATTTAATAAGGGCGTCTGCCCCTCGCCTTGGCTAAGTGTGTTCCGGGTTCCTAAGCTGCATTTCAAAAGGGGAAGCATTTGAACAAGTCATTGACTTTCATGAAACAGACAAGCCATCGCCCTCGCGAACTGAAGTGCGAGAAGCAGCGCGAGTCAGCCGCGGATTGATGTGCCCTGCTGTCGCGCTGGCCCGGCTGTGGTCGTTAGCCAAGACCCAACGGCAGCTCCGGACCCAAACAGGCATCTGTGCGTTGACGTCACAGCGGCGCCAATCACAGCAGCCACAGGTGGAAGCAGCCCGAGCGCCCATCCGCAGGTGGACGGACAGACAGGACGCGGCCCAGCCACACGGCGGAAGGTTATTCAGCCTAAAAAATGGAAGGAAATTCTGACACCGGCCACACGTGCATGGACCTTGACGACACTGCTAAGTGCGACAGTCTAGACACACACGCAGATACCCTGTGGTCCCAGAGAGACAGAGGGTGGAACAGACGTCACCAGGGGCTGGGGGAGGGGGAGGGGCGCTAGTGTTTAAGGGGTTCAGCGTTCGATCTGGGAAAAAGTCCCGGAGGTGGATGGTGGTGACGGTCACGCAACCTCGTGGATGTGTTTAATGCCACCGAAGTGTACACTTAAAAATATTTAAAATGCTAAATTTTATGATACGTATATTTTACCACAATTAAAAATAAAAAGCAGCCCCAATGCAGATCACTGTGTCGCCGTCTCTTGGTCAGAATGTCCACTATCTGTGGGAGGCAGAACTCCGAGATGGCCCCGTAACCCGCGCCGCGGCACAATCGCCTGCCTTGGGACGCAGGGGGGGCGGGGAACGGGCCTCTCACCGAGGCCGCGGCCGCGGGAGGGGCTTTTGCCCGCAGGTGGGAGCGAGCCTCATCAGCCGCTGGGAGCCGACCGGCGGCAGCTGAGCCGGGGCGCTAATCAAGGCAGCCATTTAAAGCGGGTCGGGGCGGGAAGTGGGAAGCAGTTCTCGCTCCTTCTCTCTCTCTTGCTGGCCGGGGGGAGCCACCTGCCACGGATCCTGCAGCCACAGGACGTGACCGCCGCCCGTGGCCTGTGGCGGCTGGAAGTGGATCCTTCCCGCCCTGCGGGAGAGAGCGCAGCCTGGGCAGGCCCAGACCAGAGGACCCAGCCGAGCCACGCCGACGCCGGGGCCACGGAAACGGTAGGGTGACGCGTGCGCGCTGTTTTCGTCTGCTGTGGTTTTGGCAATTGGTGACGCAGCAGTGGACGACCAGGGTGTTGCCTGAGGAGCAGGCGCAGCAGGGGGACAGGACACTGGCTTTTGAGCGGGTGGCCCTGGGAAAACTTGGCTTCTCCACTCCTGGGCTGGGTGGCGTCAGACGAGCATCACCTGGCGATGTATCCTGAGCTAACTGAACCCAGAGCTGTCACCTGTGCCCGGTGCGGGTAAGTAGAAGCTCCAGTGACATGCTCAGCGTGCGCAATGACGCCTAACCCCAGAGCGTACACCGCTGCGGCACCCAGCCCTGCGGCTGAGGTGGCCCCAGGGAGCAGCCGCCCGCCCGGCCCGTCGCAGGCCCTGAGAGGAAGCGGGGTGTCCCCGCGCGGGTGCCGTGGGGCAGCCCGAGTGAGGCAGAGCGGCCTGAGCAGGGTGGCCTGGGTCCCCGAGGCTGTGCTGTCGAGCCCCTGGCCCAGCCCCACCCCTCAGCCCATCCCCGGGTCTAGCCCTCTGCCCCCCTCCCTCCCTGCCCCCAGGCTCCCGGGTCCCAGTTCAGCTCAGGGCCACCAGATTTCTGAGGACAGCACCTCCCGGGGCTCCAGCTGGCCTTTGCCTCTCCGTCCTCCGTGCATAGCGGGCCCGGCCAGGCCCTCGGCGGCCTTCATCCAGGGCCCGGGGTCGGGGCGCCGAGGCCGTGGCTTGGGAGAATCCTTTTGAGAAGCCAGGGGGTAGAGGCTCCTGCCTAAGGAATGTTCCAGAAACAAGAAATGCTGCTTGTGGAGCTGCAAGGCTGGAGGAGGGCAGGGGACCTGTGACAGGCTCTGCACGGTGGACCCCCTCCCTGGCCCTGAACCCCAGCTTTCGGGAACATCATTAAAGTCACAAGTGCTTGGGGCTCGGGGGTCTCTTTGAGGGGGGCCCTGACAGGACTGGGGTCCACACAGCAAGGACGCAGACCCCAGCCCCTCCACAAGGGTGGCATTTGCCGGACACTCTTCGGAATGGGTCTCGGGCCAGGACCGAGGGTTACCCGACTTCTAGCTGTGTGACCCGGCGCACGTTCTCTGACCACTCTGCCTCAGTTTCCCCCTCCGTCACATCGAGGCGATGGCGATCTTACCACGTTGCAGGACCGTGGGGATCATATTGCGACCGTGCGTGTAACGTGCCTGGCCCAGCGCCTGGCGCATGCTAACCTGGCCCCAAGTGTTCGCTGTTACTGCATCCTGGTGAGAGGCTTTGGTTTTTGGAAGAGGGAAGGCGGGGCCCTCGGCAAGTCGCACGGGCTGGGAGCCCACGGGTGGGGCACGATGGAGAAACCGGAAACCTGCCGGATCTCGTTACCCGACCGTGCGCTCAGTGACTAGCACCAGGCTAGAAACTGCTCCACTGACCGGCCCCTTGGAGCCCTGACCTGGGTGGGATTCTGGGGCTGGGTCAGTGAGAAAGAGGATCATGATTGATTAGTGGTGTCTGCCCTGAGCGTGGGCTAGGAGTGTGGATTGATTAGTGATGTCTGCCACGAGCAGTGGGGAGGAGTGTGGCCCTTGTGCTGTGGATTTTCTGTCCTTGTCTTGCGCCTTCTGGGTCAGGACAGAGCAGTGGCTCTTAAGCAGGGGGGTACATTAGAATCTTTGAGTGAGGTTTTTATAAACGCAAATTGTTTCGCACTGCTCTGAATTAGAACTGCTGGGAATGGGGCTGGGGCAGCTTTCCAAACTCTCCAGGTGATTCCGATGTCCGCCCGCCTGACTATGAAATTCACCTGTCAATAAAAAGCTCCCCCCACTCAAGCCTGGGCTATCCAGTGGGGCCCTCCTAGAACAACTTGGTCCTTGCTCCCAACCGGCTTCCACGGGGCTATCTGGGGAGAGAACGTGGGCTTGAGTTTAAGACCCAACTCTGTCCTTGTGTGGCCCAGACAGGTTGCATCATCATCTGAGCCTCAGTTTTCCTGCCTATAAAATGGGTGCTCTTATACCACCTGTCGAGGTGACGACCAGGGCTGCCTCTTCCACTGGGAGCACCTCTAGGTCTCTGGGGGCCACGCCCACCCTTGTGGCCTGTTTTCCTAAGCAGGAAGGAGGGACAAGCACGCGGCAGCCCTGGCGGTGGGGGCTGGGAGTGGGGCTCTGCGGGAGCACGGTCCCTGCCGAGGCGCACGTCCGTGTGGGTGCCAGGGTGAGTCCCTGGGTGTCTGAGCGTGGGTCTGTGGATAAAATACAGGTCACCCAAATACCGCACGGATGCACTTACGCCAAAGAATCATTTGTTATTTATCAGAAATTCAGAGTTGGCTGGCGTCTCCTATTTTTATTCGCTAGATCTGGCAACCTGCTTGGCGTCAGTGGGACAGTTTGTCCTGGTGACTGTGCGTCAATGGGCGTGTGTTGCTGTGTGTGAGCATGTGGGGGTACTTCTGTCCGTGTCTGTCTGTCTGAAGGTTGTGTGTACGCGTGTGAGTACATCTCTGCACGGTGGGTGTGTGTCACTGTGTGTCTGTAAGGGTGTGCGCGTGGGAGGGGCATGTCTGGATGTGTCCCTGTGAGTTTGTGCCACTCCCCAAGTGTCTGTGAGGTGAGGGGGGTGTGAGTGCGGGCACACCCAGGCCCCACGACCCTTCCCTTCATCAGGGAAGCTGGTGAGCTGCCTGGAGGAGGTGGCAGCAGCCAGTTGTCCCATGGGTCTCGGGAACCTGTTCCCTTGTTGCTGGGCTGTTTCAGGCCAAGGCTGAGGCACTGTCACCTGCCCGTGGAAGGGGGTGGGGACCTTCCCAGGTCCACCCGCAAGGCCCGACTGCACCTTGCACCGTTCCTCACTGACCAGTCCCAGCGGGGTGGGGGCAGCACGGGGACTTCAGATGCTCTTCCTGGCCAAGGGGCACCCGGGAGGCCACAGAGGGCGCAAGCCCACCTGCACCCTTGGCCCCCAAGCCTGGACGCAAAAAGCCTTGGGCTCAGAGCCATGCACAAGACCCCAGCACCTCCAAAAGGCAGACCCTCAGGGGCAGAGTGGGCAGGCGCCACCCTGGGGCGGTGCTTGGGTGGCGTAAGCACCTAAAAGGGACCCAGGGAAGGAGAACCAGTCGGACAGGAGGGCGGAGATGGGGAGGGCGCCAGGCAGCTGGGACCAGCGAGGTGGGAGCCACCAGGCATCGGATGGTGAGCACCAAGTGGGCGCTAGGCACGGCCCCAACCTGACCACCTCCCGGGAGGTAACTGCGGTCAACGCTTAAGCAGCGCTTAGCACGTGCTGGGCCTCTCTCACTGTCCTCACCCTAGAAGCAAATGGATTTCTATGCGTTTTGGGACAAACCCTTGCTGTGTGTGATCAGAACTGTAGGAATCCAGTAGATTTGATATCATGGAAGGTCCCTAATCTCTCCCACAGGCAGGCGACAGTGCCTTCGCCTTGGTCCAAAATAGCCCAGTTCCAACAGAACATGTTCCTGACAATCACAGGAAAACTGGCTACTGCTGTCACCGCCTCTAGGCAGCCCTCCAGCCTGCCCAGTGGCGAGGAGAGGGGATGGGTGGCCTGCACGTGCCCACACTCGCACACGCCTTCGCAGACGCTGTCAGAGTTAGACACCCTCGCACGGACACACCCAGGCACGTGCATGGGCTTGGAGAACAGGGGGTACCAGCGCTAACCCTTCAGAGGCAAACTCTGTTATTAACCCCATTTTATGCAAAGACAAACTGAGACCAAAGTGGTCATGTAACTTGGCTGGGGCCACACACCGGTGAATGGCAGAGCTGGGATTTGAGCCCTGGAAGTGGCAGGTGTCCCAAGCACTGCCCTGAACGCTGCCATGGCTGTGTGACCGCCCCTCCCAGGCCGTGGGGAGGCAGGGCCAGGCCAGCTCCGTGCTGATGGTGGCTTTTCTTTCTTTAACTGTGCTTTGTTCTTTTTCTTTTCTTTTCCTTTCTTTTCTTTTTCCTCTGCCGTGAGTCTGCAGCAAGAGCAACGCTAACTCAGCAGCACTCCACGGTGTCCAGTGAGCCTTGGGAGGTCAGCGTTGTTGTGACTAAGCTTTAAGCAGAAGGGAGACAAAAGGACACTGAGTGACCCATCCCGAGTCCCCCTCCCGGGAAGCCCCGTTGGAACTCCGGCGCCTGGACTTGTGCAGTGCTGAAGCCGCACGGCCTCCCGGGCCGGCCCCGCTGCGGGCGTCCTGTAGAGCTCAGCATCTTGGGTAGAGAAAGGCTCTCCTTGGACCACATCTGTCACTTAGAAAGACAAGGGCTCCCTGCAAATGGCCCTTTTTGGCTGTTTTCCCGAAGCTGCCTGCTCATGGAGCTGTGCTCCCCACGCCTCAGCTGTCTTGGCTGCCAACCTCAACTTCCCAGCCTCAGGGGAACCCTCCTCAGCACCCCCATCCCTGTTCCCTGCCTCAGGGCTCCCGCAGCAGCTGTTCTAGGCACAGACAAGGGAAACTGAGGCTCGTAGAGAGGTTGGGCTGGGGAGAAGGGAGCAGGGACTCCGCGGTGGTCCTGGGGCAGCCCTCGCCCTGTGCTGTCGGGGTCAGCTGGGCCCCCCTGCCTGGGGCCTCGCCAGCATCCTCCAAGCCCAGTCCCGTCCTCTGCCCACGCGGCCCTCTCGCCCCCTCTAACCAAGTTTCCTAACCAGGGTCCTGCCCTCCACCCCCAGGGGCCTCCCCTAGGAGGGAAAATCAGTCTCCCGGGAGCCTGCGAGGCTGGAGTCCCAGGCAGGCCTCTCTGTGCCACCCCCGTGCCTCCGGGCCCCTCAGCTGCCCATGCCCACATCTGCCTTGACCCTTGTCAAGGTGCCAAGAGGCAGGTGGCAAAATGTCCAGTCCAGTGGGGACCAGGCCCCGGCCCAGCTGCAAG
Organism: Propithecus coquereli; assembly: GCF_000956105.1. Lineage (NCBI taxonomy): Eukaryota > Metazoa > Chordata > Mammalia > Primates > Indriidae > Propithecus > Propithecus coquereli. The sequence continues at coordinate 2,634,234 of NW_012154285.1, forward strand.
CAGCTACCAGGGGAGCCACGTGGTTATCCGGGGGAAAGTGTCTGGGCGTGGCCCAGCCAGTGCCAAGGCCCTGCGGGTGGACAGCTCAGCCCGGAGGCTGGTGTGGCTGCAGCTGGGTGCGCGAGGGCAGGAGGAGGGGGCGGGGGCGCTCGCGCAGGACCCTGTGGGCTGTGTGGAGGGGGCGTGAAGAGTGCACATCGCAAGCCCAGCCTCGAGCTCAGCCCTTGGGCATCGCAGTCGTGTTCATTCCCAGGTGCTCTCAACGCCCCAGTTCACAGATGGGCAAACTGAGGCACAGTGAGGCACAGCGCCTGCCCAGGTGGCCTACCTGGCACGTCCCTGTCCCCGGAGGTTCTGAGACTGCCCCGGGGCTGACACTTCCTCCCTCCCCAGCAGGCGAGGTGGCTGCCCCCGAAGGGGCTCACCTGTCCGTTGGAGTCCCAGGTTGCTGGCTGGCCCGCCGCTCCCCCACCTTGCCCGCCTCCGGCCGCCAAGCCTCTCTGGGCTGCTAAGCAGGAAGCACACTTTGTTTTACTCGGTTTCTATATATTTTCTATTTGCTTAGTCTCGCACACACCCCGCGTCGTTAAACAGTTATTTCAGTTGTTTCTGTCCTACCTCGCCCCCAGGTGCTCACTGTCCCACCCAGAGACGTCCCACGGCTGGCTACCGGCCTCTGTGCGTCCTTCCGGGGCTGGCTTAGGCCCGCACGGGCAGACGTGCAGATAGAAGCGCGAACGTATTTCTTAGAGTATCTGTGGGGGGCCTTGCCGGGCCTCCTGCACCCGCCTGGCTTGAAAAATTCCATCAACCCCGTCACGCCCGTCTAACCGAGAGAAACCGTCCCAGTGGAGGAGCGTCCCGTGACACCCCCGACCGGTGCTGCTCGGGACTCTCAAGGTCGTGGCACACAAGGACGGTCTGGGAAACCGCCACGTCCCAGGGGAGGGTAGGGAGACGTGAGGAGCGGATGCGATACGGGGTCGTGGTGTGGAAAAACCAAGGCAATCCAGTAAGGCGCGGAGGTCAGTTGATACTATGTATCCGCGTCGGTCGGTTAATGGTAACAAACGTATCGTCCTGATGTGAGATGCTACAACAGGGGACGCTGCGTGTGGGGGACGTGGGAACTCTCTGTACCACCGTGCAATGTTTCTGTTGATCTAAAGCTGTCCTAAAAAAGTTTGCTTTTAAAAAGGATACATTTTTTAGACATCTGTTGAGCTCTGCACCAAAGACTCAGGTACCTCATGACGTTTGCTATGTATGTTACCCTCAGTTTAAAAATACACAACAGAAATGACACTCGGAGCCTGGACCTCAGAGGTCGCTCCGGGCCTGACTATGACAGCTTCGCCCCGGCTTCTTGGCTGCGTAGCTCACGTACCCTGTCGCCTAGCAATGGCCCCGGAGCCTGGTTTTCTGGCTTTCGCTGCTGCAAGTTGCCCTGTCGGCCACGGCCTCGCCTGTCTGTGCTTCTGTGACTGGGCCAGCACCTCCGCAGAGCCGCGTCCTCGAAAGGAAGCAGTGGCTTCAACTAGAGCGTGCGCGAGGAGTTTGGGTTTTAAGGCAGCTCTGCCATGGAAGAGATCTCCTTCCCAGAGGGAATGAGAGAGGAGGTGGGGGGGAGAGGGAGGGCTTAGCTATTTGTTGAGGGTGGTCAGGGAAGGCCTCTCTGAGGAGGTGACATTTGAGCAAAGACGTGAATACAGAGAGAGTTGGATCCATGAAGAGTTGCGGGGAAGGGCATTCCAGCCAGAGGGAACAGCATGTGCAAAGGTCTCAGGTGACACCCTCTCTGTTGTGTTTGAGAGACAGAGTTGGAGCAAGGTGGGCGAGAGGAGAGATCACGGGGACCTTATTCAGCCACTCACAGAATTGGGGTTTTATGGTGAGCAGGATGGGGTCCCTTTGAGGGCTGTGGGCAGGCCTGATGTAGGCTTGGAAAGGGCCCCTCTGGTGCCGGCGAAGGGGGGCACAGTGACGTCGGGAGAGCTGTGAGGAGGCCACCGCGGTGGTCCAGGCAGCAGGAGGGTGCAGGGTGCTCACTGTGGCTGGGGAGGGAGAGGGGGCAGATTCGGGATATATTTTGAAGGCAGAGTTAACGGCACTCGATGAAGTCCAAGGTGACAGGCCAGGGCAGATGTGGTGTATTAGTGACCTTGGGCTGCACAACAAAGCACCGCAAACTGGGTGTCTCAGAATGACAGACATTTCGTTCTCTCACAGTTCTGGAGGGCAGGAGTCCAAGATCCAGGCGTTGGCTGGGCCACGCTCCCTCTAAAACTGAGTGGAATCTTTCCTCACTTCCTCCGTCTTCTCGTGATGGCTGGTGTCCCCTGGTTTGCAGCCGTGTCACTCCAACCCCTGCCTCTGTCTTCACGTGGCACTTTCCCTGTGTGTCCCTGTCGTCTTTTTACAGGGACACTGATCACATTGGGTTCAGGGCCCGCCCAACTCCGGCATTACCTCATCTTAACTAATGGCATCTGCAATGACCCTGTTTCCAAAGAAGGCCACATTCTGAGGTTTTGGGAGTTAAGACATCAGTGTGTCTTTGGGGCGGGGGACACAGTGCAACCCAGAACGGGGGAAACAGCATCCCAGGCGGAGAACTTGGCAAGCGCCAGGGCAAAATAGCAGAGGTCCGGGGGGTGGGGGCAGGAGGCTATTGGCTTTGGGCCCTTTTTTCCTGCAGACTTGCTCACGAGGAAAAGGGCAGAGCTGAACTCTGCCGGCCGGGGAGAGAAAGAGCAGCTCTGTCCCACCCGGTCCAGTTGAAAGCCCCCCACCTCTGTGCTCACCTCATTCCCTCACTCCCTCCTTCCGGTTCAGGCACCAGATCCCCTTATCACACCCCCACAGCTTCCTTCTTTGCCCAGAGTCGCTATGTTAGCACCTGCTGGGGAAACAAGCAGGCCGGGTGCGGGGAGCTATGTGCAGGGGCCACACCCACCCCTGCCCCTTAGTCAAGGCCAGAGCAGAAGCAGGGAACAGGCAGCCCCTCCCCCGTTTCCTGACATCTGGGCCACAGCTGTCTAACTCCAGCTGTCACTGTTAACAAACCGTTCCAAAACTCAGCCACTTAAAACAACAGCCGCCATTTATTTGCTTTGGATCCTGCAATCTGGGCAGGAGGCAGCAGGGTGGTTGTCCCACGCCACGTGTGTTAGCTGGGGCCGCATGAGCCAGTGTGGCCTCACCCACATCGTCCAGCACCAGAGCTGGGCCGGCCGGAAGGGCTGGGGCTGGCTGGGCCCCCTCTTTCCCCTTGCAGTCTCTCATCTCCCCAGGCTTCACTCTGTCCTTGTGGTCCCTGCTCTTCGGAAATCTGGCCCGAGCTACTCTGTGGGGCAGCTGGATCCCAAGAGAGAAAGTAGAAGTTGCCAGGCCTCTTAAGACTCAGTCTGGAACTGGAAGGGAATCACATCCTGTTGGTCAAAGCATCCACAGAGCCCACCCACTTTCAAGGGGTGGAGACACAGGCTCCACCCCTGGTGGGAGGGGCTGCGGGCTCATGCCCGGAGGGGAGGGTTGCTGGTGGCCATCTTTGCAGGCAACCCTCTCACTCCTGCAGTCTGCTCTGGCTGGCCTGGCCAGGCCTCGGCAGCGGAGGACAGCCTGTCCCACCTGCGCGATGCCGGCAAGATACGCAGCCTCAGAGGAGTCTCATTTTATGAAAAAGCAAGAAGAGGGGGAGAGATCCCACCAAGAGCAAACATGCGAGCCACTTGGCACCACTCTCTCGCTGGGAGGCTGAGCCCACAAATTAGATGTTTATGAGAATAAACAGTCATTAGAACTCGAGGGGAAATAAACACCATTTCAAGATACTTTACTAATTTGGCTCTGAACGCAGCCTGCCTGTGAGTCTACTGGTGTCTGGCTTGCAGAGACGCCTGCGTGTGTGCACGTGTCTATACACAAGCGTGTCGTGAGCCCTGTGAGCGAAGCGTCTTGACTGAACGCCTCAGTCTCCTCCTCTATAAAATGGGGATAAAAGCGACACCGAACTCAAGGTGGCCGTGAGAGTTAAATAAGGAAATATACATAAATCAATTAAAATGGTGCCCGGCACCTAGTAAGTGCACCGTTAACTGTGAGCTGTAATCTTCATTCATTCATTCATTCGTTCATTCAGCAACCCAACCCGGGGAGGCCCTTTGCCCAGTGTTAGAGTTCCAGGGACGACTAGCGTCCCCCCACCAGCCAATGCCAGACACACAGGGGGCACCGGGAACGGGTTTCTCGCAGGATGAATGCACAGGGCACGGGCGTTGCCTTCAAGAGCTCTGGCCTGGAAAGGAAATAGCCTCGCGAATAAATCATTGCAGACACGGCGCAGTTCGAGGCGTAGATTTCACCCAAAGGGGAGTAACAGGACTGGCTTCGATGGCAGACTTTCCGGCACAAGCCGAGGTAGGGAGCACTGCTGAGGGCAGGAGCCCCTCTTGGATCCTTTCAAATCGAGCCGGGCGGACGACAGCCCCTGGCCAGGTGGGAGAGGCGAGAGCAGGAGGGAAAGCCCTCGCTGGGTGGGAGATGGGAGGTACGTGCTTTGGAGGAGCCAGGTGCCCTGGGCTGGGCGGCTCTGCCATCCCCCTGCCTCTGCGTCCACAGCCCCCAGACCAGGGGCTCCTGGCTCCAGCAGGAGCTGCAGGTGGCAGGGAGGGGCCGGGGGTGCCGTTGTGGGAGGGTTTTACAGCGGGACGGCTTCTGAGGCTGTCTGTGGAGCGAGTTAATGAGTGACTCTGGACACTTAATCAAACCCAGACATCTCCTCATGGCTGTCTGCCGCAGGCTCTGCTGTCTGCAGAGGTTCTTCCGCAGACTGCAGGGGGGGGGCGGAGTCTTTCCAGGGGCTCTGGCCAAGAGATGGGGGGGTCTGCAGGTTATCGCACCTGGGGCTTGAGCTAATGGCTCTGTGCATGCTTCTAGAATGGGTCCCCTTCCAGGCCCCGCCGTAATGTGCAGTGCCCAGTGCAAAATGGAAACTCAGGTCCCCTTTTCAAAAACGATAAAGAATTTGAAGATGACAGCAGGAGAGCGTTAAACCAAGCACGGCTTCTGAGCGTGGCCCTCAGCGTGGCATGCCCACATCGCAGGGGTCGGGGGATTCCTTCGCTTTGGCCTCAACAAGTAGTGTTGAGTGCATGGCTGTGTGTGGTGCCAAGCTGAGGTCAGGGCCTTGCAGCCAAGAGGTGCCGAATAAGTGCTCATTCCCAGAATTGAGCTGCATTTTGCAGGGGGCACTGGGCAGGTGCGTCCTCACTCTCTGAGGCTTGCTGCGGCCCCTCCCTGCCCTTGGCCGCTCATCGATGAAGCCAAGGAGGGAAGGAGGCAGATGGGGAAGCAGGAAGCATTAATTCTTCCATCCCGAGGCCATGCGTGTGCTGGTGGGGCCCGGTGGGCCCAGCTGCAGACAGAGGTCCTAGACGTAGAGTGGTGAGCAGTTACTTCCTACCCAGCCCAGAAGGAGTCACTCCAGACCCGTGGTCTACCGGGTACCCCATTCCGTCTCTTCCACTGAGCTCTGGCCACACGGACCTGCTTGCTCTTTCCTGAGCATTGCAAACGTGTTCCTGCCTCAGGGCCTTTGCACGTGCAGTTCCTGCTGCCCGGACCTCTCTCCCCCAAGACACTCACAAGGTCGACTCCCCTCCTTATGCTGGTCTCCGTCCAGATGCCGCAGCATCCTCCGTGGCACTCCTCCCTCCTCTTCCTCACATGTTATCTTTCCTGATGGCCCTCATCACCACACTGTATCTATTTGTCTATTGTCTGTCTCTCTCTAATGACAGCTTCCTGGAGGCAGAGACCTCATCTGTCTTGTTTACTGTCGTGCTGCAAGAAAAACGTAACGTGTACCTAAATGTCAGGCTGCTCCATTTTACCAGTGGGAAGGCAGCTTCCTCAGTGCTTTTGGTGAACATACATATAAACCTTTGGTGGACACAAATAGTCAACTGTCCCCTGCACATTTAGATTATAGAGTCATATATGCCTCTGCATGCCTTTTTAAAGTCGCACGCCACCTAAATAACACAGGACAAAAAGATTACGTTTCTTTTTGTTGCACGCTTGCATTCATAAAATCATGTTCTCCAAACCCTCCGTGTCTCCGACATCGTGTCTCTGAGTCATCAAACAGCGGCGGCTGATCCCATCTGCTCCCTCATGCCTAGAATGCTCGAGACACGGCACTTTGTGAATCTGCCTGTGACGCAGCGACTGGAAATTTTATCCCAGGCCACAAATATCCTTTTGCATAAATTAGGACCTGAGCCGTTTCATTTGTTTTTCGGGCGTATATTATTGATGAGCTCCAGCAAGGACCACGGCCCGTGTTCCTTTTTAAAGTGATCTTTCAAAGGGTTGTTTAGAGCGACACCCAATACCTGCCAGCTAGTCCTACCCACCGGATAAGGGCGAAATCTGATTACATTTCTTGGCGTGCTCTCGGTGTAAACGATTCGGAGATGTGACTCATAGGAACCCCGGGCGGCGTAGCGTGAGGTGGTTTCAGGATGAGGCTGCAGCTCTCACCTGGCCGTGTTAATATTTAGACTCACCTGGGGAAGGTTTGTAACATACGTGGATATTTCTGGCTTCCACCCCTGAACCAACAGGATCAAAATCCTGGGGTGGGGGAGGGAAGTATTTGTAGTTCTAAAAACTCCCAGGTTGGCCGGGCACTGTGGCTCATGCCTTGTAATCCCAGCGCTCCGGGAGGCCGAGGCAGGAGGATCACTTGGGGTCAGGAGTTCGAAACCAGCCTGAGCAAGAGCGAGACCCTGTCTCTACTAAAAATAGAAAAAATTAGCCAGGCATGGTGGTGCATGCCTGTAGTCCCAGCTACTCGGGAGGCTGAGGCAGGAGGATCGTTTGAGCCCAGGAGTTTGAGGTTGCTGCAAGCTAGGCTGTTGCCACTGCACTCTAGCCTGGGCAACAGAGTGAGACTCTGTTTCAAAATAAATAATAAAATAAAAAGTAAAGACTCCCAGGTGATTCTAATATCTAGCAGGCCACGACCCACGAGACTAATTTGGATACATAAGCTAGACCCCAGTGTTTTGAAAAAATACTCCTAAAATGCCCATCCTTTCCTCACTCATGCTCTGCAGGCCAGTCCTCGATGCAAAGTGCCTTGAACAATGGCCTCGTCCTATAAGACGGGTCCTGCTACCCGGCCCCAAGGGTCTGGCTGGGCTTGGCAGGGGTCGGCGATTTCTCCAGAGGAAGGAAAAGCCTGGCCCTTCTGGCCACTGCCATCCACGCCGTCCTCTCCACCGGGCTCAGACACAGCTCCAGACCCCGGATTTGCAGCCCCCAGGAGCAGCTTCAACTCTGCCCTGTGTCGCCGGATTTAGGGTTATTTAAGGACCACAGGAACCACCACTCGGTGATTACAGGCTGAGCCGTGCAAGACCCCCCATAGGGGTGTTTTGTGAATCTGGGATGCTTCTGGTTTTTCCAACAACTGGGGAGCCCCTAGGGCTTTTGGTGGATGGGGGCTGGGCTGCTAAACTCCCCTAAAAGAGAGAATGGTCCATTTCCAAATCTCTTCTTGTCATGGGGAAGACCCTGTTTGGAATACGTGGGATCTGGAATCTGACTGCGTTGTGTAAATAAACTGAAAGTATTTTTTGACAAGGTGTTTGACGGGCACTCTGTTTTCCAGGAGCAGAACGAATGTGTAAATCAAGAGAAGAGTGTACTCAGTTTCACTCAGAGCTGTGCCAAGAGCGGGGCACCGTTTTGGCAAACCATATTGCCGATCAGCTACCACTCGCGGCATTGAGTTCCCCAAGCAGTCACCTGTGCTGGTCTGCACGTGACCTGTGCCATTTCCCAGCAAGTCTACTCAGAGGTGCAAACATCTGATGACTTGTGTTGTCCAGAATGTTGCATTCGAGCAGATACTTAGAGAAATAGGTATTATCTTGTTATGAATTAACTTTCCTTAACATTTCAGATTTCAGTGTGTGCGTGTGTATTTTTTGGTAGTACCCTGTATAGGTAGCTGCTGTCAGTCATGAATCACATTTCAGGATAGCAGAGGAGACTTTTAAAATACTCGTTATGAAAGGGGACGTTGAGTTCAAGAGAATTCTCCAGCAAGTGCCTGTAGAGGCGTGCACAGGGGTTTTCATCGTAGCCTTGTCTGTGATCAGGAAAAATGGAACATGGCCCACACGTCCATCAGTAGGTGGCTGAATAAATGAATTGCGGCTTGTCCGGCTAACGGAATACCATACGGCAGTCGAGATGAACGGACTCGAGCCATGCTTATCAACACGGCTTGCTGCAAAAACGTAATAACAGATAGGAAACACTAATTGCAAAATAATTCTTGCAATATTATACCATGTGTGTACCGTAGGCTGTGTTTGTTGGGTATCTTTAGTTATCAGGAACATGCAAATCAAACCACAATGCGATACCACTTCACACCCATTAGGATGGTTATATTATAATAATAGTTTAAAAAAACAGAAAATAACTAGGGTTGGTGAGGATGGGGAGAGGTTAGAACCCTCGTGCATTGCCGGTGGGAACACCAACGGTGCAGTTACTGTGGAAGACAGTAGGGTGGTTCCTCCAAGTGTTAGCAGCAGAATAATCCCGTGACCTCACAACAATAGGAGTGTATACCACTCCTAGGTATACACCCAAAAGAACTGGAAACAAGAACTCCAACAAATAGTTGTACACAAGTGTCCGCAGCAACACTGTTCAGAGCCGAAAGGTAGAAACAACCCAAATGTCCATCTGTGGGTGACAAGTAAACGAAATGTGGTCTATCCGTACCATGGAATATTTTTTGGCCATAAAAACGAATGAAGTACTGACACGTGCTGCAGCATGGGCGGACCCCGAAAACAGTATGCTGCGTGAACGAAGCCAGCACAAAAGGGCAGATATTGGACGGTTCCATTTATATGAAATACGCAGCGTAGACAGATCCATAGAAACAAAGTAGACTGACGGCTGCCAGGGGCCGGAAGGGGGAAGGGGGAGATGTGGAATGACGCTAGATGGGTACAGGTTTCCTTTTGGAGTGATGAGAATGTTCTGGAACAGGCTAGTGGTGTTGGTTGCGCATGGACTAGATGTCACTAACGGTAAATTTTGTGTTACGTGTGTTATTCATACATCACAGAAACACATACAAAAGGCGGGGAGGATGCACACACACACACACGTGTACACATGAGGTCTCCGTGTATCCCGTTAGGGGCACAGCGCATCTCTGGAAGGAGAAGTTGATAACCGTGGCTGTCCCTGGGCATGGAAACCAGGGACTGGGAGTCAGATGGGGGGATTTTCTTTCTTGTGTATCGTTTGGGTCTGTTGGAGCTTATCTATCCTAGGTGTGTACTACTTTAAAAAAGCAATCAGCCCCCCAGGTGAATTTTAAAAGGAAAATGTAAGAAATTCAGGGGAATTAACGAGACGTCCAAGACAGATCCCCTTCGTGGGCAGGCAGGTCGGGTGGCCCGAGGACAGGAGAAGTGCAGAATCGCTTCTCTTCCGTGAGGCCCAGCCCTCGTCACTGGGGACAAATGTTCTTTCAGATCCCGGGCGAGGAAGGCATGTTCCAAAGAGAGAGTCGAATTCGTGGTTGGCTGGGAGGCAGTCAGAGGGGACCCAGGAGAAATTTCTGGAAAGTAAGTAAAGCCAGAAGATGGGTGAGGGATCCAGTTTTCCAAAAAGGAAAATAATATGGATTCTGGGAAGCCCAGATGGGGTATGTCTGACAGCAAGAGTTCTTAGCAGAATTCTGGAATAGAGCATCGCACAGATGGCTCGTGGCTGTTCAGAAGAGTATATGATAATCACGAGAAGCCAACGCAGGTTCGCTGAACCGCCTCCTGCCGACCGATGTCAACTTCCTGCTTTCGTGGGGAGAGCACCCTGGTAGACCAGACGGCCACTCAGGACCCTGCCCCCTGAAGGATGTGTAGAATAGTGGTCTCGTTATCCTTATAGTGGGAATCGTTATCAGTTCCTGGATCGTTTGCCTTGTGATTTTTGCATCTGCATTATCTGGCAATATTACTCTCATCCCACATGTTTTTAGGTAATTTTTCCTAATAACTGTCCATTTGTAAGCTGCTCAGACTTATCTTAATAATTTGTACTAGTTAAGAGTCTTAGTTGCAAGGGAAAGAAATCCAGTCCCAAGTCTTAAGTAGAAAAGTGTCTGCAGGCTTATGGTTTCAGGCATGGCTGAATCCAGGCACTTAAATGGTATCATTGGGAATCTGCAGCCTGCTGGATGTTGGATCTGCTTCCCCTTGTGTTGGTTTCACTCTAGGGCTGGATTTCCTAAGTAGAGGAAAGATGGTGCCAACAGCTCTCAGATTACCTCCTATCACCTTGGTAATCTGAGCAGAAAGTCACCCTTTGACTGACAGCTCCAGTTATCTGGGTCAGCTCTGATTGGCTCAACCGGGTCTCACGCCCACTCTCGGACCAATTACGATGATTCTGCCTGAGTCGGGCCGTATCCTCCTCATAAATCACATCAGAGATTATTTCACTTAGTGAGTGGGAGAGAAAAATTTCCCTAAAGCAAAATTGAGATGCTATTATTGGGAAAAGAAAGAATGGGTATTGGTTAGGCAAAAACACAATCTAATCAAATTGCGATTAGTTATGCAAATGTCGCGTATGAGCAAGAGTACTGAATGGCATCCCAAAGTCAAAGTGCGTCTGCAATGATCGCCCTGTGCCACGTGCCTCCTTAGTACAGAAAACAAGCGAGTTAACTCGTGGATAGTACTCTGGCCCGTGAAAGCTGGACGGAGCTTTCTCGGGATGTGTTTGTACACTGTGTGTGTCACACCTGAGCCGCACAGGTGGATCCTGGCGAGGCCTTTCTGTCTGGAAGTGAGAGCTGTTTTCCTGAGACTTTGTTATTGCCAGGAGCGGGGGGTGGTGGAGGAGAGGAAGAGGTAGGGTTCAGAGAGGGCAGCTGGGGGCTGGGCAGGTGGGACCAAGATCAGAGAGAGGGTGTCCAGGAAGCACAGTGCGGGCGGCGGTCCCAGATGGAAGCTGGCCACCTCTTCTCTGCCGGGCACAGGGTGCCCTCGGTGGAGGTGGGACCCACGGCTTCGTACCCTCCCAGTTAAGGCAGCGTCCGACATCTAGGTCTGGAATGTCAAGTGTCATCTAGGTGTCAGATGCAACTGTTGCCAGCAACTACCTTTGACACTGTGTTGCAAAGAATTAAAGGCTTTATCTGAAATCAATGGACAAGAGTGCCGGGATCGATTAGCAATGCCTGTCCTGGGAGTGGAGGTTGGAAGGACAGACACAGACCCGGTATTTGCGGAGGCTGGGTGGGGCCTTCTCAAGGCTGTTCCAAAGGAAGGCACACCAGGAGGCCACCCCAGCAACCGAGGACAGATTTATTTCCATTGGGCGCTGAGGGAAATCATCTCTAAGCAAATAGCGCTCTCTCTGCAGCGCCTGTTCCGAGCCTCTTCCTAGTCTGTGTTATCAACAACAGGTGTTTGCTGTTCATTCGACTCCAGCCGCCAAAAATAGGCACGGTAATAATGACAGGATAAGGCAGATTCCCAGACTTCCTGAAACACCTTCCCGGAGTCACACACCCGTCCTCTGCCGCTTCTATTGTTTGGCTAATATCTTTCTTTAAACTGCCTCTCTTTTTAAAACTTTTCGTTAAACTACCTTACGCATACAAAAAAGTACACAGGTTTTAAGTGTACAGCTTAAAGAATTTTCATAAAACAAACCAGCACTCACTTCAAGAAACAGAACATACCCACCCCAGTCCCGCCCCCGAAGAATCCCCCAACCAGACCCCTTTTCAGACACCCAGTAAGGGTCAGTGCTATCTTGACTTCCAACTGTAGATTAGTTTTGCCTGATTTGGGGCTTTATTTTATTATTATTATTATTATATTTTTTTTTTTTGAGAAAGAGTCTCACTCTGTCTCCTGGGCTAGAGAGCCATGGTGTCATCATAGCTCACAGCAACCTCAAACTCCTGGGCTCAAGCGATCCTCCTGCCTCAGCCTCCTGAGTAGCTGAGACTACAGGCATGTGCCACCATGCCCAGCTAATTTTTTTCTATGTATATTTTTAGTTGTCCAACTAATTTCTTTCTATTTTTTTTTTTTTTTTAGTAGAGACGGGGTCTCGCTCTTGCTCAGGCCGGTCTCGAACTCCTGAGCTCAAACGATTCGGTGGCCTTGGCCTCCCAGAGTGCTAGGATTACAGGTGTGAGCCACCGTGCCCTGATTTGGGACTTTAAATCAATAAACTCTTTTGAGTTTGGACTCTTTTGAGGCTGGTTTCATCCATGTTGTTATGTGCAATTGTGGTTTTTCATTGCTGAGTAGGATCCCAGGGTGTAAACATACCACAATTTATTCATCTGTCTATTAATGTGTTGACAGGCATCTGGGGAGGTTTCATTCCGGAGTATAATGAATAAACCTGTGGTCATCCTTGTCTGTGTGTTTTGAGAACACACAGACACGTGTCTGAAGGACACATACCTGGGACTGAAACTGCTGGGTCACAGGGTGGCCATAGGTTCAGGTGGGGTAGATACAGTTTTCCAAAGTGGTTGGACCGTTTTACACTCCCGAGTGAGTGAATGAGAACTTATCTTTTTTTGGCCTAAACTTATTTTTTAAAGGAAATTATATGGCTGTCATAAAGGAAAAATCTGTTTCACTTGCCACAAATAAAAGGTTATAATAACTATGATAAAAACTAATAACTTGAAAAGATTCATCTAAAACCCATTGGAAGGTTGACCACTGAAAATCAGCTCAGGCGCCATCAGTATATGAATGCCACGCTCTGGAAAGACCGTGGAGTGGATACTGCTGGCTCTTACCGGGCACCAGAGACCCCAGTTTTCCTGGGGTTTCCACCTCCCTCACCCAGTGGGGAACCCCAGCTGAGCCCGCCTCCCCCTACTCCAGGGAAGGCCCTGATTGGTCTGAGAGTGATGCAACCCCCTTGGCCTGGGATTGGTTCAGGACTGGGCATGTGACTCAATTCTGGCCAATAAGATGTGGGGGAAGTCTTCTGGGGCAGGACTTCTGAATAAGCCCCTCTCCTGGGAGACCCAGTAGGGCAGGTGTCTCTGCTGCCCGGGATTCAGGTCTGGAGGTGACGCCTGGAACTCCTCCTCCCAGCACCTGCACAGTCAGCACTGAGGATGGCGGATCAAAGAGGTGGGAAGAACTTGGGTGTTCTTGGTGACATCGCTGAGCCGCCGAATCAACGCGCCGGAAGCACAGCCCTCCCCCCCGCTCTTCCTGGTGCGGGAAGCGATGTGTCTTATTGCTAAAGCCGTGCGAGTTGGGGTTTTCCTGTCACCTGCAGCCCCAAGCACCTTCGCTGCTGCACCTGGTGTCTTGGGTTTGAGAGACGGCTGTGGGTTCTAACCCCACCAGCCCCCGGGCCTCTCTGAGCCTCGGTCTCCTCATTTCTGAAACAGGATCAACAGCATCGACCGCATGGAGATGACCCTGCAGAAAAAAGAGAGAAAGAGCTTCATCAAAGTCAAAAACTTTTGTGCATTGAAGACCGTTACCAAGAAAGTGAAAACACAATTTACAGGGGACTTCCGGAGGGGACCGGGGCCCAGGACACACCACCCCGCCTTCTCCCCGAGTCCTGATGAGCCAGCGGCCTGGACATCTCTGGCCTCTCTCGGGCCCCATCGCTGGCCCGCGTCACCCCTGCAGTGACCTTCGGGCCCTCCCCGCAGACCCACCAACTCCAGGGCTTGGGCCTGAGCGTCAGGAAGCACGGAGCTGCCCTCGCCTGGGTCGGGAGGCTGTGGGTGGGGGCAGAGGTTGTTCTGGTCACAGCGAGTTCATGTCACTTGTTGGACGTCCAAGTAGAGTGGCCCTTTCAGTTGTTGGATACTGGAGTCCGGAGTTCTTAGGAGGGGTCCAGGCCGGAGCTGGAGCTCTCGAAGGCATCTCTCCCCGTGACCACGAGACAGAAGCTTCGGGACACGTGAGGCCAGGGACAGAGCGTGTGCGCAGAGAGGAGGCAGGAAGAGCACCTGAAGCCTGGGGCCGCCGCCTGTCCCACGGTGCCCCTGTGCAAGCCAGGCGCAGTCGGGAATCCCAAGGGATTCCAGGCAAGAGGCAGCTGCCAGCCTCTGGCAGAAAGCTGGCAAACAGAACCAGGTCGGGGTGAGCCTGGCTGCAGGGGGAGGTCACCCAGACAAAAGGCCGCTCACTGGAATGGATCAGTCCCAGGTGACGTCGTCTCCCTCCCTGGGTCCCTTTTCCTTTGTCCAGGACATCCTCTTAGGAACAGGAGGCCCTGCCATGCTGCAGACCCAGCTGCAGGTGGCCGTGCAGGTCGCTTCCTCCACGCAGCCCTCCCCAGGCCCCTGCAGCTGCTCCCCAGGGCAGAGCCCCTTGCAGGTTCCCGACACCCCCCGACCCCAGGCTTCTGGGCAGTCTCTTTCCCTGTCCCCGAGGGAAGCCCGCTTGGCTCCGTCTGTCCTCTGGCACCTCCTACACACCATCTTCTGCCTCCTGCGACGTCCCGAAAGGACAAAAGGAGGAAACCGGGCCCTGCAGGGAGAGGAAGGGAGACGGCTCGGTCCCTGAGGCCCAGGCTCGGGAGGGGGACGGCAGGGAGAGGCGCAGTGGGGGGGGTTTCTCTCCTACCGTGTAGGGCAGCGCCAGGCCACAGCCAGGAGGGGCAGAGGGCAACGTTGCCTCCCGCTCCGGCCCTGCCCACACGTGCTCCACCCTCAGAAACCCAGGGCCCTCAGACCAGGCCAGCTCCGCCCTCACCGTGTGGGCTCCCAGCCACAGCGCACGGCCCGGCGGCCAGCTCGGAAGGGTGTTGGGGCCACAAGTTCTGTGATCCTTCTAAAGGGCCCGTGTGGCCAGACCCCGATTTCTCCAAGAGAAGCCTCCTTCCTTCCTTCTTCCCTTCCCTCCCCTGATCGCCTCTCTTTCTTTCTTTTCTTTCTTTCCTCTCTCTTTCTTCTTTCTTTCTGACAGTCTCACTCTGTCATCCTAGGTAGAGTGCAGTGGCATCGTCATAGCTCACAGCAACCTCAAACTCCTGGGCTCAAGCGATCCTCCTGCCTCAGCCTCCCAGGTAGCTGGGACTACAGGCGGTGCATGGGCCACCATGCCTGGCTAATTTTTTCTATTTTTAATTGTTTGGCTAATTTCTTTCTATTTATGGTAGAGATGGGGTCTCGCTCTTGCTCAGGTTGGTCTCCAACTCCTGAGTTCAAGTGATCCTCCCGCCTCAGCCTCCCAGATTGCTAGGATTGCAGGTGCGAGTCACGGCGCCCGGCCTCATCTCAGTTTTCTTATGTATAAGACGAATCTGGTAGGTTGACTAACAGCCCCCCAAAATGTCCACGTGCTAGTGCCTGGAATCTGTGACTATGTGACCTTCCACGGCAAAGGGGCTTTGCAGTTGTGATTAAGTGAGGGATCTTGAGACAGGAGATGATCCTGGATCATCCAGGTATGCCCGATGTCATCGCAAGCATCCTTACAAAAGGGACCA
Organism: Propithecus coquereli; assembly: GCF_000956105.1. Lineage (NCBI taxonomy): Eukaryota > Metazoa > Chordata > Mammalia > Primates > Indriidae > Propithecus > Propithecus coquereli. The sequence continues at coordinate 2,649,786 of NW_012154285.1, forward strand.
GAAGGTCAGAGTCAGAGAGGTGACGATGGAAGTGGTGATTGGGGTGACACAAGGTCACCAGGCTCTAGTGGCTGGAAGAGGCAAGGAAACAGATTCTCCCCCAGGAGCCTCCGGAAGGAACACAGCCCTGCAACACCTTGGTCGCAGCCCCACGAGCCCCGTTCCAGACTTCTGACCTCCAGAGCCATAAGGTAGTACGTTTGTACCGTTTTAAGTCACCATGTTTGCGGCGCTTCTTACCCGGCTGCAGGAGACAGACGCGTGGGGCTGAGAAAGGTGGCTGCCTCCAAGGGCTCTCACGGGGATTCCAGAAGTTCAAGCATGAGCTCGGCAGGTTGTGGGAGCCCAGCCAGCCAGTCTCCGTGCCAGCCATGCCTCTGCCGGGAAGTCACCCCTGATTGCTCCAGCCCACACCCACACCTCCGGCTACGGCCGAGGTTTGTGTGGCCCCAGCACGGTGCTAAAGGCTTTTCACCCTGTAGCTCGGTATCGCGTTTCATTCTCGGGGCCACCCACGAGGAAGGGGCTTAGAGGACACTCATCTTACAGAGGAGGAAACCGGGGTGTGGTGGGGAGGGTAAGAAAGTTGATGGGCGGGGACGCTCTGGACCCTCCTGGGCCTGGCCCCCCCTGCACCGTGCGCCTCACGGCTTGGCTCGGGCCCCAGCGGCCTGGAGAGCGGGATGCGCCCCCGCTCCAGGGACACCTTTCCACAAAGAGCGTCGGAGCGATCGGGGGGACATAAATTGGACTTTTTCTTCCGCGCTGCTGCCAAGGCGAATTGTTTTACAGGCACAGACGGGCTCCACCCCCTTTTCCTGGCCTGGACTTGTCTCTGTGCCGGCCCCATGGGCCCCTCCCCATGCCTGGGGGGCGGCTCCCCCACATCTCACCTTAGCAGCCCCTCGGCGTCCGTCTCCTCCACCTGCTGCACCGGCCCTGCCCTGGCACTCACCATTGCTCGTCGCAGCGGCCTCCCACCGGGCTCCCTGCCGCCCGCCACGTGCAGCTCAAGGGATGACAATTCTGAGACATGCCCAGGCCTGACCACAGCCCCGCCGAAAACCCTTCAGGGCCTCCCTGGTGCTCACAGGGAAGTCCGGGCCGCTTACTGTGGCACTGCAAGAACGTTTGTTTCCCATGTTCATCCATCCTACCGCAGGGCCTTTGCACTTGCCACGCCCTTTGCCTGAAGTGCCTTTTCTGTGGATATCCTCATGGCTGGCTTTCTCCATTCAGGTCTGTGCCCCACTGTCACCTCCCCAAAGAGGCCTTCCCTGACTACCCTCTGTCACACTCTGCTTTATTATTCTTCTCTCAGCACGAGCTGAAACAACACCACACCATTATATGTTAATTTTTGCTTCTGTGTTCACCCAGTGAACCACCAGTGAAGTTGGCCAGGCAGGTAGTCCAGCCCCATTTTACAGATGAGGAAAACTGAGGCTCAAGGAAGTAAAATGACTTGTCCATCCTCACGCTCTAGCCGCACTGGTGTTCTAGCCCTTCTGCCAACATGCCAAGCCACTTCCCACTGTGTGGCCTTTCCATCTGCTATTTCTTCCCCCTACAATGCTGGCTGCCTCTGTCTTCACTGTCATCTTCGCAGGGAGACCTTTCCTGGTCACCTAGTCTCAAACCTGTCCCCCCGCTTCTTTCCAGCTCTCTCTGTCCCTAAGCGGCTTCCTTTCAGGCAGCCATCACCATTCGTCACTATACCCTTTCCCCGCCGGCTTGCTTTCTGACTCCTCCAATGTCACGGGCGAGAATCCTCCCTGGGTGGCTGCAGGGCTCCCATCAGGGTGTTAAGTGGCCTGTGCACCCGAGGTGGCACTTCCCAGCATGATGCTTAGAGACACACCACGGGACTGGGCTGCCAGGGAGCTGCGGCCCCTGCCCTAGGCAGGAAGCCACCCTCTGAATGAGACACTGTCCCCACCAGTGCCACTTGCGGAACCCACCCCCACTGCTGCAGTCCACCCAGCCCGACAACTGCTCAGACCCTCTCTCCACCCCACGGACTCGGTTCTGAATTTGAGTGTTACGAATGGATTGCTGGAACCAGGATGCACACGGGACCCTAGCTGCAAGGGAGTCTGGAAGACAGACCAGGAGGACGGGGAAGAGGCATTGAGCAAGGCCAGCCGTGGTGTCCCCTCCTCTGCCCTGCCAGGAAATGGCCTCCACGTGAGTTGTCCACTGCTGGGGCCGGGGCCAGCCTAATGCATATTGGTTGAGTGACCGAATGAGATGTCCAAGTTGGGAGCTGAACTCAGATCTGTCTGGTTCAAATCTGTGGACTTGCTAAGATGGCTGCCCCCTGCCTGGGGCTTTAGACCTTGTACACTTTCACCTGCTGTGCTGGGCTTTCAGTAATTCCCCAAAGCACCTGAGCGAGGGCCCTTCTGAGCCCGGGCGATGGGGGGGCACTGCATTAATATTTTACTTTTGGAGACAGAGTCTCAGTCTGTCGCCTGGGCTGGAGTGCAGTGGTGTCATCGCACTCACTGCAGCCTCCAACTCCTGGGCTCAAGCGATCCTCCTGCCTCAGCCTCCTAAGTAGCTGGGACTACAGGCACACACCACGAGGCCTGACTAATTTTTCTATATTGGTAGAGACGGGGTCTCGCTCTTGCTCAGGCTGGTCTCGAACTCCTGAGCTCAAATGATCCAGCCGCCTCGGCCTCCCAGAGAGCTAGGATTACAGGCGTGAGCCACCGCGCCCAGCTTGCTCTAATATTTTAAAAATGAGAATTACAGTCTTACTGGTTCTGTCGGGCAGAGGCCGGAGGGGACCCAGGAGGGACACACACTCTCAGCTCCAAGTCTGCAGGTCTCGTCCGGTGCAGACAGGCCTCTGGGTTCTGCTCGCGCCTCGACCAGGCCTGAGCTCTGGCCGCACACTCAGGGCGGTTCGGGCCAGGGCCGCATTGGGAACCGGAGCGGTCACCAGTGACGACGCAGTGTGGACGCTCCCACCATCTGTGTGTCTGACGCGCGGCCCTGGGAAGGCAGGGGCTTTTGTTGGCTTCCCAGGCCCAGGCGGGAGGTCAGGCCACCCAGGGGCTAATTCCTGACATTCTCAGGGAGGCTGAGAAACAGCAAATGTGGTGCAAAGATGCCGGAAAGGAGACCTCCATGAGTCTCGGAAGACTCCAGAAACGCACGCAGGGACGTCCAAAACCAGATGTCCATGCTTGAAAAAAAAAGAAGAAGAATTTTCCATCTTTAAACATTTCGCACGGGACATGGTCAAAACAAGTCGCCCTCTACCTCAACCCCCGTTTCCCGGGGCACCACCCTCCCCCGACCTTGTCACATCTCCCCTCCCCCACCCCAGGCAGCCTCTGGTATCAATTTGTCATGTGTCCTCTCCAACCCCAGCCCCAGTTCCAGCCATGTGCCCCCACCTCCTGCCCACTCCATCCACTCCCCTCATGCTGGCCTCTGTCTTTCCTGGAATAAGCCAGGCATGTCCCCACCCCAGGGCCTTTGCACTGGCTGTTCCCTCTGTTCTGCTTTTGCCCGATACTGAGCGGCTCTTTCCCTTCCCGCCCCTGTGACCACTGTCTTCCTTTCCAGATTTATTTTTCTCAGAGCACTTACCACCTTCTAGTTCAGTGAATGATAGATTAATATCTGTTTCGTTTTAATTATGCGTCTTTAGAACGTCACTCCACGAGGGCAGAGACTTGGTCTGTCTCAGTCACTGCTGTGTCTCCTCCACCTGGCATGGTGCCTCGCGTACAGTGGGCACTCCCAAATAAGCCTCCTTCCAGAAGTCTCCCTGCATAGACAAGCATGAATAAGCACATTTCCTCCTCCCTGCCATTTTTTTTTGCACAGCAGGTACCTCAGGGCACACCTGGCCCTGTACCTGCTTCTGAGCTAAACAATGTACCTTGGAAAGCTGCCCCGTAGTGAGGCACAGCCTGGTCTCGGCTGCTCGCAGCTGCAGACTGCCCCACTGGAGGCCGGCAGGACCCTCCTGGCTGGCCCCACCGTCGCCCGTTCAGGAGAGCTAGGCTTCGGGACTGTCCCGGCGGGGGACCTCCCCCTTGAGGGTGCACTTCTGTGCTCCCGCCCCACCGGCCAGCAGGACAACGCCCCATAAACGGCAGCCCGGGAAGAAAGTGAGTTGTTGATCTTTAGAAATCAGCATCGGGCCTATCAGAGAGGGGCTTGATCCTGTTCTCTGCTTGGTTCTTTCTGAAATGCAAACAGTGTCTTCCACAAAGGCACAGATGTTAGAGGAAGCCGGGTGACGCTGCAGTTTCTTGCAGCAAGGGCTGGGGGAGGCTGGGGCTCTGAGTGACATTCTCCGTGGCACTTTTGCAGGACTGTGAGGTTGGAGGGGCCCCTGGACTCCTCTGCGGCAGAAAGGACAGCGTCTGGGGGTGTTCTGTCCCCTGCAAATCCTCCGTGTCCTGAAATTGGACTTGGCTTTGAATGCCAGCGTGTTTTTCTTACCCTCTACAGGCCTGGCTGCGGGGCCTACTTCTTTAAGTCCAGGGAGTGTTCCTTGCTTAGCACGTGGAGTTCACGATGACTTCCCATGTCAAATGTCACCTCCCCTCTGCTACGAAGGGTGTTTTCCTTCACTGCTTGATCCCACAGTGCCCGGTACACAGTAGGTGCTTAATGTAATAACTACGTATTGAATGAATAGAACTGTGATGTGTTCGTGGAAACCAGACTTTCTCTCCTGCCTACACTTTTGGAAGAGGGTCCCTTTTCCACCACGGAAGATTCTGACTTCCTGCCCCAGCCAAAACTAGCCTGGGGACTCGGGTCACAAACAGGCGGCCCCAGTCGGCTGGAGGCATTTGGTATTTCATTTGGGTGCTCTTGTGTTTTAAAGAGGGGTGCCTGGAACGCCCTGGGACAGGCATGTGGGCGTGCCACAGACCCCACCCAGCTCAGTTACTCAGCTCTCCTCCAGGCACGGCTGGTTGGTCCCGCCAGGCCCTGTGGCCTTCACAGTTTGCAACTTCTGTTCTAGGGCACGTCAAAAGTATGAAAATTGTATGTCAGAATTTTCTGCACTGACACTGTGCACGCCAGGCTTGGCCCCAGGGATGCTCATTTGGGTGTTTTTTGGGGTGTCACTGGGTGGGACACAGGCCCCTCGCATGTGCCCCCACGGCCAGGGCTCCTGGGGTGGCAAAGCTCGAGGCTTCTCCGGCCACTATGTTCCTGGGCGTGGGTTCCTACCCTGGAAATGCCTGGCTTCTCCAGGCCTGCCCTGGGGGGCGTTTTTGGGGGGGCAGCCCCTGGAGTGGCTGCAAGTCTGATCTGACATCATGGGTGTGCATTAGAACTCCGTCAGGGGTCAGGCTGGGGTCCGAGGAGCCCCCGCCTCTCCAGAGGTTCGGGCCCACGGACAGGTGGAGGCTCGACCCTGAAGAGTGCTGGAGGAGCAGGTGCTGCGAGACAGGATGCGGATGGGCCATCCCGCTTGTTTCTAGACTGTTGAGGGCAGACGCTGGAACCACCAGCAGCCCCCTTCCCCCGTCTGCGGCACGCGATCACTCGTTTGTTCCTTCCGTCTCTGCACATTTGGACTGAGCGCCTACTATGTGCCGAGGATGCAGCTGTGAGCTAGACAGATGAGTCTCTGCTCTCAGGGAGCTGACATTCTGGTGACAAAAACCACTATATAAGGGACAGATAAATGCCCAAGATAATTTCAGGTAGTGATAAATGGTGAGGAAAATGAATAGGGTGTTGAGTTAGCAAGTGCCTTGGAGGTTTCTTCAGACAGAGGACCAGCGAGAGAGTCCCTTAGGAGGAGACATCGAGCTGGGACCCGAAGATAGAAGGTTGCTGACTCAAGCAGCAGGAAGAGCAAGTGCCAAGGTCCTGCGGCAGGGAGAAGCCTGACGGGTTTGGCCAGCATTTAGGAAGGAAGGGTTGAAAGATTGGAAGGGGGACAGTGGAGACAAAGCCCAAGGGTAGAATTTGGTGCCACTGGGGCAGAGCCTCCTGGATGTATATGACATGTGCCCACCTAGTCTGGCCACTTACAGTATGCTGCACAATGTCCTTGGGTGACTTCCCTAACTCAGCCTCAGTCTCCCCTCCTGTAAAATGGGTATACGGAAAGTCTTTCCCTCACGAAGGCAATTGAGCAGTCTGGGAAGCTCTTAGCTGGTACTATTGCTAAGCCACAATCCAGGGGGCTTGGGGGGCCCCCAGAGGCTGCTAGGGAGCAGAGTGTTCTTTGGCAGTTTTTCAAAGCTGCTGTTCCAATTAGTTGCCCCGGGATCCATCCCTGGGGCTGCCACTCAGAGCCCAGTGGGAAAGAGCAGCTGCAGTGCCAGTCGTGGGGGGCCGGGGGGGCCAGTCGTGGGGGGCTGGGGGGCCGGCAGGGCTCATCCCTTTAGAGCCAGGACTCCCAGCACTCGGAGGACACTGGCACTTGAGTGGACACTTGGCTCCCTGAGGAGTTTCCAGGCGACGCCTGGGACATTACAAAGCCGGACAGCCCGCCCGCCTTCCTGACCCCCTCCTATGCCCGAGGGGAGCCCGTGGAAGGCACCAGGAACCCCTGAAGACACCCCCCCGTGGACATCCTCCAGCACCAACTCCCAGAGGTGAATCTGGTTGCAATGCAAATTCTGAGTGTTCCCAGGTGACTTAGGTGGGCTGCCAGGTGGGGTGGGGCCGCCGAGGGGCGCTCTTCCCCTCCCTCCCCCAGGCCCCTGGGAAAGCCGGCCCTCCTCTTGCGGGTCTGGCCCGCGCTCTTCCCACAGTCTGGCTGGGCCGAACTGCAGCCGGTGAGGCCAGAACGAGGAGGGCGGGGACACCGACCTATGACCCCCTCCTGTTCCAAACTGCAAACTGCTCCCTCTCCGCATACACTTCCTTTTTTCCAGATTTTGTCAGCCCGGTATGTGCACCGCCCCTCCCCCCCAAAACACCCCACAAACGAAAAGCCTGAGGGGCGGAGAGGGACCTCGCTGCAGGGGAGGCAGGCAACCCCAGCACCCCGGCAGGCACGGGGCCCCTGGAAACCGCAGGGCTGCCTCTCTGCCTCCCCACCGCAGCCGTCCCCGCTCTCCCTGGGGGTTCTCAGATGTTGGCAGATGGCAGAACTGAATCTGCTGAGACGTCACTCCAAAAAAGGAAAGTTGAACTGAAAAAAAAAAATTCAAACTCTCCAACATCTTAGGGGAAAGCAGAAGGGGGGGCTCCCCAGGTCTGAGCTGGCAAACTTGGAGGGGGTGGGGGGTGGATGAGGACACAGGGGAGCCGGGCAGCCAGCAGGGCAGGTCCTGTTGGAGCGGAGAGCGTCTGCGTGTGCGTGGGGGACGAGCACGTGCGTGCCTGCCTGTGACCGCGTGCTCGTGCAGGCCGGGCGTGTGTGGCTCCGCGGGCACGCTCCGGTACGGATCCCTGTGTTGGGACCACAGGCTTGCTGCACTGTCTGTGCGTCTGTGTCCCTGAATGTCCCCAAGTGGGAGTTCACTCAGCAACACATTGCAGAGTTCCTACTGCGACAGGGGCGGTTAACAGAAAGTCAGAAATCTCTGACATTCCAGCCTGTGTCCCACCCAGCGTTCATCTGCGTGTGGTCTCATGGTGGAGTCTCCGTCCCAGGCTCCGCTCAGGTCCGCGGTGGTTGAGAGTTTTGCAGTGTGTTCACCTGGGCTCATCTCCTGCCTGGCGAGGCCCAGTATGTTCGTGTTCCGCTGGCGACGGTCCTGCACCCCACCGTCCGCTACAGCCCGCTGACTGCTCCGCTGTGCGTGTCCCGAAAGGCCCTGTGTGTGGCCCTCCCCGTGCGCCCCCTCCCCACCCACCGGCCACTCCGGAGTTATGATTTAATAGCTGAAACGCGATTCCGCGGAAGTGTCTGGGGCTGAGGAGCAGGAGGCCCCGACCTCGCAGGAGAAGGGGGCGGGGGGCGGGGTGGGGAGGCGCTTTGCCCCCTCCTTCCTCCTCCGGGAGCTGCCAGAAAGAAACTCGGCGTCGCGCCCAAGTGTGTGTGTGTGTGCGCGCGCGCGCGGGTGCGCGCAGGCCTGGGGAGGCGGCGCGGGCCCTTTAAGGAGCCGGAGGGGGCCGGGCCGGGGCGCGTCGGTGCGGGCGGGGTGCGGGGAGGCCGAGCCACCGCCTCCCGGGCTCCCGCCCCGCCTCCTCCTCCCCCTCCCGCCGCCGCCACCGCCGCCGCCGCCGGGGAGCGCGGAGCCGCGGGCAGGCCGGGCCGCACCGGAGCCCCGCGTCCGCCCGCGCCCCGCCCGAGCCGTGCGCCCGCGCCCTGCGCCCCGCGATGCGCGCCAAGTTGCCGGCCGGGGACCTGGGGCCGGCGCCCTAGGAGGCGGCGGCGGGAGGATCGCGTCCCCGCCAGAGGCCGGGCCTGCTGCGCGCCCCCAGCCCGATCGGCACCGCCACTTGCCTGAGCGCCCGGGCGGCCCGAGCGCGCCCAGAGCTGGGGCGCCGCCGCCGCCACCTCGGCGAGGTGAGTTGGGGCCGAGAGTCCCGGCGGAGGGCCGGGGGGAGACGCGGGGCGCGCTTCCGGGGGGCCGAGGGAAGACCGCGCGGCGCACGCGGCGGAGTTGGCTGGGCCCCTGCGCTCCGGAGTTGGCGCTCTCGGGGTGGCCTGCTGGGGAGCGGGGCGCCCTGTCGGCGCTGCAGCCCGCGTGCTCGGGGGCGCCGGGAACTTAGGGGAACTCCAGCTCCCCAGCGAGGGGGTGGGAAGGAGGGAAGGGGCGTTGGGGTGGGCGGGGGGCGCCCTGGAAATGCGTGGGGCTGGCCCCCACCTTGCGCGCCAGCGCTGGGGGCTTGGCCGCCATGCGCACCTTCTCCTCCAGTGCAGCCCGGACCTGGGGGGGGCACACTGCGCCTTATTTTCCAGCAGGCAGCACGGGTTTGGGGAGCCCTTGGAGATAGCACCCCAGCTCCCTGGCCTGGCTGTTCTGGAGGGTCACACGGGGGGTTCTCGCCAGCCGGGAGGGGGAGCTAGCGGTGCCCTCCTGGGCAAGGGGCCAGAGGGCGCTGGGCGGGGTCCCCTAGGGAGAGGTGCCCCTTGTTTCCCCCTCCCCCGCGGGCCGGTGTTCCTGGTGTCTGGACCTGCCTCTCGCGGCTGGTGACGCCTCATTGGGCCGCCTCCTGGTCCCTCCCCCGGGCCGTGCGGACACTTGCGATGCCACTAGTTTGGGAAGTTGGAATTCAGAGCCGATCCCTCCCGGGCTGCACTGGGAAGCTCCAGGCCCTGGTGTTGGGGGGAGCTTCCCCAGAGAGCTGCGGGGAGTGCGGGCACCCTTGGGGCGCGCCTCCCCACCCCGGCCACTTGCAGGCGAAAGCCGGAGGGCGGGCGGGCGAGACTCGCTGTACCTGTGAGCTGCTGTCGCCCGGGCCCCATTAGCGTGGGGCGCCCGGCGTTATTTTTGCTTCGTAGGTTTATTTTTTGGAAGCGAGTGTCCTCCCGCCTGTCGCGCGCTCGGGCTCTCCGAGGGTCTGGTGCAGGCAGCGGGGGCGGATCTGTTCTGCCGGCTCAGCCTCCTCCCTTCCTCCCCCTCCTCCTCCCCCCTGTTGGTGAGAACTGGTTTTATTATGATTATTATTTTTTTTTTCCCTTTTGCAGATTTGGAGGAAGGATGTGTGAGGGGGAAGGAGGGGAGCGGGGAGAGAAGGGAGAGGTTCCCCGTGGGCTGGGTGGGGGAGTTCTGGGCGCACTGGGATGTGTTATCTGTGGCCTTGACTTTGCCCTTTTTAAGCCAGATCTGAGTCCCTGCGGCTGCTTTGATACAAGGGGCTCTGAGGGCCAGGCGTGCTGGGAGAGCGACCCGGGCAGGGCTGCGTGCGTCGTGGGTGGCCTTTGGTGGGGAGGGGGTGTGGAGGGGGCAGAGCAGTAGAGAAGCAGCTTGTGACATGAGATAGCCCCCGCGTTCCTGGCCTCCTCTGCGACTCAGCTCCTTGCATTCATGTCTGACTTTTGCCACTCTGCTGGCAGTGTGACCCTGGAGAAATTGCTTAACCTCTCTGTGCTTTGGGCTTCTCATCTGCAAAGTGAGAGTAAAAATAGGACCGAGTTCCTGGGGTTGTTAGAACTGCGTGTAATGATACATAAACTTGCTTGTGTGTGTCACTGTGACCACTGTGTTATTATCATTTCTGGGTTCTAAAACTTGGCCTTTAATCCACAGCCTGGAAACCTTGTGAACAGCCCACCTTACCTTTGCCTGGGGGTGGGGCGTGGGGGATCTGGTGAAGGGGGGGCCTTCCTTCCACTCCCCTCTGCTGCTGGGGGCAGGTGCTCAGCCATTGAGCAAATGCAAAGACCCAGCCTGGCTGTGCAGCGCGCAGGGTGGGGGGCGGGGGGCGGATCAGCGGCCGCTGTGAGGGCATCCTGGGCCCTGTCTGGCTTCCCCGCCGCCGCCTGCCATGTCCCTGCTTGGAAATTTACCGCCGCCGCTGCCCGGTGCCCAGACGTGGGGGCGGGCGCGAGCGGCCCAGCCCTGGCCTCTTCCCGCTGAGCTATTTACGCCGGCTGGCTCGGGGATCAATACTATTGATAAATCCATGTAAATGGTAATGTGGCTGTCAGGCCCCGGTGAGGGATGGGGACAGTTCTTGGGGCTGCGCGCCTCCCCTGTCCCCTCCCGGCCAGGGTTTGGCTACGTGGGAGGGATTTATTTGGCATAATCCGTTCTTTTCCCCCAATTAATAACACTCATGCCACCTCCTAGAGATCTCCCGGAGCTCGGTGAGCGGGGAGAGCGGGGATTGAGCCGCGTGGAAGCCCTGAGCCGGGGAGGGCTGGACCGTCCCGCCGGCTGACACCCACCGCCGGCGTCCTGGCGCTGCCTCTGCCGCTCCTCCGGGTGTGGGGGCTGCCTGGCCTGGTTTCCCCCTGCCTGGGAGGGGGCGCCTCGCTCCGTGTTCCCAGCCCCCACCTGAGGCGTGTGGGCGGAGAAGTTGGTGCTTCACTCTGAGACGGGGCTTGGGGTGGCACCTACGCATGACCCAGCCGGGGGGGGGCCTCCTGCCAGTTGGAGGGGGCTCCCGGGTGCTCTCTGTGAGAACAGAGCTCTTAAGGCAAGGGTGCCAGGCTTGCACCCCTTCCCTCTGCCTCTGATGACGGGGGTGAGAGCTTTTATTTGCATGTTTTTCCCTTCTGTTTCCTTTTCATGTCTCCAATGCCAAACAGCAGCTTCCCTGGTGACACCTCTGAGACGGGAACTGCTGGCAGGAGCTGGTGATTCCTGCCTGGGGTGCGGGGGG
>NW_012154285.1:2661061-2672185 GCF_000956105.1 Propithecus coquereli
GTGCAGAGGGGCCGAGCCTGGGCCGTTGCCTGGGGAGGGGGGGGGCCGAGCCTGGGCCGTTGCCTGGGGAGGGCCAGACCGAGGGTGCTGGCTTAGACGACCTGTGTCCCTTAGGTGGGTGGGTGTGCGGGGGCCCCAGGGAAGGAAGTGGTGCTTAGGAAAGGTCACCTGGGCATTCTTCGAGGAGGCCTGGAGGCTGGGAACCAACTTCACAACCTGTCAAGTGAACTCTCGTTCTCTGTGCTGGAAAATACTGCATGTGATGCAGTCTTATTTACAGCCAGCGCGTGTAAAGCACTCACTGTGTGCCAGGCGCTGTGCTTAATCCAGATTCACTTGTTTCATAACCACTCTGTGAGGTGGTGCTATTATTACTCTATTTTATAGATGGTGGAATTGAGGCTCAGAGAGGTTAAGTGACTTGCTCAAGGTCACACAGCTTGCATGTGAGATTTAAGAATTAAGACCTGGGGTTATCCACCTTCAAGTTAGTGCGGGGAGAATTTACTGCAGACGTGCTTTGCAGACCTGCCACAGAGGATGTGAATAAAGACATTTTGTTTCTTATTTGAGCAGCACCTACAGATCTTTGCCCCAGGGGGCGGGAGACTGAGAGTTTGTTCTGCCCAGGGCTCGGGGAGAGGGATAGTGCCCGGCATTTCTTTGAAGTCTCATTTTATCTTCAACATCCGTGCAAATTTGGCGTTGGCCGTGGCGACGCTGCTGTGTTTATTTTGAAAGGAAAACACGGTTTTGAATTATTTAGCACGGTGCTCCAGAAGGCTGCATCAGATGGGTTCGGTGGCCTGGGGTGCCCGGCAGGGCGCGTAGCCCTGGGGTACTTCGCAGCCGGAGGGCCCGAGCCCGGAGAGGTCGTGGGGCAGGCGGCAGCTTTATTCCTGGTTTGAAGACGAGGGCACAGGGCGGCGGGGCAAGGCTAGCCAAGGTCGAAATCATCGTCGTCTGTATTTTAGAGCCGCGTGAGGCTTCTGAGGCCCGGCGCTTCCACCCTGCCCTGCCCACCCGGGCTCAGCGGCCTGGAGGGAGGCGCTCTCTGTTCGCAGGTCGCAGGTCGGTGGAGAACTGCCCTAACCAGACGTTAGAGGACAGTCTGGGAGTGTTTCATGCACCGTCCCCAAGAGGGCAGCTGATTTAGCGTCGCAAATTCCAGCTTAGCCGCTCACAGGCCGTGTGCCCGGGCAGGGCCGTGCCCGCTTCTCAGTGAGAGCGCCGCCTCTGTGACATGGGCACGTTGCTCACTGCCCGCGGGTGGCAGAGAGGGTTACGGGGCGGAAGGCGTGATGCTGGGTTTGCCGCTCAGCTCTGCAGCTTCGAGCCGTTGGACTCTGGGCAGGCACGTTACTTAGCCTCAGTTTGCTCATCTCTAAAATGGGGATGGTGATGATGGTGGTGAGGCCTTTGACTTTAGCGTCGTGAGGATTAAACGAGCCCATGCGTGTCACGGGAGCTGCTGTTCCATTTTGGCTCACGCATTGGAGAGCGAAGACGGCCCTGTAGAATTAGTTGCGTGAGCCCAGGTCCTCACCCACAGGCTGCTGGGCACCACCGGTGCTCTTCTTAAGGGCTGTTGGGAAGGGTCCTCTGACAGACCAGTTTCTTTTCCTGAGCTCCAGGCTCGGGCTTGTTGCCCTCCGGCGACGGCAGGCTCCTCTCCTGTCTCAGTTTCTGAGGTTTTCCATGCTGCCTTTAATCACCCAGTGGTGTCTGTCGGGCACTTGGGGACACTTGGAGTGCTCGGAGGTCATGGGCAGCTTGGAGTGGGGGGGAGCTATGTGGGGGGAAGGGGAGGCCTCCTGGGGGAGGGTTGAGCTTCCCCTCAACCTATGAAAAAGGGGCCGTGGAGGTTCTAGAAAGGGCTCCTTTGAAGTCAGACTGGGGTTCGAATCATGCTTCATTGAATTAATGACTAGAGGGAAGTCTCTGATCTTCTGGCCGGATTTCCTCAGCCTTAGAAGCGAGGGGGAGAAGGCAGTGCCTGCCGCGGAGGGCGGTCTGGGGCAGGCTGCGCGGTAAGCTCCTGCGGGGATGGAGAATGTTCCATGGCTGCGCTGTCCGGCTGTCTGTCCTGTTAGCCGGGCTGGCAGGCCGGTGAGCACTTGAAACGTGGCCCGTGCCACTGAGCAACCGCCCGGGTGGCTGACGTTATTCAGTTTTAATTAACTTAAATTTAAATAGCCACCGTGGCCGTGGCTAATGGCTGCCCACCTACGGCGCGGGGTGGGGCGATGACTTAGGATTCCGAGTTTGGGAGCGGCCCGGGCTGGGGCTCTTCACTCTTCCATCTGATTTCTTTTGTGGGTGTTTTCTCTGCTCGGTGCCCCCCTGGAGGGTCCTTCCCCTTGGGCAGGCCTGTTTCCCAAAGCTGGCCCAGGCAGTCCCCAGGGCTGGCTGAGTCTCCTGTGCCCTGTGTCACCTCCCCTTGCCCACATTGTTCGTCTCACTCCCCCCCCCCCCCCCCGGGAGGGCTCTAGACACTGTGCCACTGCTGCAGCCACGAGCCGCACGTGGCATCCAGCACTTCACAGGAGGCTGGAGCCACGCAGGAGTGCAATTGTATTCTTTACTGAATTTTAATAAATTTGAACAGCCACTAGTGGCCGGCGGCACCGGCCCTGTGGGGCAGCGTGGACACAGTGACCCGCCTTTTCTGTTGACCCAGGTCCCGAAGGCCGGTTTCCCGGCCCCCGGCTGAGCGCTCTCGTTTTTCCAGAGACCGGCCGACTTCCTTGGCCGTCGTTTCTGGAGCACGGGAGGCAGCTCCAGGCCTCTGCAGGGTGCGGGCAGCTCTCCCTTCCGGGGCCGGGCGGGAAACCGGGGTGCGGGCGCAGCCCCAGCCGGGCCCAGGGCCTCCCTGGGGTCGCGGAGACCGTCGCGCATCCTCCCCGTCCGCGTGTGTCTGCCCCTGCTGTCCGTCTGGGACCGCACTTGCCTCTTTCGGGTATCAATTAATGCATCGTGGACATCTTTCATTTTGGGGGAAATGTTGCTTTTTGTACATTTCTTTTGAGAAATATAGAAGAATGAAAAGTAGTGCATTCAAAACTCCGACAGTTGTTTTGGGCTTTATAAAAACTTATTTTTTCTGAAAATGCACGGGCTTGTAAAAAAAATCTAGACCAGCGCTTCGGTTCCTGCCCTCCCGCTTTCTCTTCCCCGAGGAGGTCACAGCACGAAGTGTCTTGAGTTTCCCCTCTGAGACGACTATGACTTGGGCACGCGCCGGCCTTACGTGCACTGGTGTGTGCGCGTCCCCTTCGAAACACACGGGGATCACGCCATAATTCACATCCTCTACTCGCCGTCATAGTCACAGCCTGCGTTACAACATGTCCTGGAGATTATTCTAGAACATGTAAAAAGCAGAGGTTGGCAAACTATGGCCCTTGGGCCAAATAGGGCCCGTCTCCTGTTTTTCTATGGTGCGCACACTGAGAATGGTTTCTGCATTTTTTAATGGTTGAGAAAAAGGAAAAGAAGAATAATATTTTATGACATGTGAAATGATATGAAATGCAAATTTCGGTGTCCCTAAATAAAGTTTTATTGGCACGCAGCCACGCTCATTCATTTACATGTCGTCTGTGGCTGCTTTTGGGCTACAGCATTTGCAGAGTTGAGTGGTTATGACAGTGGCTGGAAGGCCTGCAGAGCCTGAAATATTTACTCTCTGGCCCTTTGCGGGAAATGTTTGCCAGTCCCTAATGCATCGTCTCATTCTCTTTAGCCTCAGTGTAGCTTTCCACGGCTCACTGTTGGGGAAGCTGGGGCCCCAAGAGGGGTGTGAGTTTGAAGGTCATACTGAGTGGGCCCTAAAAACCCTCCTTTGGTCCTAGGTGGTTGTTCTTGCTGAGTGAGACTGATGCCCATGGCTGTAATTTGCGACTAGCATTGCTGCAGGAAAGGGGAATGGGGTTAAGGCAGCTATAAGTTGGGCTGACTTATAACACAATTTTTGGCCTCTTAAATGATGGGTGAGAGGTATTATAGGTACCTATCACAGGTACATAGTGCTACATAGTTGCTGTAGCACCTACTATATGGTGCTATATAGTTTCTACAATTTTCTGAAGTCACTTATAACCCATCTTGTTTCCCTCTTTGCTGTGGCTGCTAGGAAGCTCAGAAGCAAATTCGTAGCCTGCCTTCAGCAATCTCTGGTCTGTGTTTTGGTTTTATCTGCTTCATCCTGTTTTCAGATTTGTCTCTGATTGTCCCCTTTGTCCTGACCTTGCTCTGTGATTTTATCTTATCACATACATTCCTGAGGGTTGTCTCAGCTCTCGAGGGGCAGAATGGAGTGGGGCAGGAGCAAAGCAAAGGAAAATACTTTGCAATATGTTTTCGTGCTTGTTCCCCCCGAGTGTGGGGTGGCGGGTGGGGGTTCTTCTGTGGGACGTTCCATAGGAGGAGACCAAGGCCTGGCCCCTTGGAGTGTCTTAACCCAGTTCACAGTCTGGGTGAGAACTGGGCAGGGTTTTTGGATGCCCGTCTTGAGTCCGACTTGGGAAGGTGACAGCGAGTGACTCAGGTGGTGAAGGAGGTCCCTGCTGGGGGCCTGAGTGAGTGCCCTGGAGGGGAAGCCCACCGCGCCCAGAGACCTCCCGTTGTTTTGGAGCGGTAGTGTGGGCGTGTCCGACACCAACCGTGCTGCTAATGCTTTCGGATGTCTCTGCCTCCTCCTGCTGGCTTTGGGACGTTGCTCTGAGTTGGTGAAGGGAGTGGGGGAGAAAAGCCGAGGGGCAGCATGGGAGGTGGAACCGCATGAGGCCGGTGACTGGCTGCCGCCATCCCCTGTGTGCACGTGGCTCCCGGGGGCCAGCCTCTCTCCCCTGGGCTTGGCTCGGTTTTCCGTGGCCTGTGTTTGTGCTGTAGGGCTTACGCGTGGAGCTTGGGGGAACCCTGGGTCTGAGCAGCCTGACCTCGGACAAGTAACAGAGCCTCTGTGCAAAGCTCCTCAGTTTACCCAGCAGTGAAATGGGTGATGCAGGAATGACATTCGGCCACGCAGGTTGGGGTGAAGCCGCGGGAGCTAAGGGGTCAGCTGAGGCGCGGTCACGCTGCTGGCTGCGTCCTAGCCCCTCTCCCTCCCGCCCGGGTCTCAGACCCAGGGAGCTGACCTGGGGCCCGGCAGGCGGATGCCACCGCTCGGCTATGTCCCTAAGGGACCTCAGATCTAACCTGTGCAAAACCAGCCCCTTGACAGCCCCTCACCCTCAGACCCCGACTTGGGCTCTTCCTTGAGCGTAGGCGTCCCAGCCACCCTCTCCATGGCCCGTGTGGCCCCCACAGCAGCCTCCTGCCTGGCTTCTGGCTCTGTCCCGCGCCCACTGTCCCTTTTCCACGGGCAGCGGGTGGAGCCCGGCAGCGGGAGCGACAGGACCGCGCTCAGCCTGCAGGGCTTCCCACCGCTTCCCGAACAGAACCCGAATCCCTCTCACCGCCTGCCGCCCCGGCCTCCTCCGGTGGCCTGCTCCCCGCACTTGTGCGACCTCCGTGGCACTTCTGCGGGTGGGGCTGGAGGGGCGGGCGGGTGAGGGTGTTGCTTTTCCTCTGTGGCGGGGGGGGGTCTCTCTGGGGGATGCTCCAAGTCACGAGTCTCAGAGGCCAGGCCCAGAGGTGCCCACAGCAGGCCCTGCGGGAGGGGGCGCCACGGGGGACCCCATCTGTCCTCGGGCTGAACTCTCCGGTGCCCGCTGAGAGCTTCTGGGAGCATCGGCCCCACACGCTGTGCTGTCTCGGTGACCATGGCAACCTCCCTGGCACCAGCCCTGCTTGTTGGGCTGTCGTGGGAGCCTGCTGGGCCAGCGCTGCCAGCGTGGGGGCCGGCAGGGGATGTCGCTCTCTGGAGCCCAACAGGAGTCAGGGGCCCCCTCCAGGGGGTCAGGTTTGGGGGGATTGTGTGCGGTGGTGGCTCTGGTGACCCTATGGCCAGTTGAACCGGGGAGCAAGTAAGCAGGAGAAGTAGGGCGGCCCCCGGTGTAGCTGCCCCCCAGGCCACCTGCCACCCTCCTGGCGAATTTTCAGCCATTTTCACGTCTCCCCGCCTGTTACTTGCAGCCTGGCCCAGGCCACTGTGCTGGGTTGAAGAGTGTCCTCGCCCCCGATTCACGTCCACCCGGAACCCCGAATGTGGCCTTGTTTGGAAGCAGGGTCTCTGTGGGTGCGATTAGTTACGATGAGGTCCTGTGGGGGGAGGGGTCCCTGATCCAGTGTCGGGAGAGGACGCACACGCCCAGGACTGCCGGAGGGAGCCGCGGCACAGATGCGTCCTCGGAGCCCCCAGGAGGAGCGCGACACCTCGATTGTGGAGCTCTGGCCTCTAGACCGTGAGAGAGTAAATGTGTGTCGTGTGACACCAACGGTGTGTGGCGCTTCGTTGGAGCCGCTCTAGGAAACTAACACGTCTGCCCCATGCTGCCCGACTCTGACCTGCTGTCTCTGTTCCAGCCACACCGGCCTCCTTGCTGTTTCTGTTGAAGTGCCCCAGAGAGGCGGCCACCACAGGGCCTTTGCACCTGCTCTGCCCGGAGCTCTCTTCCCCCGAAATCTGTGGGACTTCTCCCATCTCTGTGCCGTCTGCCTCTGAGTCATCTTATGTAGAATTGCAGCCTGTCCCCCAACCTCTCTCTCTCACCTTTGTTGTTTCCTAGCTCATGTCCTCTGATACGCTACGGTTTTACGTGTTTATCCTGCTGCTGTTTGTCACCCCTGCAGGGACGCACACTCCACAAGGGCAGGGGCTTCTGCCTCTGTTCCCTGCTGCATCCCGGGTTCTAGAGTAGTGCTGGGCACACAGTTGGTGCCTACTGTTGGGCTTTGCCTGGGCACAGCCTGACCTGGCACCCGAGTGCCCTGTCAGGGATCTCAAGTCCGTCTGTCCGTCCGTGTGGCTGATACCTTTGCCGTCGCCTGTGGCCCCCTCCTGCCCCCTGAAGATCCCCCGGGTCACTGAGCCTGTGGCCACTCCCTCCCTCTCCC
Source organism: Propithecus coquereli (assembly GCF_000956105.1). Classification (NCBI taxonomy): domain Eukaryota; kingdom Metazoa; phylum Chordata; class Mammalia; order Primates; family Indriidae; genus Propithecus; species Propithecus coquereli. The sequence goes on from NW_012154285.1 coordinate 2,668,061, forward strand.
TCCCGTGGGTGGCCACGACTGTCCCTTGCTAGCCCTGAGCGTGGCTCCTGAGCTCTGGGGTGAACAGGAGCCCGTAGTGAGGCCCGGGGTGGCTGGGGTGTAGGAGAACCGAGTTCTGGCTACTTCACCCTTCACCTCCATTTCCCCATCCGGAAAATGGGCACAGTCAGACCCCTGTCTCTCGAGGTCGTCCCGAGGGTTAAGGGAGGTCTTACCGCCCGGCGCTGAGCGCACAGAGGGCCTCAGGCTGGGTCAGGTCAGCGCTCGTTGTCGTTTGCAGTTTGCTGTGTTGACGTTGCCGCTGCCTGTTTTTGGAGGAGGGTTGGGGCATCGCAGCTGGGCGACCTCAGGGGCAGGGGAGGAACCGTGAGCCTGCGTTCCCACGGGTGGGTGGCCTCTGGACACCTCCTCCACCCCAGGAAGCAAGCTCCGTGGGGCCCCACCCAGCTCCCCGGGCAGCTTTCTGGGGGGCTTCCCAGGGCCCACGAGGCGCGTCCGTGATCTGGCAAGAGGGGAGCCCGCAGTTAACTCCGGGAAACCCGGAGCAGGGGACCCCTCCGCCTTTGTTCGGCAGAGCTGCTCTGTCCCTCTCGCCTCAGTTTGTGCATCTGGAAAATGGGGTGGCCGCACTCCCTGCCAGGTGGGGGGGTGGATTTGTGGGGGGCCGCCGTGCCGAGGATGCCGGCGTGCACACACGGTCACAGGTGCTGTCACGACTGCCCGTGCCGGGGGCTTGGGCGGGACGCCGAGAGCCTGCCACTCGCTGGGGCTGGGGCTCCTGGGCACTGGAAGGCGGGCACACGTTGGAGGGCTTGATCGAGCTGCTCCTGCAGGTGTCTGGTGTGGGGGCCGCGCCCCACCTTGGTGTCCGGGCGGGGGGGCAGAGGTGAAGGTGTTGCAGAGAGGGCCCCGAGCTGGCGGGGCATGCGGCAAGCTCTGCTGGCACCTGTCCTGTGTTAGCGCATTTAAGCCTCATAACTCAGTGTGGCCAGAACTGTTTCTCCCTGTTTACAGAGGGGGAAACCGAGGCACAGGGTGGCACCGTCATTGGTTCAGGACACACAGCTCGCAAGGTCGTTCCTTGGCTGGCAGTTGTCACGGGCAGGGCCTGTTCTGTTCTGGGGACAGTGCTGGGTCCACCGTGCGCCCACACCTCTGCCCCGACCCCGCCCGCTCCCCTCAGGGTCGCCATCGCGGCTCCCGGGCTGCGGCCGGCTCTGCCGTGCAGGAAGCTGACGCCGCCTGTCTTGGCTTCTCCCTGCTCGGCTATAAATAGCAGCCGCAGCGGCGGGCAGGAAGCTGCATCTCCTGGCACCTGGGCCGGGCTGCTGCCCCTCTCCTCAGCACCTCGTGGAACCGTGCGGCCCCTGGGGGGATGCTGAGGCGAAAACGTGTGCACCAGGTTTGCTGTGCGACCTTCGGGTCCTTGCTGCCCTCTCTGCGCCCGGAGCCCCCGGCCGCACGTCCTGGGCTGCAGAGAGCGCCGCTGGGGGTCCGGAGGCACAGAGGGTACAGCGTGCGGTTTGACGATGAGAAGCGGGTGCGTGGTTTTGCCTTGGAGAGAGGGGGGTTGAGTTGAGGGGGGCATGGTGGGACTCTGGGGCGGGGGGCTTCCCGGAGGAGGTGGGCCCTGTCTGGATGCCAAGTCAGGCGGTGGGTGGGTGGAGGAACGTGATGAGGTGGGACAGCCGGGAGGGCCTGGGACTGTGGGGGGGCACTGGGCGTTGGAGACCCGTCCCCGCTGCTGGTTGCTGTGGGATTTGTGCACAACCTCTCTGGGACCTGTCAAGTGAGCGATGACTCCTCCCAGATCCTCTGGCCAGAGAGAGGCGCAGAGCGAGGACAGCGATTCATCGCGCCCTCGGTGTCTGTACATGTCGTGACAGTGAATGCTGCAGATGCCGTTGTCTCGTCACGGGGCGGGGCTGGCCCGTCCCTGCCTGGACTGCCCTGGGGGCCCTGGGTCCTGAGCGGGGCCCTGGAGAGCGTGGTCACCGCAGCTGTGGGGGAGGGTGCCGACGCACGCCAAGGACGTCCCAGGCGGCTTCGGGTGGCCTCTGGCTCCCCCGCTGACCTCCCCGCCGTCCGTCTGACGTAGCGAGGGCCAGTGCTGCGTGGGCTTCTGGATGGTCTCCCAAACACGGTGTCCTGCCGCGGTTCAGCTGTCCCTCGTGAAGCCTTCTGCCGCCAGGCGTCCCGGTGACTCGTGTGGGCTTTGCGGAAGTTACAAAGTGGCGCCAGCGTCGTTCTCGGCCTAGAACGCACGGATGCGAGGAAGTGTAGGTCCCCACGGGGTGGCTCTCCTGTGTCCCCTGTGCATCTCGCTGGAGCTTGGGATGTACCATCGGCGATGCGTGACTGGCCAGGAAAAATGTTGCTCGAGAACATCGATTGATGAATTATGTGTGTTTTACCTAGAGAGGAAAGTCTCTAGTGACAGGCCACAGCGCTCTGCCTGATTCATATGTTTTATTTTTGGGAGACAGAGTCTCCCTCTGTTCCCTGGGCTAGAGTGCCGTGGCGTCATCCTAGCTCACTGCAGCCTCCAACTCCTGGGCTCAAGCGATCCTCCTGCCTCAGCCTCCTGAGTAGCTGGGACTACAGGCATGTGCCATCATGCCTGTCTAATTTTTTCTATGTGTATATTTTTAGTTGTCCAATTAATTTCTTTCTATTTTTAGTAGAGACAGGGTCTCACTCTTGCTCAGGCTGGTCTGGGACTCCTGAGCTCAAACAATCCGCCCGCCTCAGCCTCCCAGAGTGCTGGGATTACAGGCCTGAGCTGCCACGCCCGGCCACATTTTCATCAAAGCCTGGACTCCGTACCATTGGGGACATGTAATCACCATACAGGTGACGGCACTGGGGGTGCTTGCTCATGCCATGTGGGAACGTAGCGTCACATGAACCCCAAAAATGGCCTGTTGGAGTTCCGTGTCCGTGGGGTGGAGCCTTGGGAGTTCCCTGGAGGCCCGGAGAGTTTTGGTTTTGGAGCCTGCGGTTGGCAGGATAACGCGCCTCCCGGATTCCTGACCCCGGAAGCTGTGAGGAAATTGTCACAGCGCAGAGGGGCCTCGAGGTTGCAGATGGAATGGAGGCTGCTAATCAGCTGAGCTTGCGCTGGGAGATGATCGCGGACTATCCGGGGCCGTGTAATCACAGGGTCGTTACGAGGAGGAGGCAGGAGGTCAGGGCCAGAGAGGTCGGAAGAGGCTGCGCTGCTGGCTTTGAGGGTGGGGACGGGGCCGCGAGCCGGGGAGTGCAGGCGGCCTCTGGAAAGTGGGCACGTGAGGGACACAGTCTCCCCAGGAGCCTCCGGAAGGGACGTGGCCCTGCCAACGCCTTGACGTTAGCCCCGTCAGACCCGGCGCAGATTCAGACCTCCAGAGCTGTGAGATGATAGGTTTGTGCCGTTTTAAGCCACCCAGTTTGTGGTCATTTGTCACAGCCGCTAGAGGAAGCCCTTGCAGAGACTGTGACTCCCGTGTGCACCAGCAGCCAGGCGCAGGGTCACAGGTGACGTGGCCACGTGGACAGTGGCTGTGTCCCTGCGGCTGGTGACTTTGCAATTAGGTGACCACTGGGTCTCCTGGCCTTAGCCTGGGGCTGTGGCTGAAGGACACAGAGCAGAGAGGGGCCCGCAAACCGTTCAGGGCTGCGCCGCTGGGAAAACAAAATGCAAAAGAAGTGCCCGGAAGCAGAGAGATGACCACTTGGACGCTTTGGGGTGGGGGAAAGGCGACGTGAGATGAGGCGTGTTGCCTTTTTTTCTTTTTCTTTTTTTTTAATTCCTTTAAATCCAGTTGGAGTACCTGGTCCCAGCGGCTGGTCAGAAAACAGTGGGTCCCCAGCATGTCCCGTAACAAGCCACGGTCGGTTCTCCTGGGCGGGTCTCCCAGGCGGGTCTCCGGTGCTGCGGCCCTGTCCCCGGGGCACAAGTGTTCCAGATCCTCGGAGCAGCCGGCGATGCCACATGCCGCTTCCTTCCCGCTTTACTGAGAAGAGGAAGAAAGTGGCCCACACCTCCTGCCCCGAAGGCCTCTGGGCCTGTGTCCAGGAACCCAGAGCCGGCAATTAAGTGCAACCGGATCCTTAGGTGGGGAGAGGTTCTCCCTCACCTGCCTG
>NW_012154285.1:2673265-2673591 GCF_000956105.1 Propithecus coquereli
TTTTTTTTTGATTTTTAGAAGCAGAACAAATGTGTTCTCTGTGAGTTGGAAAATTAAGCAATGAAAAGCTTGCGCATAAGAAATACAAGCACGCTGCCGCCCTCCCCGCCCTCCACCCCCAGACGCCAGCATCCCGCCTGTGCGGATTCTGATGAAAGCGGAGTGATCCATCGGAGCCTCCCCCGCAGCGAGTGACCTTGGGGGCGGGGGGCCGTGCGGCAGAGATTCTGGGGCTCGCACTCTACACCCGGGAGGTCGGAATCCTCAAGGATGGGGCAGGTATTTGGCGGCTGGGGTGGGGCTTTGAGTCCGTGGGACTGGGGTTT
>NW_012154285.1:2673876-2710362 GCF_000956105.1 Propithecus coquereli
CCTTCCCTGTGCGCTAATGCCAGCGGCACCCCCCACGCCCTTCGGAACAACCAGAAATGCTCCAGACGTCGCCCACTGCCCTCTGGGGGGCACAGTCGCTCCCCCAGACCCCTGCGGACAGGGCGGGACCTCAGAGAGGCTGGCAGGAGGGCAGAGGGGCCCCACAAAGGAGTTTTCCTTGGAGCCTGTGCCCAGCGTGTAGATTTTATTCTCTCAAATTCTTCCATTAAGTACCTGCTTTGTACTTCCCCCAGGTTTGCGGGACGCTCTACCCACCCAGCCCTGCCTTGGTAATGGGATATGGTGGCAACTTAAGGCCCGTTCCTGCCTCAGTTTCTCTTTCTGTGAAATGGGTTTAGTGTCATCCTGAGGGTTGCAAGTGATCCAGCAAGGAGCTCTGTCACCTTTGGGCTGGCCGTTGCCTTTCTGGGCCTCAGTTTCCCCATCTGGAGAATGTAGTTCATAGCAGCACTCACCTCCTGGCTTGTTGGGGGGGTTCAGCGAGGCTGTGGTGTGTGCACGGGCCTGTCCTCGGGGTCCCCGCAGCCGGCCGTGTGTGGGGGTGGGGACTCTCCGAGCCTGGCCGCGTGGGTGGAGGTCTCTGCATGCGGGCGAGGGGGCTCAGTTGCCTTTCTCCCCAGGCCCCTGAGGAGCTGGCTCAGCAGAGACCCTAAGGGGATTAAGTGGGTTTATTTGATCCCCCATGTGAACTTTAGCAGGCGGCTTATCTCCTCGGAGATAAAAGTCAGGCGGGCGGGCGCTGAGCCACCTGGCCCACGCGGAGGGTGCAGGATCTTATCCTCCGTAGCCCGCCCTGTGGCTTCCAGACCTTCCCTGCAAGCTGTGGCTGGAGGGGTCGGCCGGGGCCGTGTGTGCTTTCTACCCATCTGATCGCGCTGGCACATGCTGGATTAGCTCTTCGGATCCTCTCGGCCGTCTCGTGAGCCAGCAGCGAGCATCATTTCCCCCAGGTTACAGGCAAGCAGCTAAGGCTCAGAGAGGTTAGCTAACTTGCCCAGCGCCACACAGCATCCTGACAACGCCTGGCCATATTCACAGCATATACTGAAATTCTTCCTTCACGTGGACTTGACTTTACCGGGAGTTAACAACCACCACCACCACCAGCGCGGTGGGAAGGGAAGCCAGAGGAGGAAGCTGCTGGCTCCCACCCGAGATGAGTAAGCGCGGAGTCGAGAGAAGTGAGATCAGAGCTTTTCGGTGCTGGCAGCGCATGAAAGTGATGCTGAGAAAAACAGCTAGTGTTTGGATTGGGTCTGGCAGGTGTTTTCATGGCCGGGTCGTTTGACAGTTGTGTCGGGGGGGTGACTTTTACGAAGGGGGTGGTCCCGTCGGCCGAGTGCCAGTCACGGGATGGTTAAAAACATCCCTGTGCGTTTCTGAGATTACAGGGGGATGTGGGGACCCTGCCGTGGAGGGCCCTCTGCCCTAACAACACCCCAAAACCAACAGGAACTGTAGTAATGATGATGCGCTGTTACTTTAGGGTGGGGCTCTCCGCAATGATGACAATGACCATAATAACAATACGCCGTGGGGGACGGGACAAGGACCCTAGAGACCCTCTGCTTTTGTGTCGTCGTTAATGACAGAAAGAACTGGAATGGCAGAGCGGGCACTGTGGTGGACCCTCACCCTGTCACTCTCCGGCTTGGACGCCCGTGGTAGCCTCTGCCTGGCCCCTGAGTCCGTCCTCGTCCCTGCTGTCTGTTCTCCAAGTCACAGCCCGAGGGATCCCATCTCAGGGACAGCGAGACCCACCAGCCGGCCTCTGGTCTGTTCTCTTCCCACTGCTCTGGGGGTAAATCCAGAGGCTGCCGGGAAGCTGCTCAGCCTGGCCCTGGTCCCCACCGCCCGGGCCCCCGCCGCGTGCCTCTCCGCCTCCGGGCCTTTGCACTTGCTGTTGCCCCTGCACCTGGAACGCTTCTCCCTACAGGTCGGCATGGCTGTCTCCCCGCTGCTGCTCAGGTGCGTCCTTGGGAGGCTCAGAGGGACTCAGAGCAGAGGCGAGGTAGGTCCAGCAGGAGGGGACCTGCCCAGCCCGGGGCTCCCCCAGCCTCTCCCCTGCCAGCTGGCGCCTTTCACTGGCCGGGTTCCACATCATCACATAACCGGTTATTATGGTTATTTTGTAATTTTTTTGTACAAATTTTGAAATTATACCCCATGTCTACGTGTGTGTCGTACTTATATGCACTGCGGCCTGTTGCGTTTCTGTGTTATTCACGGCACGCTTGCTTTTCTCGCTTTTAAGAATGTAAGACAAGTCTGTCCACACGACGGACTGTCACACGGCCGTGAGAAGGAGCTCGTGCCGAGCGAAAGAAGCCAGACACAGAAGGCCACGTGCGAGTCCACGTATGGGAAACGTCCAGACTAGACAAATCCACAGAGACGGAGAGATTAGTACTTGCCCGAGGCCAGAAGGGAGGTCGTGGGGAGAAACCGCGAATGTTGGCGGGTTCCTTTTCGGGCTGGTGGAGCGGTTTTGGAACTAGCCAGCCGTGGTGGTCGCACACGTTGCGAATATACCAAATGCCACGGGACTGCACTTCGTAGTGGTTAATTTCATGTTACGTGACTCTCAAGAAAAGATTTGGGGAACTAGACGAGATAGCAGCCCCCCGTTATCTTTGGGAGCCACATTCCAAGACCCCCAGTGGATGCCTGAAACCGTGGATAGCACTGAACCTGACTCACATACGTGTGTCTTTTCACGTACGTCTGTACCTGTGAGAATGCAGTTGACAAGCTAGGCACAGGAAGACATTAACGCGGTCGCTGACGATGAAACACGGCAGTGACCACAGTATGCAGCCGTGCTACTCTTGCACCTGGGGGCCACGGTCAAGTTAAGTGAGGGTTCCTTGAACACAAGCGCCGCGATCCTTCTGTGAGATCCCCCATCACCAAGACGACTACCAAACGACTCAGGCAGGGAGATCCACAGCGTGGATCTGCTAGAAGAGGGAGGAGTCACATCCCGGGCTGGACAGAGTGGGATGTCGCGAGATTTCATCTTCAGTGCTTAGACTGGCACGAAACTTAAAGCTGTGAATTGTTTCTTTTTGGAGTTTTCCACTTAATATTTTCAGGTTGGGCGCGGTGGTTCACTCCTGTAATCTTAGTACTTTGGGAGGCTGAGGTGGGAGGACAGCTTGAGCCCAGCCTGGACAACATAGTGAGACCCTGTCTCCAAAAAAAAAAAAAATTTGCCAGGTATGGTGTATGCCTGTAGTCTCAGTTACTCTCGAGGCTGAGGCGGGAGGATCGCTTGAGCCTAGGAGTTTGAGGCTGCAGGGAGCTATGATGATGCCACTGTGCTCCAGCCTGGGTGACAGAGCGAGACCCTATCCCCTCCCCAAAAAAACAAACAAACTGCAGTTAACCGCGGATAACTGAAAATGCAGAAAGCAATGCCTCAGCTGGGGGAGAGGGGACCACTGTACACATTTATTAAGCTCTTACTGTATGCTGGGCACTTTGTAGGCATTCGCTCACCGAGTCTCTGAGTCACTCCTATGAAGTGAGGATTTCCATTTTACAGGGGTGGAAACAGGCTCAGAGATAGCAAGCAACTTGCCCAGGGTCACAGAGCTAGAAAGCAGTGGCACTGGGATTTGAACCCGGGTCTAAGACCCCAGCCTGAGGTCACAAGAGCTGTGCTCTGTGGCCTCCCTGCAGGCTGAGCCCAGCCAGGGAGTGGAAAAACCCCGTGCCCGGGATGGGGCTATGCCGCCCGCTGCCCGCCACCCATGCACGCTCCTGAGCCGCTGCCCGGGGTGGCGGGCGGCTTTGCGTGTGTCTGGCATGACACGGAGACACGGAGACGCCGAGGCCAGTTTAGGGTTCGGCCTGTGTGCGTGGAGCCTAGATCGCCTATAGGGTCCCCAGGCCCAGAGGCTCTTTCATGTCCCTCGTCGCCCGCCTCCACCCCGGCCACAGAGCGGGAACTGCAGCACGGGCCCCGCAGGGACTCCGGGGGGGCCGAGTCTCGTGTGGGCGCCGGGGCTGTCTGCAGTTGCCGCTGAGTTTCTGGCTCTGACTCAGGTCCCCCCGCCCAGCCCTGGTGACTTGGGCTTCTGAGTGCCCGCTGAGCTGAGCGGGGCTCTCGGGGACATCACAAGGACAGGTGAGGCCGTCCTTCACTGCCTCCTTGGGCCTCGGTTTTCCCGCCTGTGTGGTGGGGCCGCGAGGGCCGCACATGTTGGCGGGTTGGTGTGGAGGGAGGGGTGCAGACCCCAGGGGCTGGGAGCAGGTGGGGCCTCGCGGGAAGCCCGTGCCCCACACCCCCTCCAGACCGCAGAGCCCCAGCTACGGGGCACCGGGTGGGGGCTGCTGTCTCTGGGTGCTTCTGTTCTCCCTGGCAACCGGCGCCAGCCTGGCGGGTGGCTGGTGGCCACCAAAGCCGCCGTCTCCTGCTGGCTGGGGGCGGAGGGACGCTCATTCATCCGAGTCCTCTGTTGTCACAGCCCTTGGAGGCTCCGGCCCCCTCCCCAGGGCCCTGGTTCCAGGTGTCCAGGGAGCTGGGACCTTGACTGGTGTCTGGGTGGGGTTGGGGGCTGGATGTGGGGCCCCGGGGACCCCAGCGGCGAGTGTCACCAGAGCGCCACTGCGTCGCGGCGTGCGTTTCAGGGCAGCCCTGGCAGCATCCCCGGTTCACAGATGGGGACCGAGAAGTTCAGAGGAGCAGGGCAGCTTCCTCGGGCTTCCAGAAAGGCAGCGCTGGGCTCTGGGCTGGAGCCGGCCTGAGGTTAGCCACCCTGGTCGTTGTCATGCCTGCGTCTGTGCGGCAGAGCAGCCCCGAGAAGCTGGCAACACGCATGGGGCACCCGGCGAGGACCTGACCCAGCTGGGCTTTGATCCGGGGCTCAAGCCGGATCCGGGGCCGCCTGGGGACTGGACCGTCTACCCCTTGCGGGCCTCTCTGTCCCCACCGTGCAGGCACCGGCTGCAGGACGGAGCGGGTCCCTCCTGGGAGCAGGGCGGGGTGCCGGGCCTGTGTCTCGGGCCTGCCCGGGTCAGGGGCCGGCGCGGGGGGAGGGCGTCCGTGGAGGGCTGACGGGGAGCAGAGGGTGGGGGAGGGGAGGTCAAGTCAGTGTGAGCCCCTCCCCCCATGTTCCCCGGGCCCCTGGTGACAAATCTCTTTCACCATCTCTTGACCCAGGCAATTAGTTGCTTCTGGCAGATGGTGCCCTGCTCTCGGGCAGCCCCCGGCCGCCTGCAGCTTCTAGCGGCTGAGCCTGCTCCTGGGCGGGGGCTCCGGGGACAGCTGGGGGGTGCATGGCGGGGGGCTCCGGGCCGGTCAGGCTCCTCGGGGAGAAGCCAGCAGCTCTCACTTTGGGACGCTCACACATCTGTGGGGCTAAACCTGAACTAACCCTCCCAGTGAGCCCGTGAGGCAGGTGCTGTGACGTTCCTCTTCTGCAGACAGGGCCACTGAGGGCATAGGGAAGCTTCCGGAAGCTTTCATTTCATCTGGCTTTCCGTAGAGCCCACTCTCTCATGCCCACCCTGCCGGGGATGCCAGGGCAGGGCGTGTCCGCATCGTGTGGGGAGAGCGGATCTGGGTGCTGGTCCCAGCCCTGGGCCGGCTTCCTGCCCCGTCGGAGCAGGCCGGGTGCACGTGGCCGTGAGGGATGAAGTGAGTTAACAGGCGTCAGGGGCTTAGTGTGGTGCCGGGCACAGTGGGACCCTCAGGAGCTGCGCTCCAGGCCCCGGGGCTGTCGGTGGGGTGGGCTGATGGGGCTGGACAGACAGGTGGACGGACAGATGGCCTCTCTGTGCCGCCGTCTTGGGCCTCGGGGCCGGGACTGCTTGGCCGGCAGCCAGCCCGCTGCCCCCCGCCTCCCGCGCCTCCCCCTGGACAGCGGTCGATACCCGGCTCCTTCCTGGCCTCTCATGGCTGCTGCTGGCTGCTGCCTCCAACGGCGGCCCACACCGCGGCCCACACCGCGGCAAGGAGCGGTTTGGAGACACTAAAGTGGGGCAGAGGCCAGACGCCCCGTTCCCGTTTCCCCACCCCTTGCTGGCTGTGTGATCTTGGGCAGGTGGGCCTCAGTTTCCCCCTCCATGAAATGGGGTCAGGGTAGCACCCACCTCGCTGTTTTTGCCAGGTGGGCCCCGCCCCAGTCTCTGTGCTTGGGGCCCGGCAGGTGGACTCGGGGGACGGGGCTGCTCCTCGTTCTCCCCCAACCGTGTGCCCCTCCCATTGGATGGTCCGTGTGTCCCCCCCAGGCTGGGCCACATCCCCTCCTCCCCTAATTGTCCTCCCCAGGCCCCATCCGCGCACGTCCGTGCTGCCGGCCGCATTGCCTCGGTTTGGCGGTCCGACCCTGCTGCGGGGAGGGCTGGGAGGGAGAGAGGCTCCTCCCGCCCCCCGCCCGCCCGCGGCTGCCGCAGTCCAGCGGGACCGAGACCTCGGCGGACTCTCGGTGACCGCCTCTCCGCAGCTTCCAGGAGAGCTTGCCGAGGGGCGGCTGCCTCAGCTGCCACTGGAGAAGGAAAATAAAACGTCCTGGGGGCTTCCAAATGGAAGGGCTGCAGAGCCTGCCTCCCTCCCGCCCTGGCTGACTGCGCCGCTCGCTGCCAGGGCACAGGGACCAGGCGACACCAGCCCCCCCGGGACCAGGGAGGCTCCGTTCACTCTGGAAAACCTGCCACCTTGGGGCCCTGCCAGGGAGTGGCCAGTGTGGCCCTCCAGCCAGGAGGGGGCTGGGCTGAGCCTGGCTGGTGTGACCGCAGGTGGGGTCTTTGCCCCTTGCCCGGGGCATGGGCCAAGAGCCGGCTGCCGCAGGCCTGGGGGGAGAGGCCTGGAGGTCCTGGGGTCCAGCTGGCAGGCACTTGCCCGCGTGGAGGCTGGAGCCTGGTGGAGGCTGGAGCCCGGTGGAGACTGGGGCCCAGTGGAGGCTGGGGCCCGGTGGAGGCTGGGGCCCGGTGGAGGCTGGGGCCCGTGGTTCTGCTCCTCGCAGGGAGAGGCCGAGGCCGGGTCGGAGGAGGGAGGAGATCGATGCCTCCACGGAGCCCTCGGGGACGGACAGCGGCGTCCTCACTGGCCCTGCCTCGCTCTCTCCACTCCGTTGTGTGTTAGACCAGAGGGTCCCACCCTGTCCTGTGGCCACACCCTGGAAGTAAACCCCCTGCTGCCCTCCCTGGCTCTCCACGCTCCAACCCTGCCGGCAGCTTCTGGTTTCTTTGACCCTCAGCCAGCTCCCACCTCCAGGCCTTGGCACTGGCTGTGCTGCCGCCCAGGGTGCTCTTCCCTCTTGTCTCTGCAGGGACAGCCGCCCTGCACCTCAGCCTGGCTCCAGTGTCGCCTCCTGGGGGAGACCCTCCCTGCCCCTGCCCCGTCACCCTTGCAGTGCGCTGCGGTTTAGTCCCTGCTCTAACTGCTGCTCTCGGAAGTCTTGCCCGTTGATTGGTGCACCTGTGGGGCGTTTGGGTGGGTGTGTGACCATGGCCCCCCAGCACGTAGCAGGGGCTCTGTCCCTTTGCTGACGGGCTGAGGGTCGACGGTGTCCTGGTTGGAGCAGGACAGCTGCCTCCGGGTTGAATCCTGGCTGGCTCTGCCCTCCTGTGGCTGTGTGGCCTTGGTGGTGGCTCCCAGTCTCTGAAGGCAGCAGATGGTTGGTCTCTGTGGCTGGGGTGAACCGGGCGGGCATCCTGGAGGAGGAAAAGGTGGTGCTTGTGTCGGTTCTGGGAGTGCAGAGAGCTGGGTGAGGGGGCGTTTGGCAGAGTTGAGGGCAAAAGTCAAAGCCGGGAGGTGGCCCTTCTGGGGCTTGTTTTGGGCTGGCGAGGGGGTCGGTGCCAGGTGGGGGCAGGTCTCAGCCGTGGGCTGTGGATGGTTGCGGTGGGCTTGGGGCAGGGCAGCCCTGGAAACGTCCCTCCTGCCTCCCTGCGTCACTGTGCAGCCGCCGCTGTTTGAGAAGATGCTGCCGCCCCGGGAAGCCACACTGGGTGCGGCCCCACCCGGGGAGACGCGGAGCCCCGTCCGCACCGAGATGCCCACGGAAGGCCCATCCCGCCCCGCCCTGGCTCCCCAGCTCCCCACGGCCTGACGAGCTCGGCCCTGGGAGGAATCCTGGCTCATTCCCTTCCTAACTGTGTGACCCTGGGAGAGTTGCCTCCCCTCTCTGAGCCTCTTGGTGGCCAGGGGGAGCCCCCGCTGGACCGAGCACTGCCCGAGCCCGTTCCCGTTACAGGACGTGCTGCAGGTGGCTGGCCACCGAGGCTTCCGGAAGCCAGGGCCGGGCCGCTGTGGAGATGTGCCCGGGCCCTCCCTTCTCCAGCCTCCCCGCAGGGCCTGTCTCGGGAGCTGCCGCAGATGGCAGGACCCAGTGCCAAGCCGGGGGCATCGTGGTGAAAGAAAAGCTTAAAAAAGAAAAAAGGGCAGGAAAGAAGCGGCTGGCTTGTTCCCCCGCTAGCCGCCTGCAGCTGCCCGTTCAAAGGCTCCTTGGGGTCTGAAAGGCCTGCCAGGCGCTGGAGAGGGCGGCCTCCCCGAGCTTAGCGGCCAGCCCTGGGATGGGGCGACGGCAGTGCCCAGCAGCGACCCGGCGCACGCCGTGTGCACACGCTGGCTCCATGAGCACTTACGTCCGCAGCGTTCCCGTGGGGTCAGCACGTTGACCACTGTTCCCATTTTAGAGATGACAAAACTGAGGCTCAGAGAGGTGAAGCTACTCATGCCAGGTTGCACAGCTAGGAAGGGTTAGATGCTGGATTGGAACCCGGGGAGCCTGAGCCCTGCACTCAGCTGCCCCCAGCCTCGTGGAGCAGACAGCCCCGGCCCCACTAGCCTCTGGTCCTTGTGGTCCTCTACGGGGTGGGGAAGGGGTTTCCTCAGGGTCCACCTGAGACTGAGATGTTTGTGAATGGGCCGGTCTTGAAGACAAGCGTGGGGAATGGGCCCATTTTCTGGATGGGAAGACTGAGCTCAGAGAGGGCTGGGGGCTTTTGCGTGGTCCCAGCCGTCGGCGGGAGCGGGGAGCCCCGCCAGGTCTTTGGGTTCACTGTTCGGTGCTCTGCTCACCGGACTATTTTTTAACTTGTTCTTTTTCTTGCAGAGGCGAAGACGGTAAAGAACGCATCAACCCCTGGGTGCAGATTAGTGAATAATTAATTATAAAGGGGGTACCGCGTAGCCACCTGCCGCCTTCTCCCCAGAGCTCATAGGCGTCCTTCCTTTCGCGGGAACCTCGTGCTTTCTGTTAGCGTTGTCTGCGCACAGGCAGGCGGCCTTGCCTTTCCCGGAAGCGCACGCGGAGCCCCAGAGCCCGCGGCCGCGAGTCTGACTCGGCACCACGAGAACGAGCTCCCTCCCGTGTGCCCAGAGCTCGTCCTCTTCATCCCAGAGCTGTGTCGTGGGGCCCACAGACCACCGTTTGTCTGTCCGCTCTCCTGCCGACGGGCAGTTGGGTTGTTTTCACTGTCGTGAGATTATGGATAAAGCCGCGATGCCCCCGTGTGTCTGCGCCTTTTGTGGACACGTTTCGTTTTCTCCAGCAAAGACCTCGGAGTGGAATCACCAGGTCACGTGCTGAGCGCACGCGTGACTTGGTAAGAAACTGCCCGACTGGTTTTCCAAAGTGGTCGCTCCATTTTCGCGTTCCGGCTGCTCCTCCTTCCCGCCGCCGTGGCGTGCCTGTCGGATGTTCCTGTCCGGGGCGTGCGGCAGCCTGCGCGGTTCTAGTTCGCACGGCCCGATGACCAGCGACGCGGAGCATCCCCGTGTTCCCGTCGTGACGGGTCTGTCGAGTCTTTTGTGTGATTTTCACTTGGCTTGACCGGCCCTTATCGATGGCTGCCCTTTCTATGTTTTGGGTGCTGGTCGTCATGGTGTGACTTTGTATGGCGACTCGGAAATTCTCGGATGAGACTAGCAGACCCACCTGTCCTTCAGGTGTTGGGGCCCGGGGCCTTGCCAGGTGGGCTGCCTGTAGGAGCACGGCTGGGGTTAGAGTCTCAGCTCCGTCTCTTCCTGGCTGTGGCGTCTTTGGCACGTGACCTTGATTCTCTGCGCCTCGGTCTTCCTGTCTGTCAAATGGGCAGCAGTACCTGCCTCTTGGGTGACTGTGGAGAAATACTCGGTTTGATGTGTGCACGGGGCCCGCCCCGCGGCCGTTGTCGTCTCTACCTATGCATCAGCGTAGTTGTAGCAAACCCACGTGTGTGAAACTTAGTAACAAGACCCGTGTTTTCTCTGCAGGTCTCCCTGCGTCTCTGAGGACACGGCCTCGCTGGAGGCAGTTCCTGGTAGGTTCTGTCTGTCCCTGCTTGCTGTCCCCAGGGGATGCAGGTCTTCTCGTGGGCAGGGGTCTGGAGTGACCGCGGGAGCCAGATTCCGCCTGGCGGGTGTGGTGGAGGGATGGGGGGGCTCGATGTGGCCTCTGGGGGTGGGGTCTGGCACCTCAGAGCTGCCCGGGGCAGGGAGCAGCTGGGGGGACTTGCGAGGTCCCCCGGGAGGGGCTGTTTCCTGGCTGAGGGAGAGCAGTGATTTCTAGACGGTGCCCGCGGAAGGGTGGGTCCCCGGCACAGTCGTGCGGGGCTGTGGGGCGGTGGGTTTTCTCCCGGCTCTGGGCTGTCGGGCACTTTGCTCTTGTGCCTGGTGGGGGGCTGCGGGCTGGCCAGGGAGGGGTCGCTGTGCCCGCGGGAGAAGTGGCGGCCAGGGTTCCGGTCCTGGCACGGCTGCTTCTGTGCTGTGCGCAGGGGCCGCTGCTCCGTCCCTGCCCCTCCATTCCCCTCTCTGCAGCCCGGGGGCAGTGACAGCGTCCCGTGAGTGGTCGCCGTGACCATTGATGGGCAGAGCAGCGCCCGGCGCAGGGGGTGCTGAGGAAGCTGCCAACACACGCTTTCCACGTGTCGCCGCGTTTCGTGGCCTCGTAGCAGCGCTCCAGAATGCGCCGTTACCTTCCTGTCACAAACGGGGAAGCCGAGGCACAAGTGGGTCACCTGTGCCACGTCCCAAGTGCCGTGCGGGTGTCTGTGGCTGAGGTTTCGTGGCATCTTCGGCCCCTCTCCCTGTGCCTGTCCCTGTCCCCAGAGCCGTGGGCTCAGCCGGGGGGGAAGGACACCTCTCCCCTGGGCCTGGGAAGGCGGTCACATCCCCAGAGACCTCAGCGAGTGGGGCGATTTGGGGAGCGGTGGAAGGCCCCCTCCTATAGGGGGTGCAATGGGGGCTCCTGGGACATGGGGTAGCGCCCACGCCCTGTCTGTGCCAGGGAGGGAAGGGGTGGTTGGCAGGTGTGGCCGGCTGGGACCAGGGCCCTGGACCCCCCCAGGTGGGCCGTGGGCTGAGGTATTCCAAGGGTGGGGAGGGGTGTCAGCCAGGCCAGGCCCCGAAGGAGTGTCCGAGGGGCAGCGCCCCCAGCTTGACCTTTGACCTCCACAGCTGGGGTTGAGGTCTGGGTTGAGGTCTGAGCCCCTCTGGGGCTCCCACTGTTTGTCCTCCCACCGGGGGCCACACCCAGTGCAGGACCCCCTTGCTGCAGGCGGGGACTGGGGCAGTGTCCTGGGAGGGGCAGCGGGTCACCGTGTGCAGCCCATTCTGCAGAGGGGTAGACTGACGCCCAGAGACAGGAAGGGGCCCTCTGAGGCCGCAGTGCTGGGAGGAGCATGGGGGGGCGAGTTGCCATATTTGTCACCGACACCTGGTCCTGGACTGTGGTTGGCAGTTGCCCCCTGCCCCCCCCCATCCCCCATTCCTGGGGAGGCGGTTATGCCCACGGGCGAGCCTCTGGCTGACCTGGGTGTGGGTCCCAGGCAGCCGAGACGGTTTCCTCACTTGTCGAATGGGTGGACGTCCTACTTGGGTGGTTGAGGGCACTGCCAGGTTGGCGCACGTGGGGGCCTGGGCACGCGGCGGCGGTGCATGGCTGGATTCTGGGTGCTGGAGACAGAACTGTGAACCAGATGGAGGGGGGCTTGGGGAGTGTGTGGGAGGGCTGGGGTGCAGTTTCAAATGAGGGGTCAGGATGGGCCTCCCTGAGAAGGTAGCTTTGCACAAAGACTGGACCGAGAGGGGAAGGGAGCATGTAGGTATCTGGGGAAGGGCGTCCCAGGCAGAAGGAACAGTCTGTGCAAAGGCCCTGAGGCTGTTTGGGACAGGCTCCTGGCTTGCAGGATTCTCAGTCACTTGGGGGGGCTTTTTTGGGGGAGGCCTCGTTCCTTGGTCCTGAGCCTTCGGGGCCCCCAGTAGGCAGCAGGGACATCAGCCCTGCAGGTCATCCGGGTCTTGGAGGGGGTGTGGTAGGGGTGACACTGAGTTGGGGGTGGTGGTGCTCCCCCAGCAATCAGCCAGCACAGCTTTCTGCCCGGCGCTCTGGGGGCCTTTGAAGCGGAAGCGACGGCGGCCTTGCCTGGGGTGTTTCTCCTTCCTCCTCCTCCTCTTGGTCCCACAGTCTGCACCGCGGCCTAAGGGGAGCCGTCCCCCGTGGCCGGGTTACCTGCGTGTCACGCGGCGGCCCTCCCGAGGATGCTCAAAGGGCCTTTTGTCTGTGAGCACTCAGCTTCCGCCGCTGGGGCCACCGTCCCGTCTGAGGGAGGCGGGGGCGGCAGACGGTCGGGTGGGGTGTGCTCCTTCCCCGGCCGCGGGCCCTGGTGCTCACTTAGCAGGACCCAAGTGGCTGCTCAGCCCAAGGACGGGACCTGGGGGGGGCAGGGTGGCCAGGAGCAGGGCTGTTGGGGGACACCGAGGCAGGGCGGACGCTCTGAGCTCCGCCCACCAGAAGGCAGAGCTCGTGCGCACGGCGCCAGGTTGGCATCTCTGGGGACCCCTCTGGGCCCCTCCTCCCCGGGGAGGTCTTGCGGGGGGCTGCCGCTGCTGAGGAAAGGCATGGGGGGTGGAAGGGGACCGTGAGGTCGAGGGGACAGATGCCGGGGACTGCAGTGGCAACGACGTCACAGACACCGGCCACACACTTGCAGCACTTTGCAGAATTCCCTCGTCGACTCCTCAGAGTCGCCCGTGAGGCGGGCACCATCACTGCCCCGTTCTCCAGAGGGGGAAACTGAGGCACAGGGAGGTGATGTGATGTCCCCAGGCTGCAGCGGCAGCGGGGGACTCGGCCCCAGGGCGCCGGCTCCACACCCTGCCCTGCCGGCGCCGGTCCTCTTGGGATCCTGCAAGTGGGTCTGTTCCTTCCTCGTCTTACCCCTCCTCCTCCTCCCTCCTCCCTCCTCTTTCTCCCCACGGGCCACCCTCAGATGACAGCAATTAATGGGGCCTGTGATGGCCGCTGAGAGGGGGAGGCTGACAGTTGAGCGGATCTGCCTGTGGCCGCCCGCTAGTCAGGCCCAGGGGACGCCCCCTCCCGCCTGCCCCGCCGCCACTCACAGTGTAGCGGGAGCCGCCCCGCGCAGGGGCTGTGGGAGGGGTGCTCCTCATCCTTCCATGATAATTATCTTTTTCCTTCATAAGGGGCGGGCTCCGGCCCAGCCCTGTCCTGCACGAGTTTGTGTACATGTGGCGGCTGGAGCCTCCAAGACGCCCTCGTCCCCCGGGCCGTCCCGTCCTGAAGTGACCTCTAGGTGCACCTGCGCCACCCTCAGGGCCTGCTCTCCCCACGGCCCCGTGCTTTCGTCTCTGCCTTCCTGCGGGGAGCCCAGGAATCAGGAACCTGGACGGCAGGCATCAGTTAAATGCCCTTGCCTGCGTCCCGGGGACTCTTTGGGGTGGGGGACGTCACCGAGCCTGGAGTCGTGGCTGGCAGGGGCGTCTTGTGTTCGTCAGGATCACAAGAACCCTGGCTGGTTCTGTCCACACCGGGCCTGGTGCTCACCTTTTCGTCACTTTGCAGGAGCAATAACGAAGCCCCTGCTGTATGCTAGGGCCTGCAGCTGGTCCTTTCAGTTTGGCTGATTTTACAATAAAACAAGTCTCCGAGAAGCGTGGTATTCATAACCTTGCTTTTGTAGATGGGGAAACTGAGGCAGAGAGGCAAAGTGATTTGCCCTAAATGACCTAGCGATTGTGGACAGCTCTGGGATTCAGCCGAGACCCATCGTGTACGATGCTTGCAAATCAGGGGCTTTCGGGAAGCTTGGGGGTACCGTTAAGGAACCAGCGGACCTGACCTAGGAGTGGGGACATGGTCCCCGGGCACCGGGATTGGAGAGAGTCGTGTTAACATGTGTGGGTATATTTCTCTGTTACACTTAAAAATCAGCCTTACCGAGTCGCAGTGAACCTGTAGCAGATGCACCCGTTCTAGGGGTCCAGTTCCCGGACTTTTGACAAATACCAACATTCGCATAGCCCATTGAGATACAGTGTTTCCATCTCGCCCAAAAGTTCCCGATGCGCTAAACCCCTCCCCCCACCGGAAGCACCCACTGATCGGCTGTCACGGAACTTCTGAATTCTTCTAGAATTCCATGATGAAGTGGTCACAGAGTGCGTACTCGTGTTTGTGTGGCGTCTCTCACTCTGCGTGGCGGATCTCGGATTCATCCCGTCGTGCCAGTTGTTCGTCCTTCCTCCCGGCTGAGCGAGGTCCCGGCGTGTGGGCGCGCTGCGGTCAGTCTGTCCGTCCCTCAGCTGGCGGGCGTGGAAGTTGTTCCCGGGCTTCAGCTGTTAGGAATAAAGGGGCTTCGAACACGCTCGTGTAAATCTTGGCGTGAACACGTTTCCTGTTCTGGGCAAACATCCAGGCGCGTGTTGCTCAGTCACATGGGAAGTGTGTATTTTAACCCCCAAGGGGGCGTTTTCCGAAGGGGGCGTCTCGCTTTGCGTCCCCCCCAGCGGGGTGTGAGAATTCCACTTGCTCCGCGTCCTCGCCAGCACTTGGTGTTGTGAGCTTCTCTATGCTGGCTGTTCTAGTAGGTTCCGTCGCACTTTCTGCTCTATCACACGGCAGCGTTGGCCGCGTTTGGGGAACGGCGGGGGTTTCGCGCTTTGAGTTGCTGTGTCCGGGCACCCGGTGGAACCGCCCGGGTCGCGGAGACGAGCGCTCGTCTGCCAGTAGCGCTCGCGCTGCCTTTTCCTACCCCGTCTTTACGCCGTTTATTTCTTCTCGTCTTACTGCGTTGGCCGGGACTGCGGGCCAGCGCTGGGTCGCAGCAGTTGGGTTTTCAGGGCTAGCTCGCCATGAGTGGTGTTCGTCATGCTCCCATTTTACAGGTGAAGGAACTGAGGCTCTGAGAGGGCAGGTGACCTTCTGCGCGGTAAGAACTGAAGCCCAAGACGGCGGGTTGCGCGCTTTCTCCTCCCGCAAGCTGGGAATGCCAGCTCCGTGCGCTGCGTGGATGCGTTTGCCGGTCCAGGGCGAGGGGTGGTCACAGCACGAATTGGTGGCTGGGCGGGGCCAGCACCACCCCTTCTCTTCTCTCCCGGGGGTTTCCGTGCTGGAGAGATGAGGGCGTGGGGGAGATTCTGTGCCTTCTGGGTCAAGCGCTGTCCTTGGCCTCGAGCACTGTGGCGTGAGCGTCAGGTCTGGGCCCTGCCAGGGGTCTGCCTTCCCCAGCCCTGCTGTCCTGGGCAGAGTCCCGCCGGCCTCCTGGGGAGCTGTTCTGGATCAAAGCAGGAGCTGGACATATGGAAGCCCAGGAATTGGGGGGGTGGGGACAGAAGAGGGGGCCTCGTCCTCCTCCTCCTACCTTGCCTGAGGGGTGTCAGCTAAGATGACTTTTCCGGGAAGGAGGCCCGTAAATGAAATAAGCAATCCCGTAAATAAATAAGTAATGAAGTTAGTGGGGTGCCTAATTACATCAAATTCGTAATTACGGATGGATGCCTGCCCGATAATTGTACTTGTTTTTAATCTGCAGCTCCGACGTGTGTCTCCCTGCGTCTCATGGTATCCCTGCCCCCCGCTGGAGGGAGGAGGGGGCACCGCTTTCGGGGCGAGCCTAGGTGGTGGTGGGGTCCCTGTAGTGGTGTGACCCCGTCCACTGGCCCCGGGGATCCGGGTGGACTTGTCCTTACGCTGCCGTCGGGTTTATGAACCTACTCAGCTTTTGAAGTTAGAGCAAACGGCGACAATGACATAGTCGTAACAGGGTTTTTATGGTAGTAATCATGTTGCACTTGACATGTTACAATTTAATCCTCTAAAAACTCCTGTGAAGTAGGGACTATCATCATCTTCTCTTTACAGATGAGGAAACTGAGGCACAGAGAGGTTTAGCATCTTGCCTGGGGTCACACAGCCAGTAAGATTTGAACCCAGGTCGTCTGCCCTGGGGCCGGTGTCCTTTCCACCCCAGACTCCAGGTCCCCCTGTGGGAGTGCTGGGCGCAGCGCTTACCATCCACTCTTCAGCTCAAGCGCTCGAGAGGCTGAAATGCCAAAAAGACCTCGTCGTCCCTTCCGCGACTGCCGTGAGCAGACACCATTCTGAACCGAAAAATACAATTCTGTTTCACTTGATGACAAAGTAAGCCCATGTGCTGAAATTAAAGTAGCTTCTTTCTAGATCTTCTCTTTCTCTGCCTGGAGTGTTGTGACAATGATCATCAGACGCATTCTGCAGATGCGGAAACTGAGGCTCAGGGAGGTGGAGGCCCTAGAGGGAGAACACACAGCTGCGAGGTGATGGAGCTGGGATTCCGACTGGCTCCTACTGCCTGATTTGGGGAACAGAGGCCGCCTCAGGTCCCGGCGTGGAGGGGGCGACCTCTCCTGTCCGAGGAGTGCAGGGAGCCGTGCGAGCCACAGGCTGGCTTTGCAGGGGTGCTTGTCATGCTCAGCCACTGTCCGGGGGGGAGGAGGAGACCGGCTGCCCACCTCGTGGTCGTTCCCCGGAGCCTGAGCATGTGCCGGGCGTGGGAGGGAGGGGCTTGGGCACAGAGGGTGGGGTGGCTGGGGGCAGTCTTGTCTTCGTGAGCTGCCCACGCCGACCGCAGGCTCCCAGCCAGAGTTCACGCCTGTGCTTTTGTGTGGCTCCCCTGTGTCTCCGGACCCCCGACCCTGTGCACATGGGAGGAGCCTGAGCCCTCGGGATGTCCGGGTCTCCGTCAGGGGGGCGCGGAGGGGACGCCTTTACTTTCCCGGCGGCACGCACGCAGCCGGACAGAGCCTGCGTTTCCGGGATTCTGGCGGGGGCCGTGGCCTGGGCAGGGTGGGCTGTGTACATTCCCCTGGTGCTGGCTTCAGGCTCGAGGGGTCTGGGGGCTCTCCCTGGAGTGTAGCCTGGGTGGAGAGGGGACTTGAGGACAGGCAAATGTGACTTGTGTGTGTCCATGGTGCTCCTGGGGATTGAAGCAATCCAGGGAGGCTGCCTGGAAGAGCTGGAACATGCATGTTAAAAAATGAACCTACCTTGGAGGAATTAATACACACTTCACACAGGACCTGGCACAGAGAAAATACTGTATTTATGATAAAAGCAAACATTTCCTGACTCTTTACTTGCCATAGTGCCGTGTGAGAGTGGTGTGGTGTTATTGTCTCTTTATTAACCGTAACTACTGTATAATTTCTAATGATTCCTGAGCGTTTATTTTATGCCAGGTGTGTTCTGAGAGTGTGACATGCCATGTACTCTTCACGGCGACTCCATAAGGTAGGTGCTGCTATCAGCCGTATTTTATAAGTAGGGAAGCTGGGGGCACAGAGAGGTTAAGGGACTTGCCCAAGGTCACACAGCTGGCAGCTGGCAGAGCTGGGATTTGAACGCAGGCAGCCTGACTCCACAGCAGCTGCCGTTAATTGCGGGGATTGTGCAGGTGCCACCTGCAGGCATCACTCAGCCCCACGGGCGTGCCAGTCGCTGCCACGGCCAGCCTGGATCTCTTGGCAGGGCCACGGCAGCTGCAGGCCGGGCTCCGTGTGGCATGTAGGCCCTCAGGCACGCAGCAGCCGCTCCGGGCCGGGTGGCTGGGCGGCACATGGACGGTCTACTTCCTGCCTCCTCGCAGCCCGCCTGGTGTCCCCATGGCCTCTTGGTGAGGGGGACGTGGGGGATGGGGACACACAGCAAACCACGTGCAGGGCCTTGCCTCGCGGTCACACAGCCTGCGGGGAGGTGGGCAGTCCCCACACACACACTGCACTGCAAAAAATTACACAGGGCTGGGAGGTGGGGCAGCTCCAGTTTTGGGGGCTCATTTTCAGTGCAGGAATCAAGGGCAGTCTCCGAGGAGGTGGCATTTGAGCTGGGACCTGGGCAGTGAGAAGGAACCAGCTATGGGAAAGGAAGAAGGATGAGCCTTCCAGGTGAGGGCAACCGCAGGCGCAAAGGCCCTGGGGTCCTCATGTTTCAGAGGTGCCTGCCTGGAGCAGAACGGGGGCTCCAGGAGGGTCTCCCTGGGCCTGAGGCTGTTCTCCAGACCTCAGGGGCCAGGTTCTTTTTCACACTTAAGGCAAAAGTCAAGTTTAAGGACTTTTGCTTTTCCCTTTTGTTCTTTTACGACTCAATTAATTTGCATTTGTTGGGCACGTGGATTGTTCTGGGCACTTGCAGGCCATGGGATCGGCATGATGGAAAAGTTGGGCGTCGTGCGCGCCTTTGGGGCGTTGGGTTTCCAGAGCGTCAGTTAGACAAGCGGGTGCTGTTGGGGGTGGTGATGGGCAGCGTGAAGACCAAGTTAAGGTAGTCACTGCATTGAAACGAGAGCTGTGTTTGTCTGTGGTCAGGACAGACTTCCTGGGACAAATGTCATTTGAGGGGAGACCTAAGAGTGATTAGTTAGGTGCAGTTAGTTAGGACTCCTGAGTGTGGCAGAGACACACTCACAGTGGCAAAGTCCAGGGAATGACGAGTTCAGGCATGGTTGGATCCAGGTGCTCTGTCTCAGCTCTGCTTCCTTCTGTGTGGACCTTGCTCTCAGACAGGTTCACGCGCCCAGCTCAGCCCGGCCGGCCAAGGAGGAGAGTGACCTGGAGGTTAACTCAGGAGCGACACTCCATTCTCTGGTCCGTGTCCTCACTGAGGCCTTCAGCACTTGTTCCGCCATTTGCAGTAGCAGGCGGAGGTGGTCAGAGTGGGCTAAGTGCGCGTCCTAAACTCAGATGCAGGGAGGAATGGAGTGGGTGAATCAGTGCGGGGCAAAAGGGAGGGGCGGGGAGTGTGGCTAATCGGCAGGCTCGATATTGCGATGATTTTTCCAAGAGAAGCTGGAAGTCTGGATTTTAGAGGAAATGGCCCAGTTTTTAAAAAAACACTGTGTGGGCCTGAGAAAGAGCTTCTTTAGTGGCCACGACAGGCTAGCCCCATTATGTGCCTTCTGTTGTCGGCTGTGACTTATTTTAAAGTGTATGGCCCACTGTGATCTGGGCAGAATGTTTCATGGAATGTACCAGAAGGCCTCAAGTCTTGGGAAGTCATGTCCAAACGTTGGGGCCCAAGGTGCGGCAGTATTTTGAGAACAGTGTTGCGTCTCCAGGGGGCCTGACGCTCTCTGAGAGGAAGCCAGCTCCTCGGTTCAGATCCCGGCATCGCTGTTTCC
Organism: Propithecus coquereli; assembly: GCF_000956105.1. NCBI lineage: Eukaryota > Metazoa > Chordata > Mammalia > Primates > Indriidae > Propithecus > Propithecus coquereli. Next base: position 2,693,281 of record NW_012154285.1, read on the forward strand.
TAGCTGTGTGACCTTGGGCAAGCCACGTTACTGCTCTCTGCCTCGGTCTCCCAGTCTGTGAAATGGGTATAACAGCACCCCAGAGGATTGCTGCGAGGCATAAGGGAGCCCACGTGGGGCCTGTTAACCCAGTGCCTGGCATGTTGGGGGCTTGTGTGACTCTGGATTGAGGTGACACGTCCTTCCCCGGTTGGGTCCCAGGGCCCCAGCTGGTGGTGGCCGGGAGCATTCCCGGTTCCCTCCTCTTGCCTGTGTCGCCAGCACTGCTGCCGGGATGTGCATTCCCAGGGGCCCCAGAGCAGGTGCCCTCCGCGCCCTGCCCTGCCGTCTCTGCCAGTTGCTCGGTGCCCGTGGCGTCCCGGCCTGCCGGCTGGCGCTGCAGTTGGAAGCGTCTTGCGTGAGGAATTGGCGGTGCCAGCTGCCGCCTCACAGCTGCCGCGGGTGGGGGCGGCCCCTTTTAAAAATAAAAACAAGGCGCAGAAGAACAGCCCGAGAGCACCGTTGGCTTCGTTTAGCCAACGTGGTCAAGGGTTTAGCCGGAACGCTTTTGTGGGGAGAGTCCTGTGGCTGGATTAAGGGACGGGGAAAACAGGACACACTTTGGTCGGGGGAATGTGTCCATCTGGGGACAGAGATCTTGGCCTGGGTCTGGCCTTCCCAGGCAGGCGGTCTCTTTCCTGCAGGCCACCCGTGTGCTGCTCCCGCGTGCCCTTCTCAGGGAAGGGGATCCGTGTTCCTCGGGGTCTGTTTCTAGCTGCTTCAGGCCAGGACGGGGCCGACCATGGGGCCTCCCTGGCCTGTGTCCAGCCCCGTCGCCCCGGGGGCCCCTGTGGGCTCCGAGAGGTGCCCAGCGCCTGCCCCTGCGGCTTCCGGCCTGGCTCCCTGGAACCGAGGGGGAAGAGGTGGAGGCCGGGATGTTTCTGGGCACGTGGGGACGCCACGTTGCGAGTCTCGATCGTGGTGGCGGGTGGAGCCGTGTCCACTCGGAACCTGTGAATGCCACCGTGGCCTTATTTGGACCGAGGGTCTTCGCAGAGGTATTACGTTACGGATCTCAAGCTGAGACCATCCTGGATTAGGGTGGGCCCTAAACCCGACGGCAAGTGTCCTTCTAAGAGGGAGACGCAGAGGGGACGGCCGCGTGGAGACGGAGGCAGAGACTGCGGCGCTGCAGCTGCACACAAGGAACGCCGCGGCCACCGGAAGCCAGAAGGGACAGAGAAGGGCCCTCCTGCAGAGGCTCCGGAGGGCGTGTGGCCCCAGGGACGCCTCGATTTCGGACTTCCGGCCTCCGGAACAGAGAGAGGACCCGTCGCTGCAGTTCCGAGCCACCCAGCGCGCAGTTTGTTATGGCGGCCCCGGGAGACTTGCACGGTGGTGAATTTTACTGTCATCACACTTACGTTTTTAAAGTAACATTTTAAAATTCCAAAATCCTTTCGTCTTGCTCGCTGCTGCATTGCCAGGGCTCAGTGCACACAGTAGGGGCTCGAGAGTTTGTTGAACGACTGGCAGCTCCGGGTCTGCGTCACGACTCTCACCTGCCAGGGGGTGGACGCCGCTTTCCTAGCTCACAGCGGCCTTAACCTCCTGGGCTCAAGCGATCCTCCTGCCTCAGCCTCCGGAGCAGCTAGGACTACAGGTGTGCACGGCCACGCTTGGCTGATTTTTCTATTTTTTGTAGAGACGGGTCTCACTCTTGCTCAGCCTGGTCTCGAACTCCTGATAATTGACTATTTTCAAGTGAACAATTCATTAGTTTTTTTAATACATTCAGAACATGCACCCACCACGTCTGTCTAGAAGAGATTCTAGTCACCCCCAAGGACACCCATGTCTGTCGGGGTCAGTGCACATTCGTGCCTCCCCCACCCCCGCAGCCACCAGTCCGCTTCCTGCCTCTGTGGACGGACCGATTCTGGATGTTCCTCGTGCCTGGAGTCACACAGTGCGTGTTTTTGCGTGTCTGGCTTCGTGCACGTGGTGTCATGTTTTGGAGGTTCATCCGTGTCGTCGCGTGTGTCCTCATTGCCGTACACGGCGGAATCGTATTTCATCGCGTGGACGTACATCAGTACGACCTTTTTACAGGAGAATTTTCAGAGGAGGAAACGGAGGCTGCCCAGGTCGCAGTGCGCTGGCGTCCGGACGGGAGGAAGAGGCCCAAAGAGCCGGATGTTTCCGGTTCACGCTCTCTTCCCCCTGCTCTGTGCTCGTCCTGCCCTCGTCTCTGTGCCTGGCCAGTGGCTGGGAAGCAGTGTGTGTGTGTGTGTGTGTGTGTGTGTGTGCGCGCGTGCGTGCGTGCATGTATGTATGTGTGTGCGCACGTGTGCGTGTGCATGTGCGTGTGCGCGCGCACATATGCGGGGAGGGAGCCAGCAGGGCCCCCTCCAGCTGCGGCTGTGGGTCCAGGCCTGGTCCTCAGAGTCCCCGCACACTCCGGCCCCCGTGTGTGGTTTCTGCTGGTCCTGCGAGAGGCGGCAGGCAGGTGCCTGCCCTGAGATGCCCTGAGAGGCTGGGGCCTTGCCCGCCCCGCCTGGCCTCCGGGTCCCCCTGTCCCCCGTTCCAGATCCTTGGGCTCACCGCCCTGCCTCTGGAAGATGCTTCCCGTGGCTGTTTCTGGTTTCGGATGATTCATGGTCTTCATAAAGTCACTCAGCAAACAGTTTGCTGCGCGGCCTCCGGTGGGGAAGACGCAGGACGCAGAAACACGGGCCATGCAGTGGCGCAGCCCAGGGCATGCCGCAGCTGCAGTGGAAGTCTGGGCGAGTCGCTCCGATCCCGGGGCAGCCTCTGGCGAAGGTCGGGATGCAGGTCTGTGTCCAAAACAAACACAGAAGAACAAAGGGCGGCCGAGCATTCTGAAGCTCTCTGGGCCCTGCTTCCTGGCGGTGTTTTGATGGGGCCGGTTTGACCCGTTCCTGGGTTTCTTGGTCTCCTGGCGGCCACGGGGAGAGTCTGGGTGGGAAGATGGTGCCTGGATCTTTGGGGTAAAAATAGGGCTTTTGGCGGCCCCTGCCTTTGCGTGCCTTGATTTCCCTCCATGTCATAGAAGGCTCCAGAATGGCAAAATCCCCGCCTTGGCTCTGGGGTCAGGTCTGTGGGAGCCTTTGAGTGTTTCCTCGAGGCTGGAGGGTGGTCTGATCAAAGTAAACGCTTCTGGCTTCCGTGGGGGGTCTCCTAGGGGCCACCCTGGGCCCCCAACTAGTCCAGTGGCCGGGACCCTTTGCCACACGCAAATCTGATCTTAGTCATAAAACCCCTTCGTGGCTGACTTGCCGTGCAGCGTGGCGGACGCAAGCCAGGCATGCCTGGTTCAAATCCTGGCTCGACCACTTTCTAGCTGTGTGACCTTGGGTGAGCCACTGAACCTCTCTGGGCTTGCTGCCTTCTCTGTGTATTGGGGCTCAGAAGCGTGCCTCTCTTTTGCCGTGGTGTCCTGAGGACAGCTGGTTAACTGGGGGATGTACTTGCGGCGCCGGGCGCACAGCGGGAGCTGCTGGGCTCAGTGGGTGTTGCTGTCGTTGCTGTCACCATCCTTACTCTCAAGATGCTCCCGGGAGTGATGATGACAGTGTCACGTTGGAGTTGAGGGACTTGCCCAGAGTCCTGACGGCCTGCCTGCTTTCTCCTCCACTCCCCTCACCTTCCCGACCTCACGTCCCACCTCTGCCCTCCGCACCCCTGCACCCCGACCACGCCAGCCTTCCCCCTGCTGTGACGACACGCCACGCTCGTCCGGCCTCCAGACAGACCTGCGCTGGCCGTGCCTCCTGCCCGGGGTGCCGTCCCCGCATCTGCACCCCAGGGGACTCCTTGTCACTGTGCAGCTGCCACCCGGGGGGCAGACGCCGCGGGGTCCCGGGAGCTGCGGCAGGAGGGGAGCGAGCTGGAGACCAGGGGGAGGCTCCTCTGCGTCCTGGTGGCTCTGGCAGCTTCCCTGACCCTTGTCACCGCTTCCCAGAGCACTTGGAGGAGCAGAGCCCGGCCTGCCCCTGCCACGGATGGGGGTTGGCACCCAGAGCAGCTCAGACTTGTCTCTGAGTCACACAGCTAATTGCAGCCAAGGTTCAGGCTCCTGGCTGGGCACCAGCGAGCCATGGTGTTTGGCGTGAGTGTGTCATGTGTGTGTGTGCGTGTGTGTGGCTGTGTCTTTCTATGTCTTTTTTCCGAGGCCTGTCACCGAGATGACCCTAGTTCAGAAGACCGACGTGAGGGGTCATGCTTTCTTCTCCTGCGAGTAAGGGAAGGACAGAAACACTTTACAGGCAGAGCCTGGCCCCGGCCGTGGGACCCCGCAGGGCCGGTTCCGAGCCAGGCTGGGCCCGCGGCCGGCGGGCTGGGAGGAAACGGGTTAACGCGGGAGAAGCAGAGGCTGCGCCCGCTCTCGCTGCCAGCGCGAGGAGTGAAGAGGTTTTTCGAGCCGAGCTATAAAAAGGCCTCACAGTGTTTCAGCTCCTGTCGGCTGGAAGCCCGCCAGGGTTACCATGGCGATGAGGAATTATTACTTACTGCCAAGGCTGGGAGAAAAAGCTCGTACTTTTGGCTTCCAAACAAGAGGAGTGGACTTATGTAATTCTCTGTGTTTATAGGCCCGGAGTGGCAGAGGCAAGAACCGAGTGCCGGAGGCCCCACGTCCCGTTCTCAGCCCAGCCGTGGGGTCGCGAGGCCCCGCGGGTTGTCCCTGGTGGGCCGTGGCCTGCCCCGGCTTCGGGGGGCATCGGGCCGGAAGCCTGGGGGGCCGGGCCTGGGCGCTGGGCCACCGGCCCCCAGCAGGGCCTCCCCAGCGGGGCGGGAGCCGTAGTCTCGCGGGAAGGCGAGCAGGCCGCTCGGGCCACCCCTCTCCGGGTGTCGCTCTGGAGGAAGGATGGGTTTGATGCTGGACGCAGTGCGTGTCCCGGGCGCCAGCGGCGCCGTCCGTGCGTGTGGACCGCACTGACCCACTGGCTGGCACTTTCTCCTTTTCTTTCTCTTTTTCTTTTTTTTTCCTTGCGGGAGAGTTTCTCCAAGTTGGGTTTGGAGCTGTCGGGAGCGAGGCTGGTCATGTGCTCGGGTAAGAGACGTCGCGGGCTCGGCGTGGGCAGGGAGGTGCGGCGTGGCCAGTGCCCCCGGCGAGGAGGCAGGCGGAGGTGGGCGCGGGCTGGGGCGGGGGCGCGCAGGGTCTGTGCCCGGGGCGCCGTGTGGGGGCCGAGGGACTCGTCTGGAAGGAGCCCCAGTTCTGCCGCTGGGCGCTGTGGGCCTGGACCAGGGCGGGGGGCCGGGCGGACACTGGTCAGCCAGCGGGGGCGGCCGGACGTCCCCCTGGCAGGGTGGACGTGTGTCGGGCCCCACGCTCTGTGGGACAATGGGCCGGGACATCTTATCGGACAAAGTTGCTGAAGTCACAGAAAAGAGTGCTCCGGGGCGCGGGCGGGCCGGGCGGAGGGGAGGCTCCCCGGTGGGCCCGCGTGGGAGGGGCCCGGGTGGGCATTGTGCTGCTTTTCCGGAGCCCGGGCACGCTCCCCAGCGCCCCTGGGGGGGGCGCGGGGGCCCCGGGGTTCTGGGCGCTTGTTCCAGAATTGACGGCGGGAGGGCGTGGGATGGGCCCCGGCTTCCGGGGTGGGCTCGGGCAGGGGAGAGCCAGGTGCAGGCAGCGCTGCGGCCCAGCCCGGCGCCCGCTCCCCACCGAGGTGGCGGTTGGCTCGGTGCCCGTGTCTGGTTTGAAATCAGCGCCACCGGCTCAGGCTTGCCCAGGGAGTTGGCAGCGAGGCGCCGGGATAAACACTGGAAAGTTGGAAGGGCTTCCCGAGCTCACAAGGAGCCTTCAGTTTCAAGCCGAGGGGATGAGGGAGCGATTTGTCCTGAGGTCTGGGTGCGCCGGGGCCGTCGGGAGGCAGCAGGGACGTCCCGTGGGGACCTCCAGGCCCAGGCCAGGGCGGGGAGGGGGCCGGGCTTGCAGATGGTGTCTCTCCCCCGGCCGCAGACGCGGGTTTGAGTCCTGGCTGTATCCCCTCCTGGGCTGTGTGGCCTCGGGCATGTCGCCTCACCTCTCTGGGCCTCAGTTTCTTTAGCTGTAAAATGGGGTGACGATGGGGGCCACACAGGCGTGGGCGTGACGGAAGAAGGAGCCGTGGCTGCGTGGCAGACTCTGGGGAGGACTGCCTGGGCGTCCATCCCGGTTAGGCGCATCGTGGCCATGTGACCCTGGGCAAGTCACTCCGTGTCTCTGCACCTCGGTTTTCCCACCTGGCAAATGGACGCTCCGTCTGTCCTCCACCCCGAGCAAGTTCTGTGGCTTAAAGGAGCCAACGGAGCCGGGCTTCGGGCGCACGGTCGCCACGTGGTTGGCATCAGCTGGTGCCGTGGTGGCTTTAACAGTGATGATGACAGCATCCCACCTGCACGGGGGTGGGGCACCCGGGATTCCGGCATCGCAGTTTATGAAGCTGTCGTGGGCAGGCGACATTCCAGCATGGCCCCTCAGAGGATGACGCGAACTTGGGCAGGTCCTAGAACCTCACGGAGCCTCAGTTTCCTCATTGTTTACAGCCCGCAGGTGTCCCAGGGGATCCCAAGAGAAGCCCGGAGGGGCCGCCCGCGGAGCGGGCGTGTGTGTGGGGCGCGGCCAGTGCAAACCACGGGGCTGGCTTTGAGTTCGAGTTGCATCCTGGTCTCCCGCAGGGAGCTCTCCGGTTGCGTGGAGCCCCGGGCCCAGATAACAGGAGGTGGGCGGCAGTGGGCACTCCCTGGGGTTTGGGCCGGGCCGGAGTCTCCAGGGCGTTGGCCATGCGATCCTGTTCTGCCCTGTCTCCCCTCGGCCTGCGCCCCTCTGGGCCAGGTGCCCCCAGTGCACCCGGTGTGGCCTGGGGGCCGGGGCGGGAGGGCCGCTCTCCTGCTAGAGGTGGCGGTGGTTCCGTGTTTGTAAGTGACACCGGATGCCGGGCCGGTAGCTGGCGCAGGGACTCCCGTCTTGGGCCAGCAGTTGCCAGTGGGGAGTTCCCAGGGCGACCAGGCCGCCCACGCCAGCTGCCCGCCCGCCAGTTGTCCTCGGCCTCTCCTGGGATCTCGGGGAAGGCCTGAGAAGTGGGGGCCCCGTGCCTGTCACGTTGCCGCCCCTGAGGCCGTGGTGTCCGCTTGGGCCGGTCACAGAGCTGTGTGGTGGCCGCTCCCGACCTGCACCGAGGGCCCCGGCTCACTGAGAAGGACAGTCGTGTGGTGGCTCAGAACAGAGGTCAGCACAAGGGACCTTTGTGACGGGACAGTTCCATGGCGACGGGGGGAGGTCCCCGGAACCCGCACGTGGCACTAAACGCGCGCTCACACGCACGCACTTGTGAACGCACCGAAGCTGTTGAGATCTGAGCGGGGCAGTCGCGTCAGCGTCACCTTCCTGGTTGTGACACTGCTGTTCAACCACAGGTGTCTGATGACGTGACCACCGGGGGAGGCTGGGGGAGGGGTGCACGGATCTTGGGATCTCGCTGCAGTATTTCTTACATCGGTGTACGGATCTATAAGGATCTCAAAATAAACACTTAGAAAGCAAAAGAGAGGCGTGGGGGCCATGCTGTCGGGATCTGCTCCTGCGTAGCTGTGCGGATTTGAGAACTGACTCAGCTCCTCCAGCCTCAGTTTCCTCGTCTGTAAAATGGGGGTAACATGTATGACCCTGCGGGGCTCACGTGAGGGTTGAACGAGTTGCTACGCGCTGCGCACTTGCCGCGGGTTTGCTGTTGCTGTCGTTGTCGTCACTGTCGTGATGCTGTGGCTCGCCCGAAACCATCTCATTTCATATTCCCGTCAGCCCTAGGACGGGAGGGTGACCCACTTTTCAGATGAGGAAGCCGAGGCCCGAGTGGTCAGGTGACCCACCCGAAGGCACGCGGTTTGCGGGGCTGGCGCTGGGCTGGGCGCCCAGGCCGGTGCTTGACGGCCGTCGAGGTGAGCGGCCCGGGAAGGTCACTCGCCCTCTCGGAGCCACAGCCCCTCCCTCCTGCCCCACCTGCAGGCTGGGCTAGGGGGTCGCCGCAGGGGCCGGGCTCACGACCTCTGGGAGCCAGGCAGCCTCGACCTCTGGACTCCTCCCTTCCCGTGCAAATGCTCGAGCCAGAGCAGGGGCTCAAATAACCGAGCTCGGGCCTCGGATGTCCCGGGGAGGGGTCAGGCGGGGCTCGCCTCATGCCCCGGGATCACAGAGGCTCCAGAGCGGTCCCCGCGTCTCGTGACTCTGCATCTTGTGACAGCCGAACCCACTTCCTCTCTGAGCACTTTTCCTCCCCGCGCGAGCTCTGAGCGGCGTTTGCCCCTCGCTGTCCTCCCTGTCCTGGTCTCCCCGAGATCCCTCCCTGCCTCAGTCAGTGGTGGGAAGGCCTCGGGGGTGCACCCGGCTCACCCGAGCGTGAGCTGGTTAGCCCCTCTCGCGGAAGCATGAGGAGTGTGTTCGTGTTTAGTCGAAGCTGATGCTCAAGCGGAAACTTCTCCAAGGCTCCGCCAAGAGGGCCTGCAGGTGGTCGTCCCCCTTAAAGCCGGCTGGTAGCTGAGCTCGGGCCTCGGGCATCCCGGGAGGTCCAGGAGGGGCTTGCTTATGCCTTGGGATTACAGAAGGTTCCAGAGCATCCCAGGCTGAGGGACAAGCGGGTGCCTGCAGGGCCTGGCGGTCCCGCTGCTGTGCCGCTGCACAGCGTTTCCACGATCACATCAGCGCGGCAGAGGCTCGTGCCTGGCGGGACAACAGTCATAGCTCAGCGTCTCAGGTCTGGGCTTTGCTGGGCAGAGCCTGGAGGGGAAGTGGGGGTTGGGCGGCCTTCAGCTTCGTGAGCTTCTTTGCTGTTTCTCGGAGACCCCAGTCACAGTCGTGCCTCAGGACCTTTGCACTTGCTGTCCCCGCTTCCTGGAACATGCTTTTCCGAGATCTTCGTGCTCGCCTGATTTAAGCTTCTGTGTAAGTGGCCCCTCCTGAGAGAGGCCTGATCTTGGTGTCGTGACTCCCTGGCTCCCTGCTTCAGTGTTCCTCGTAACACCGTCACTCCCTGTTATGTGTCTGTCATGCCTGTTTCCTCCGCCTCACGACTGATTTTAGTCCGTTCGGACTGGGTGGCTCATAAGCAACAGAAATTGTGACAGTTCTGGAGGCTACAAGTCTAAAGTCAAGGCTCCAGAAAATTCCATGTCTGCTGGGGCCCGTTGCCTGGTTCCTGGACAGTGTGGTCTCCCCGAGGCCTCCCCGGAAGGGGCGAGGCAGCCCCTCCTTTGTGAGGACGCTAGTCCCATTCCCCAGGGCTCCACCCTGTGACCTCATCACCTCCGAAAGCCCCACCCCCTCATACATCGCGTGGCGATTAGGTTTCCACGTGCGAACTTGGGGGGGACACGACCGTTCAGACCGCAGCACCCCTCCACCCAAGACTTTGTCAAACGGTCACTGCTGTGGCCCCGGCACTGGGCATACAGCAGGCACTCAGGAAACAGTTGTGCCTGACTCAGGGTGCCCCGAGGGCTGTGGGCCTGGACCTGTCCCCTCCCCGTGACCGGGGCCATCTTGGAACAGAGATGCTTCAACTGACAATGGTCCCTCCAGGAGCGTCCTGCCCTCGCAGGCTCTGGCCGGGTGTCACCTTGACCTCGCCTCCCCCCTCCCTCGAAGTTTTGCAGCTTGTAGGGTCGAGGTTACATTCTGGGGGTGCCCTGGAAAACCCAGAAAAGTTCTTGTGCTTTTGCTCAGAGTGCCCGGTAGGAGCCCACCAAGCCTCCCTGGAGGGTCTGCTCCTTCCAGACGAGGTCAGGGAGGTGGGGGTCCTGAGCGGGGAAAGCGGGGGGCTGTGGGCACTGGGGTGTGGGGGAGGGGTGCCGAGGCAATTCAGGCGTTCCGCACACCTTAGTTCACTGTGTCCTTGCAACAGCCCTGTGATGTGGGTGCAGAATCGCCCTCTCTGGGGAGCACAGAGAGGGTCAGCAGCTTGTCCAAAGACACACAGTGGCAGGCACACGATATCGCTGGGTAAACGGCATTTCCTTTGCAGTCGTTTCTGTGCACAGGGTGATGCTTAGCTAGTTCGTCCCCAGAAGGCCCTTTGGTCAGCCCTGTCTCAGGCAGGTCCTGTTTTCTGGGGGTCTCGCGCAGACCCGGTGCAGAGAATGCCCCGTGTATCCCGGAGCTGAGGCCCTGGAGATGCCCAGACCATTCCGGAAGGTGGGGGTCAGTTTCCAGTGTGACTCAGAAGTTAGACGGCAGGGAGGAGCCACCTCCTCCCTCCACAGTCGGTCATTTGCATGACAATGAGCCCTTTGTCCCTGGCCCAGCCCCCTTCCCAGGCTAATAACATAATTCCCGGCCTGTGATGTCATAATGGGCCCTTTCTGCACCGGGTCGGGCTGGTGGGCAGCTGTGTGGGCTGGCCCGGCCGCTAATAAACTGGGCGGTGGCGGTTTCCAGGGCCTGAGTGCCACGCCGCCTCCTTCCGGGATCTGCTTTCTTCCTCCCGAGAGGGCAGCAGGAGGGGGCTGTGCTCCCGTGGACACCAGGGCAAACTGAGGCCCGAAGAAGCCCTCCGCGTCCCCACCGCTTGTCCGGGCCACTTGGAGCCTCTTCTTGGCCTGCGGAGTGGGGGTGACTCATTGCCAGCTGGCGCTGTCCCGGGCGGCGTGGGCGTGAGAGTCCCCGTCTCCTGTAAGCTCCAGGAGGGAGGCCCTTGTGCCCAGCGGTCACTGTGCGGGGCCAAGCCGTGGCCCCGCTGCGTCCCCGGGGCGTGTGGCGGACCCCTCCGGGCCTCTGTCCTCTCCTCTGCTGGGGCCTGGCCAGGGCGCGGCTCTCGGGAGATGGCAGCGTCGGAGAAGGGCGGCCGCCAGGAAGATAAATCCACGTCCCAATAACCAGGCCCCGTCGAAGTGACCGTATTTGGAAGCTGCGTCTTTGCAGATGCGTTTCGAGATGAGCTCATCCCGGATTACCTGGCGGGCCTGGTGGGCCGTAAACCGGTGGCCAGCGTCCTCCTGGGAGACGGGACAGGAGAGACAAACGGAGAAGGCCACGTGGAGACAGGCGGCGGTCGGAGTGACGTGGCCACGGGCCGGGCGTGCACCTGATGCCACCGGGTGGCGGAAGAGGCCCGAAAGGAGCGTCCCCTCGAGCCTCTGCAGGAAGCGGGCCCTGCCGACACCTTGATTTTGGACTTCTGGCCTCCAGAACTGCTAGAGAATAAATTTCTGTTGTTTTAAGCCACGTGGTTTGTGGTCATTTTTGTGGCAGCCTCAGGAAAACTAATACGGCCTGTGACCCCCATCTCTGGAGGTGGGGGTAGCCCCAGGGAGGGGTCTGCTGTTCCTGCACCCCCAGCCTGAGGGCTCAGGGCAAATTCAGGACGGCTCTGTGTCCAGTGGGCAGGGAGCCCCATGCAGTGGCCCCGCCAGGAAGGAGGGAGGCGCTCGGCCCTGCGCCCTCCCTGAGAACCAGATCCACAGAGCCCCGACCCCCCCTGCAGCCCTGACCCCCCCCTCCCACCCCCACAGCCCCGACCCCCCCCTGCAGCCCCGACCCCCTCTCCTGCCCCCACAGCCTTGTGGGGAAGGCCCAGCTGGTCAGGGCAGGGGGCGGGGGCGAGAGGCTCCCAATTCCACACTGGGCTCCTCGCAGGCTGGGACAGACTTGCCCCACGTGCTTGGCTACTCACCCAGAACCTGGGGAGCAGTGATCCTCTCGGAGGCCCCTCGTTTGCCAGGAACCCTTGACAGACGAAGAAACTAGGCCCAGAGAAGGCAGGCTACCAGCAGAGGCCACACAGCTCCTCGGTGGCAGTGATGGCCCTCAGAGTCCCGCCGTGGCCCTGCTCAGGGGTAGGCCAGCATGGCGGCCCCCGGGAGGGGGCTCAGAGCCCTGCAGCTACATCAAGGCCTGCGGTGGAGCGAGCGGCGGGCAGTGTGGACGTGGGGTCGTTACCTGTGGGGGTCACTCAGCTGGCTCTGGGCAGCCCCCGTCCGGCTCGCGGCCTCGGGTGCTCTGCTTGCAAAGTGGTCTCCGCCCTTCAGCTCAGAGCCTGCGATTCTGCTCTTGGCGTGTTCATGGAGTCAACAAGCATTTATTGAGCACCTGCTGTGTGCGGTGTGCTGGGACTCAGTGGAGGACACGCAGGTGTGGCTCTTGCGTCCGTGGATCTTACGTTTGGGGATGCAGGGTTGGGTGGGAGGAAGTGAAGCAGCAAGCGCCGGGGTCAGGGTCAGGATCGCAGGTGCTGAGGAGGGAGATGGTGGGGCCGGCGCCGGGAGGGGTGGAGGACGCGGCCTTCCTGCTCTTCCTGGGGCCCGAGTGGGCTGTTTGCATCAGGCTCTGGGGGGTGGCTGGGAGGACTTGGAGAGGCCCACGGCCCAGCCCCTCTGTGGGGGCCCGGGGCGCCTCCGGCTGGCAGGGCTCGGCCTGGGCTGTGAGCAGGGATGCCTGGCTCCGGCCGGGTGGGGAGGCGGGGGTGCGCCAGCAACAGGGTCCCAGGACGCAGTGGTTGAGGTAGACGCGGGAGGCAGCTTGCCTGGGTTTGCATGCAGGCTGTGCCCCTTGCCTGCTGTCTGGCTTTGGGCAAGTTACTTAGCCTCTCTGTGCCTCAGTAGAATGGGCATGGAACCCACCTTGCAGGGAAGTTGTGCCAATGCCACGAAGGGATGCCGGCGAGTGCCGTGTTAGCGATCGGCTGTGACGGTGGCTGGGAGGTGAGGCACCCACCTGTGACTGCTCAGGACCAGGACATGGAAGTGGCGTCTGCTCTTCTCTCCCCCGTCCTGCCTGCGGGAGGAGCCCCATTCTCCGGCCCGCAAAATGGGAGCTGTAACAGGCACGTGGCCACGTGGAGGGCCGCAGGAGGAGGGGAGCTGGGGGAGCCGGTGCCTGTGGGTGGGGGCTCAGGGTCTCCACCTGCTCCAGGTCGAAGCATCGGCCACCCCCAGGCCAGGAGCAGCCGCCCGTTTTACAACCTGGGAAACTGAGGCCTGGCAGGGACGGGCCCAAGGCGTGCCCGTGGGTGCAGCCCGCACGGACTCTGGCTGCAGACAATGAATGCCCTTTTCCTCTGGCTGGCGGGGCGGCCGGCAGTTGCCAGCCTGGCCCGAGGTTGTCAGCGCGCTTGCTTCCGAAGCCCGGCTGGCAGATGTTCCTTCCGAGAGATCGTGATGTTCCTCCAGAAACCGAGGCCGGAGGCTCAGGTTACTGCTGGGGGCGGCCGCGGGGGGTGTGCCTGTCGCTGAGGAGTGACCCAGATCCGAGTCCGGCTGGCTTTGCCGTGCAGCCGCTACCTGCTGGTTCCCGGTGAGAGTCACTGACAGCTCCGGACGGAGCCGGGAGACACCTGCTCTTCCTCCAGGGTGAGAGACAGGACAGGCCCGTCCGGAGCTCCTGCCTGGCCCCTTCCTCCCAGGTGGAGTCTGTCCTGGGGCTCCCGTCCTGTCTCTCTTGCCCCATCCTGGTGGCTTTGGACCCCTCCCCCCCGCACAGATGAGGGCCCCAGAGTGTGGAGCATGTCCGATTCCAGGGAGACCCTGTCTTAGAATTGGGGTGTTAGGGGGTTGCTATCTTGAGTGTCTTGGTTGCGATTGACAGACTCCCATTCCTCCTGCATTTAGCACAAAAGGCTCAAGTAACTAGAAAAGGTCAGGGGAAGCTTCAGGCACTGTTGGATCCAGGCACAACTCCTGTTCAGTCCCTGGTGGTGGAGACTACAGCCCGGCAGCCCCAGCAGAAGAGAAGCTTCTTGTTCCTCGGCCCTGATGCTCCAGCGCAGACCGTGGGAGGGAGCCGTATCGGCCCAGTGTGAGGCGCAGCCTCTCCCTGAGCCAGTCCCTTGCCCTGGAGTCGGGCAGCTCCCCCAGGCCCCAGGACTGAGGGACATCGGGGTGTGGTCTGCCCCACGTGGGAGACGGAGCTAGGTGGTGGGTCCTGCCCTCCGCAGCCAGCGTGCGTCCCATCGGGGTGGAGGGTGTGTCGTCCGCGAGTCGCTGGGTGAGTGGGCCCCTTCTCTCGTCGCTGTTGCAGTTGGGGACCCCCTGGGCTGAGAACGTTGCCATCTGCCATTGCGCTGTCACCCCCTCCTCCCAGCTCCCCCAGCCTTTGCTGTGTCCTGTCTCGCCGCTTCCAGGGACCGCCTGCCATAAGCCACAGGTCACCTCCTGACAGCCCCTGGGCTGTATCTGTGTGTCAGGTTGATTTATTGGGTTGGTTTTGTAGTCAATTTTTTTTTTTTTAAGAAAAATTGGGAGATGTCTCAAAATTGGCCTTCTGGCTTTGCTGGAAAGATCTGGACGCTGTCCCCGCCCCCTCCCCCAACCTCCCTGGGCCACGTTCCTAAGCCCGGCTCAGCCTTGGCTGGGGCTGACTTGGGCCACCCTTCCTCCCCTGCGCAGGGTTCCCGCCCCGCTTCTGCGGGGACCTCCGCCCTGGAGCCTGGTTAGTCCTGCCCCCTCCAGGTGGACTCTTGACTTCAGCTGTTGCCGCTTGTGGACGGCGACGCGTTTGTTTCCCACCTGGAGCTCCCGGCCCGTGCGACGCTTTGGGCTCCCGATCACGGCCCTGAAATAATGGAACGGCCCGTGCGAGCTTCGCTCAGGGCTGGTCTCCAGCGGGTCTCCCCCTTGGCCTGGGTGTCTGGGTGGCACTGGGGCCCCCAGCCGGGCTTGTGGGGGAGGCGGGTCTCTGGGGCGCAGCCGGGCTGTGGGGGTGACGGGGAGGTGGCGGATGTGGGGAGGGCCGCCGTTGACTGGGTGGGCTCCCCCTAGTATCGCTGCTGGCGCGGCTATTCTTAGCAGCAGAAACATTTGTCCTCGTTCACATGTGGCCGCCACCCCCCAGAGATCTGCCCTGAAATACTAGGAACGACCCCATAAATTCCTCAGAAAGCTGTCCTCGGGGCCTGCGTGCGTGGAGGAGGAGCGGGAGGAGGTGTTTCCGGCAGCTGCGCAGCTGGATGCGATTGCCAGATGTTGGGGAGGCAGGACATCGGTGGGAACTGGCTGGGCGGCCTCTTGCACACTCGGGCTCCCGGCACGGGCGGCGAGCGGCGGGAGGGAGGCTGCAGACCAGTGGGCGGGAGAGCGGGGCCCCGGGCCTGGCCTGGGGTCTCGGGGTCCAGAGGCCCATCCAAAGCAGCAGCTTTGGGTCGGCCCCTCCCTGGGTCCAGGCCCTGCCGGTCGTCCCCCGAGGCTGCCCAGGTTGGAGGCCAGAGGAACGCCCAGCTTACCGGGCACACCCGAGGGATCTGAGCTTCCGGACGCTGCCCAGCAGGCCCAGCCCTGGCCTGTGGCTGTCCCTGAGTCCTGCTACAGGACTTGATCCACTGTGCCTTTGGCTGTGAGGGTCTCCTGGGTGCTGGAGACAACCCCTGCTCTGTCACGGGGCAGCCGGAGCATTTGGAGCTATCGCAGAGCAACACAAGCCCAGTGGAGAGAGCCCTTGGCCGGCAATCAGGGAGGCCTCCCTGGAGGAGGGGTGTGTGTGTGTGTGGTGTTGCTTTGGTTTATTTTATTTTTTTTAATTTTAAATTGTGGTAGGTGCATATAAACATAAAGTTTCTTCTCTCAACCATTCTAAAGTTGGTAGGTATATTCACATTGTGGTGCAACCCGTCTCTAGAGCTCTTCGTTTTGCAAAACAGAGACTCTGTATCCACTAAACACTCCCTCCCCGCTCCCCCTCTGTGAATTCGACTACTCCAGGGACCTCCCGTAAGTGGGATCGGACAGTATCTGTCCTTGCTGGGCCTGGCTTCTATCACTCAGTGTCATGTTGGAAGCCGTTTTTGTGGCCTGTTTAGTCCTTGGTTGTCAGTTCAGTCCCGCCCAGGCAGCAAAATGGATGAAGGCCTGAGACCTGGAGCCCGTCCTCGAGAAACCCGGGGGCCTGGGGTAGCTGAGCCTGTCTGCACGCTGACCCGGAGCCCAAGCCTCCCTCCCCCCGGCGAAGCCCCAGGGCTCAGGGTTAAGCGGTTTGCCCAAGTCACACAGCTGGTGCCAGCGCCCCCTCCCTGGGCCCAGACACCAGCCTCTTCCCTGCCCCCGCCCTTCCCTCTGCAGAGAAAATTGCTGTTTGGAAGGCCAGATGGAGGAGCTGGGTCTGATGGAAAACACGTCCCTCCCGGGGCGCTCAGAACTTAATGAGGAAGAGCCCGGCAGAGTCAGGCGTAATGTTTGCGAAATACCCGAGGGGGGCTGCTCCCCGCGCGAGCGTTCTCGGGTGGGGCCCCGGGACCCTGGCGTTAAGGGAGGGCTTGTCGTGGTTTATCTCCCTCTCTTCCTTTTAAAATTAAATGGAACAACAGAAAAAAGCAGCGGCGAAGGAAGTGCTTTTGAGCAGAGCTCGCCGTGGCGGGGGAGCAGGGCCCGGGCTGGCCGCGGCCCAGACGACACAAATGCACCGATTAAATTGGAAACAGAAACAGGCCTCCTCTGGCGGCTCCAGCCAAGGCCGCTTCCCTTCTGCTCGCTTGGGGCCACGGCAGGGCTGGGGTTGGGGATCTGTATCCTGACACAGAGAGCTGGTGCCTCCGGCAGCCACCCTGGTCCTGGAGACGCACCCTCTCAACCAAGCCGCCCGCTCCCTGCCCACGCACTGCCGACCCAGAGAGCTCCCGTGGGCGGTTTGTGCTTGAGAAGGAGCCTGGCAGGGGTGGGGGCACCTCTCTCACTGAGACCCTCTCACTGAGACCCTCTCATTCAGATTCCAGAGTTTGGGACTGGAGGTAGTTTTCCCCAGGGTCCTCTGTACCCAGCAGGCAGTTGTGCAGGTTTGGGGGCTCTGTGTTCCTCACAGAGCTGGGCATGTGGGAGGCCTGGGAATATTAGTGGGATGAAGGCGTGGCCCTTGGGTTTGGTTGAAAGAGTGAGACTAGGAAAACCTTGGAAAATGGAACAGTTAATATCCATCTGTCTATTGGTCCATCTGTCCATCCATCTTTCCATCCATTTATCCTTTCATCCATCTATGCATCCATCCATCCATCCATTCTTTCTTCCTTCCTTTTTTTCTTCATCATCATCCTTCCTTCCCTCCTTCATTTATCTGTCCATCCATTTATCTATCCATCCATGTATCCATCCATCCATCCATGCATCCACCTATCTAGCCATCTATCCACC
>NW_012154285.1:2711048-2797117 GCF_000956105.1 Propithecus coquereli
TCCATCCATCCACCTATCCATCCATCCATCCATCCATCCATTCATCTGTCCATCCATCTGTCCATTCATTCTCCATCCAGCCAACCCCTGTTGAGTATCTGGCTGGACCTGTGGACTCAGCCCATCACTGGACGTCAGCTCTGGTTGGCAGCATTTTTTGTCTGATGTGGTCGCTGCCGTAGCTTGGTGCTCAGACAGTGCTTGCACATAATAGATGCTCAAATAATTTCCGATTTGACAAGATTGGGGCAGAGACTGGGGTTTGGGTTGGGTTTGTCTTGCCCAGTCTCCTCCTGGTCTGTTTTCATAGCGCCAACACCTCCGACATCCTCCCACTCCTGTCTCACCCCCTGGGATGTCGGCTCCACGAGGGCGGGGCCTTGGGGTCAGTTATTTGCTGGTGTGTCCCCAGCACCCGTCACACAGTAGGTACTTGCAAAGCATGGAGGACAGAGCCGTGAGCCACCCGGCCCGGCGAGGCTCACCCTTGCCACATCCCAGGGGCTTTTTGCGTCTCAGGACTCACTTGAGGGCCTCCTTCCTGAACCGTTCCGGAGCCGTCCTGTGCCAGGAGTCCCTGCTGAAGGTGGCCGTCGAATACTTGGCTGGTTCCCCGATGTTTACAGCGTGGCAGGAAGTAAACGCGTGAGGCGTGAACAGCCAGGTTCACCGCAGCTAGTGTTTGGCTGCGTCTCACTGCACCGCCCAGGACCACGTCTGCCCAGGAGTCCTGCCTGGCTGTCGAGCTTTTGTTGAGTGAATATTGATTAGATGCCTACTACGCGCCAGGCTCTGGGGATAGAGCGGTGAACCAAACAGAGACTGATTGAGCACCTGCTGAAGTAGACGGTGTCCTCCAAACACACGTCCACCAGGAACCTGTGAACGTGGCCCTATTTGGAAAGAGGGTCTTTGCAGGTGTCGTGAGTTAGAGTGGGCGCGAAATCCAACACGACCGCTGTCCTTATGAGAAGGGGAGACTCGCCGAGACAGGAGCCACGGGGAGGAGAAGGCCATGGGAGCACGGAGGCAGAGATGGGAGTGACGCAGCAACACGCCGGGGGACCGGAAGCAGAAGAGGCGAGGAAGGCCCCTTCCTGGAGCCTGTGGAGAGAGCGAGTCCTGCCGCCACCTGGCTCCAGAAGGACGATGGGAAACATTTTTGTTGTTTTCAGCCACCCAGTCTGTGGTCCTGCAGCCCGGAGACCAGGACACCTGCTGCGTGCCCCGCCCCGCGCCAGGGGACTCAGCCGGGCCGAGCACCAGTCCGTTGAGCGGGGAGGGCGGCCGGGGCTGTGCGTCGGGCCCCGGACAGGCCAGGTGGGGGTGGGGGCTGACACACGCTGTTCCCACCACCGCGGCTCCTCCCGCCCCAGGGAGGCTGTCCCCGTAGGCTTCCCTGGCACCCGGCAGCGCTGTTGAGCGTGCACGTGTGCGCACGCGCTGTGGGCGCTCTGTGCCTGGCAGACTGGGCTTTAATTCGGAGGTGCCCCCACCTGCCAGGGGTTCCAGAGTCAGCGCCCGTTGGTTCCCAGGAGATCTCTGGCCCGTGCGGCGCAGACAGCTCCGCCGCCTGCCGTCCTCCCCGCCGCCGCACCGCTGCGTACCCCCGCCCGCCCCGCTCCCCCAGGCGCTGATTCCACCCTCCCTGGCGCCGCACCAGGCTGCTCCCGACACGGAAAATCTGTGGAATGTGTCTCGGTGCCATCCCTCCAGAGCTGGATGCAGGGTGGGGGCAGGAGGCCCCGAGGAGGCTTCCAGGCCCCCAGGAAAGGGGCCTCTGCCCGCCAGCTGGAGGGTGGATGCACGAGTGGAGGTTTCGGGCATCACTCGCCTGCTGGGCAGATTCCTTCACTGAGCACCTACTGTGTGCCAGGCACCTCGAGGGCTCTTAGGCGCGAGGCGTCGGTAAGAAGGGTGGCTGAGACAGCGGAGCGCGTGTCCCTGTCACTGTCCTGTGGATCTGCACGCCCTACCGAGGCGCACAGCGGCGGGGACTAGGGGACGTGGGCCAGCAGGCGGGTAGGGGCCGCCAGGTCGGACCGCGGCTTGTGGGCAGCGAGGGCCCTTGCTGTGCGTGCTGCCTCCCGCGCAGGCGCGGTCTGGGGCCAGGCCCCCTGCGTGCCGTGATCGGGGAGCGCCCTCCGTGGGCCACGTGTGGCGTTTTGCTGTCACCCTTGGGTGGGCTCGGGGGCCAGAGAGCCTCTGTGCTGGTGTCTGATGTCCGGTGCCACCTGGGCCAGCAGGCCCGTTAACCTCGCCAGAGCACTGCTTTTTCCTCCTTGGTGGCCTGGCCTTGCTGCGTTGCCTTGCTGAGCACCTGCTGTTTACCAGGCCGTGGGGCAGGAGCTGCTGTGTGGCCAGCCTGCCGCTGGGGGAACTGAGGCTCGGAGTGAGGTGTCAGAAGGACATCCTCCTGTACTCGGTGAGGAGCTGCTTCCGAGGCCTGCGGAGTCTATCCCTTCCTGGCTTTCATGCTGTCTGCCCGCTTCCCCTTCTTGTCACTGCTGCCCCGACGCCACCGACGTCCTCTCCGGGATGTTTTCTGTAGCCTCCCCAGGTCTCCCTGCTCCATGCTCGCTCCCCACACTGGCTGCTTGTAAAACACTCTGAGCCTCTGCTCTCCCTCTCAACCGCCTTCTGTGGCTCCCCGTTGCCCTCAGAACGAAATCCATCCATACCATGCTCCTCCTCCGATGCTCACTCCGTGAATTTCTCAAACACAGGGTGCCTGCGCTCACCTCTGGGCTCGAGCTCAGGAGGTGCTCTCTGCCTGGAGCACCCCTGCCTCTCCGTCCTCCCAGCTCTCCCTTCCTCACCCCCTGGAAGTTCTCCCTCGTATCCTCTCACTTGCCCCAAGGCTGGGCTAGGTCTGGACGTGAGGAACCCCTGTCCTCTTCCAGCAGCCACTGTCTGCTGCTTGTCTGCCCTGCGGGGCCTGGCCCCTGCCTCCTTCACATTGAGTCCCCAGCACCTGCCCCGGGGCTCAGTGAGCAGTGGGGACCCCAGAGTGTCTGTCAGTGAATGACTGCCGACCGGCCTCTCCTGACCCCAGAGCGGCCAGACCCTGCGGTGACGTCGGGGCCGTTGCGTCCGAGTTCCTCCTCCAGACCCTCCAGTCTCGCTCACCCTCGCCTGCCCCCACGATTGAGGAAGTAACATCGTTTTTCTCCTCGGCGTTCGCCTCCAAACCTTGTTGATGAAAAGCCAAAGCTTAGGATTTTCTTTCGCATTTGTAACTGCACCCACCTCCTCTGCTTTCAGAACCTTCCCGTGACGTAGCCAAACCCCACACCCTCTAGCAGCCACTGCCCTCCCCCGACCCTGGGACCCACACTCTGCTCTCTGTCCCTCCGGATTTCCCCGTGTGCACGTTTTCCATACGTGGAATCACGAGATATGTGGCCTTCTGGGCCTGGCTCCTTTCATTCAGTGCCACGTTTTCTAGTCCCTCACGGTGCAGCCTACCGGAGCTCTGTTCCTTTTCTTGGCTGAGTAATGCTCCACCGCACGGGCAGGTGGGAATTCGAACAGGCGAGAATTCGGGCTGTGTCTGCCTTTGGGCTGTCCTCGGTAGTGCAGCTGTGAACGTGCGTGACACGTTTCGTCTGAGTCCCCGTTTCCAATTCTTTGGGGTATATGCCTGACATTGCTGGGTCATACGGTAGTTCTGTGTTTAAATTTTCAGGGAACTGCCAAACTTTTTCTAAAAAAATTTTTTTTTGAGCTGGCAACAGACGTGGCTCAGGTTGGGAGGGGGTGGAGATTGGGTTTGCTGAGCTCGTGGTGAGGGAGGGTGGCACCAGGTCACCAGAGCCACCCGCTGGCATTGGGCCCAGGCTGCACGCAAGGACATGGGGCTGGGAGCTCCAGCCCCCAAGCGCGGCCGGGGGCACCTTGTGAGTCACAGGGAGCCGGAAGTCAGCCGGCCCCAGGGGTGCTTCAGGAGCGTGTGTGCACCGTGGGGAGCACGTGCCAGGGGCCTGCCGTGCCCAGGCGGCATCTCATCGGGCAAAGGAGGTCAGAAGAGCTATGGGTGGATGAGACCTCTGAGCCACCTTTCGCAACTCAAAATCCAACAGCAATTTCGAAGTTGCCCGTGGTGCCCTTGGAAGGGGGCAGCTTCCTGCCGAGCTGACAGCCTCGTGTGCTCAGAGAGACTGGGGAGTTGTTCAAAATCTAGAGAGCGGAATGGAGTTTGCTCTGCCACGTCTGATGGCCAGGGTCTTCTGGGCTTTGAGCCAAGCTCCAGCAAGGGGGATTCTGGAACAGGGCCCAGCCCTGGTGGCCACACCTGCCCCCTCTCCCTGGGGCGGTTCCTCATCTCTGGCTGCAGGGCGGATGCCATGTTGCCTTTGGTGGGGCCGGACAGGGCCAGAATAGCGTCCCTTGCGGCTGCGCTATGGCTGCTTTGTTGACAGTGCTAGCGACAGTCATGAAGGCAGCTCTTGTGTGCTGAGCGCTCACTGTGTGCTGGGCGCCTGTTGAATGCATGATCTATGTCACCCGGCCTTTCTTGCACTCTGGGCTGCACTCATGGGAGGACCCAGGTGGTGGTAGACGGACAGATGTTTTCATGGACATGATTACACGTTTGTTTTTTAGATTCTTTCCATGTATTCCATGTGGCACTGGGTTTCTGTGTATTAGTATGTATGCTCGTTATAAGTTTCTTTTGTACGTAAAGTTTTGCCTAACTAAATGAAAGTGACTCGCTTTGATGAAAATTGTTAAGTACATGGCAGGAATGGGGCTAGATGGGCATGACCTCAGCAGCAAGGGTGGCGCATGGATGTCCAGCGTTTAGGGAACACTGTGTGCATTTGTGTCATCTTCGTGTTGACTCTGAGTTGTGGGGACTATGATCACCCCCATTTTTCAGATGATAAAACTGAGGTTCAGAGAAGGGAAGTGACTTGCCTAGCGCTACAAAGCTTAACCGTGGTGGAGCAGGACTTGTTTCCATGTTCGTAAGAATTAAATGGTACATCCTGTTTCGGTGGCCAGGAAAAGTCCACATGGGAACCTCCTGATGTGGTGGCAGGTGTGTCTGTCTTGGCATTGGAATTCTGCAGCTTTTCATTGTCTGAAGCCTCGACAGCACCCAACTGAAGGATCGCTGACTCTCCGATGCCTTCTTTTTCCCTGTTTGAGTTAGAACTCTTGGTGGCAGGTGACAGAAACCCAGCTTGGCTGGCAAGGACGAAATGCACAGATGGAGCCTTGGCTCCCCCAAATGAAATGAGCAGCCTTCGGTCTGCCTTTGGGCACAGTTGTCATCAGGGTGTGACTGCACTCGCTTTCCGCCCTTCGGCTCTGCCTTCCTGCTGGTGGGCATCGTTCTCTGGCAGGCTCCTGCCACGTGGTGGCCCTGAGAGCTCCAGGTTCTCCTCATTCCTAGTGTAGATCCCTTCCTTGCTCCTGGTCCTTCTAGCCAAAGTCTCAAGACTGATTCTCATTGGCTCAGATTGGGTCACATGCTCATCCATGAACCAATCACTGTCAGGGGTGGTGGTGCAGGAATCTGTTTGGCTAGGCCTGGATCACATGACCATTGCTGTGGTTCCTGAAAGGAAAGTCAAGTCCACGCTCGTTCCTCTGGCCCTCCCGACCTGAATGGGCCCTCCGACATTCCTGCACATGAGACCGTAGGTCTCTGGGGTGTCTACCCGCTTGGAGAAGGAAGTTACCAGTTCAGGGTGGGGGCGGGGGGCGTAAAGGTGAAACTGTGGCGACTGGGGTGCGACCTCTCTCCCCTCTCCCTGGACCACGTGGGGGCAGCCCGGCCCCCGTCGGATGGCCACAGCCGGGGCGGCCCCCGCGCCTCTGTGGACTGTCCCTGGCTCTTGGGGTGTGAGTGGAGTGAGGGGGCTGGAGGGGGTTTGCCGGTGGCGGGGCCCGATGGACGCATCTTCTCACGGGGCTGGCAGTGGGGGGTGTCGGGGAGGCCTCCGTCCGGGCACTGGAGCCACTGTCACCCGGGAGTGGGGCAGTGGCCTGCGGAGAAAGGGGAGAAGGGTCGTGGGGGCTCCCACAGGTTTCTTGGCAGCATCCCGCCGAGGGGCTCCCTTGCTCCTTAACCCGGTTTGTTCCTCCCCTCTGGGTCTCAGTTTTCCACTCTGTAACTGAGATGGATCCACTCTGTAACTGCATCTGGCTGGATGCAGGCGGGTCCTCTCCTGCGGAAAGCTCCGTCCGTCTGCCCCCACGCAGGGTCCAGGGCCCGCTGGCTCCTGTCCTGCCCTTGGCTCTTCTGGGCGTGGCCCTGGGCTTCCTAGTCCTTGTCACCTCCCAGCTCGTGTCCCACGTCACGGCGTCATCCTCCTGCACAGTGTCACAGGGAACCCCAGCAGGCCCGGCCTTGCCCTGGGTCGAGCTGTGGCCTGTGGTCTGTGCGAGCCGACCCTGGGCGCCACCGCCCGGGACGCTTGTGTGAGCCTCCCCCACGGGCCACGCCCCTCGGGACAGGCCCGCAGCCACGTGTCTGAGCTGCCAGAGGCTTTCGGAGAACCTCGTCCCAGTGACTCAGAACCCGGAGGGAGGCTGGGTCGGGGAGTGGGGCTTGGGGGGCGGTGCAGAGTGGGGGTCCCTGTGCTGTTGGCGGGCAGCGAGCGTGCCGGCGCATGGAGGAGGGTCCACGCGGACCCCGCGTGCGCGTTGTTCCTCGCAGGGGCCCCAGGCGTGGCTCAGGGACCCTGCCACAGTGCCACGAGGAGCCAGCTGCCCGGGCTGATCTTGTTCTCTTTTCCGGTTTTCTCACAGGTGCCTGTGACGGGGTGGACCCTGAGCAGATGACCAGGACTAGCTTTTAATCCTCGGCGGCGATTACGAGAGAGCCCCCGGACCCCCACCGCCATGTCGGGATCCACGCAGCCCGTGGCGCAGACGTGGAGGGCCACCGAGCCCCGCTACCCGCCACACGGCATTTCCTACCCGGTGCAGATCGCCCGGCCACACACGGTAAGGGGCATGTGTGTGCCCGGGGCCACGTCTGGGGCCCTGCTGCAGTCCCAGTGAGTCCCGCCCTGTTCCTCCTCCTCGCGCCGAGCTGGCGTGGCGCCGGCTCCCAGCCCCGGGCAGGCGGGACGCTTCCACAGGGGCCCTGGCCCTGGGCATCTGGGACAGTCTCTTTGCTTCCATTTTAAAGCTGGGAAGATGGAGCTGGGGCTCTGCCTCTCTCTTGATTGGCAGTGGCATTTGCATGCAAACATGGAGCGCCTGCTGTATACACACCTTCCTTGCAGCCCAGTCTCACCTCTGCTTCCTCCCTGCTGCAGGACTGGGGAGGCTTCCTGGGCCCGTAGGTGTCACCCCCGTGTCTTTCCTGACCCCCCCCGGGCCTGGAGTTCACTTCCTGTGGCGAGGTGTCTACAAGACACTGGCCAGCCCCCGTGACATCTCTGAATCCCTGACTGTGGGGTGCGGGGGTCCAGGTGGTGGCTCCGCTCGCCGGGGAGCCCGGCCCGTGGCTGGGGCGGGTGATCTGGCCCGGGGAGCAGGTGGCCTTGGTGTGGCTGCCCCCCACACATGTGCACTCTCGATGGGGTCTCCTAAGGCACACCCCTGTGTCCCACCCGCGAGCGGGAGGCCCACTTCCTGCCTCACCTCTTGCTGTGTGGTTTGGCCGGGAGGGTGGCCCTTTGTTTTGCTCTGTTGGCACTTATTGGGCACCTACTGCGTACCGTGTCTCTGGGTGCTTGCCACGGGGCCCTCAGAGTCTTGGGCTTACCCTGTTTGACCCCCTGGCTGCTTGGTGAGGGGGCGTGAGGCCTGGCGTTCACGGACAGGGTAGAAGCTGACTCTGCCGGCCTCCGTGTGTGCGCATGTACACGTGTGTGTGTGTACACGTGTGTGTGTGTGTGTCCTGCCTGGCCAGTGCGGTCCCTCCTCATGAGACACAGAGAGGAAGAGGTGTGGGGGGGCATTGCCATCAGCCAGCGTATGAACTCACCGGCCCAGCTTCGGGGAGTCCTGGGCGCTTTGCAGAGCCAGCTGCAGGACGCGGGTGGGTCGCGGGTTGCTGTGTGACAGCGTTCCCCAGACAGAGTCGCTGGACTCTCACACAGCAGCCTCGTGCACGAGCAGCTCATACTGTCGTCCCATTTTGCAGATGAGGAGACTGAGGCCAGGAGGCTAAGTCACAGGCCTCCGGCTGGATCACTGTAAGGAGGGCGCCTGCTGCAGCAGCAGGGTTTAGAGCCCTTGCTATGCGTTGCCTCTATTTCTTGAGCACTTACTGTGTGCCCAGGGCCGAGGCATATGCTCCTGGTGGGAGATTATTATTGAGCATTGAAATCATCATCTGCATCATTCTCACCAACAACAATAATAGAAAGAAGAGCTCGAGTTAACTGAGCACGCACTACACTCTCGTTAATTGAGCGTGTACTACAGGTTGAGTGTTGTTGTTCAAAGCCCTTTGTGTATACAGTTGCAGCGGATCCCCTGGTCACCCCAGGGTGGCGACTGTTCCGATCTCAGCTTTGTAGGTGGGGAAACGTGTTGCAGGTGAGGAAACCAGACAAATTGCTTAAGCTCGCTGAGCCTTAGTTTTGTCATCCATAAAATGGGGTTACTCAGAGTGCCACCAGCCAGATTGTCGTGAGGGCCCACCCTGATGATCTGACCAGATTTCTCATGGCAGTGCCTGGCACAGGGTGATCCTGAGTCCACATGCTGTCGTTACTACTTGTTCCTGTCACTGCAGCTGCCTGGATGGGGGACCTGCCTCCCCTGGGGCCACTGTCGGATGCCTCTGGCTTCTGTCTCCTTTGTCCTCCTGTCCTGCCGGAGGTTCCCGCCCATCTCCCACTGCGTGCCCCAGGGGCTCAGCCCTGGGGAGACCTCAGGTCCTGTGGCCCCTGCCCTTTGCCACAGCCGGGCCCTCTCTTGGGCACTTGTGGTCACCGCTGACCCCAGACGCCTCCCACTCTCCTGCCGGGCTGTCAGTGACACAGGATGTGGCTGCACAGGACTGAGCGGTCCCCGCTCCCTCCAGGCAGGAGGCTGAGGCCAGGGGTGAGCAGGGCCTGACCTGCAGCCACAGGGTGGAGCGTTTCTGCCTTTGTGGGGGGCAGCGGCAGAGCCCACCTGCGTGCGCTCCTCCCCGGGGGGCTGCCCGAAACCCGGCCACCCTGCCTCAGCTGGGGCTGCCCAGCCGTGGGCCCCGCTTGCTGCCCGAATGGCAGGAACAGGAGTTCTGGGCACCCCGGGGAGGGGCCGTGCGTGTGTCCGGGCCGGAGCTGTTTTCCGTGGCGGGCTGGAGGTGAGCGTCGGCTCTGCAGTCTGGAGGTCCCTCCCTGGCCGTCCCTCACCCCCTAAAACCCTTCCTGCCTGTTGAACGGAAGGCTTAATTTGGGGGTGCTTGTGTGTAGAGGCCTGGACCCCAAGATTGTGGAGAACCCCTGGGTGCCCCTGACCCAGCCTCGGCCACTCCAAGCTCCGTGCGCCTCAGTCTCGGTCCCCGTCCCCTGTCCCCAGTCCAGCTGCACGCTCCCCCTGTGCCCTGGTCTCTCCTTCCTCATGGTCCCGCCGCCCTCCTGGACAGACCCAGCCCCCGCGTCTTTCCCTGGGGCCCTGGGGAGCCAAGCCTCTCCCAGCGTTGAAAATCCCGCAGCAAAACACCCACAGACGTTATTTTTCCGGAGACCCCCACCCCCACCCCCACCCCGGCTCCTTCTGGGCTTTCTGCGGCCCAGCCCGGTTCTGCCTTCTCCCTGCGTCCTCTGGGGCCCCTGTGTCTCCTGCGCTCCTCCTGCCCTTGGGCTGCGTGAATGAAGCCAGAAGCAGGGACACAGAGTCTGGGTCCCGGCACCACCCCTTCCTGCTGCGTGGCACGGGCAAGTTGCTTAACCTCTCTGTGCCTCAACATAGAAGGGCAGGTCACGGCTCCGGTTCTGGGGCCGGATTGCTTGCGTTCGTGTCCTGCATCAGTGACGTCCTAGCTGCGAAGCGTGGGGCGAGTTACTTAACCTCCCCGTGCCTCGGTTTCCCCATCAGCTGAGCAAGGATAGTTACAGGATCATAGGGTCAAATCAGTTGACGACGCAGGGCCCTTTGCATCGTGCACGCAGTGGGCAGCCAGTCATGTAATGACGGTGACGATGATGACGCCATTATTGCGACATCGCTGGCAGTGTCCGTCTCTGTAGCCCCAGGATACTTTTTGGGCCTGTCCTCTAGAGCAGGGGCCAGTATTCTTCTCCGCCAGTATTTCAGGGCTTTGGGCCGTGCAGCCCGTCCACGCCGCCGCCGCCGTGCGGGAGTGGCGCAGCCGGTATGCGGGAGCGGGCGCGGCCTCGGGCCCCGCGTGCCGACTCCTGCCCTAGACCAGTGTTTATCGGACTCTGTGGGAAGGACCAGACTGTTTAGTTTCCGGTTTGTCACCAGCCGATACAGGGTCCTGTCCCACAGACGCGGGGCCCGGGCCGGGCCGAGCGCGGCACTTGGATGCCGGGGTCCTGCCGACACGCCAAAGGGGTCTGGACGCTGTCCTGGGCCGCGCCCAGCGCATGGCAGACGGGTAGCTTTTTGGACCTTTCGGGGCGGTAGCGCCGCCCTAGGCCAAGGGTCAGAAGCCTGCCCGGGCCGGGCGGGGACACGTGCATGTGTGGGGACAGGGGGACGGGGGGAGCGGCTGGGAGGTTGGGGCCTGTGCCCGTGTCCTGAGTGCCCCGGGGGTGTCTCTGGTAGCTTTGTGGCTCCGTTCGTGGCGCTTGTGGATGGCGGGATGGTTTGGCGCAGGATGGACCTCTTGGGAGCCCCTGTGCTGGGAGACTCGTTCATTCGTTTGGAAAATACCTGTCAGGCATGTCACGTGGCAGTCCTGTTCTGGGCCCTGGCGACGGAGCTGAGAACCAAACAGATCAGCATCGCTGTCGCAGGGCGCGGATGCCATCTTGCACCCACGAGCAGGGAAGGAGAAGAGCGTCTGGGGGAGTCCAGATTTAAGTCTGGAGTCAGGGAGGAAGCCTCACTGAGCAGCTGACTTTGGAGTTGAAACTGGAGGAAAGGGAGAGGGCCCAGTGCATGGGAATCTGGCCGAGGAGTATTCTAGGCAGAGGCGCAGCAGGTGCAAAGGCCCCGAGGCAGGAGCTCCCTTGACTGTAGCCCCATCATGCCAAGAGGAACCCATGAACCCGGGCTCTGGGAATGGGCTGAAATCTTCCTTTGCTTGTCACAGGCAGCCCCAGATGTCTCCTTGCCCCCTTCTGGGGTGAGGAACTCCATCCAGGGGGGCCGGAGAGGAGCATCCCCCACAAACTCCTCCTCCCAGCCCCTTACTCAAACCTCCCTGGGATCCGGATCTAGCATTGTACGTGAGCCCAGACGCCCAGGGTCGTGGCCCCCCGACCCCGGCATGTCTCGCTCCCCCAGGACCCAGCCAGGGAGCAGGGAGGCACCAGCTGGGATTTCCCCCTGCGTAAGTTGCTTTTCCACGGTGGTCTGTCATGAGGGTGTCATTTATCAGTGGCCCCAACTTCCAGCTTCAGAGGTGCCATGGCTGGGGAAAAGCCCCAGAGGCCACGTGGGTGTCTCGCCCGGATGTGCTTTTCCTGTCCCCCTCTCTGAGCAGCGCTCTGGAAGCCGGCGGAGAGGCCAGGGCAGGCTCCCTCTCCCCAGTCAGGTTTGCTGCTGCCATCCGCTGGGGTGGGTTCAGAGCCCAGGCCTGTCCCTGGTTTGTGCCTCTGCAGAAAGCCAGCTCAGCCTCTGTCTTGCATCTCAGAACCTGCCCCTCCTTGCTGTGTGACTTGGACAAGTCTCATACCCTCTCTGGGCCTCAGTTTTCTCATCTTGGTGTGGGGCTCCCCATTATACCTGCTCCTTGGGGTTGCTGTAGAGATTCAGTTGGTAAACATATTTAAAGCATTTAGCTGCAGGTGTACACAGTAGGCAATTTATGAATGTTGGATATTATTATTATTGTTGTTATTGTTAGCATCATTAATGTTGTTGTTATCACTTGGGGAGGTCCCAGCCTGGGTGTGTTCAGGCTCGTGGGACCACTGTGGGTCAGTTTCTTTCTCGGGGTCTCCTCAATTCTTGCCCTTGGGTGGGGGGTCCCTGGGCTCAGCCCCGGAGACCTGCTTCAAGCCATGGAGTGGAGACCAGTGTAGACACCTGCAGAAACGGCCGCCCAGGTGCTCCTTGGATGATCTCCTAAACCGGGACACTGTGGCCCAGGAGTCCGTGTGTGACCTCCCAAGCCCCTGCCCCGGGGCCACGTGCTGCCTCTCGCCTCTTCCTGCCTCTGTTGGCAGCTGTGGCGCCATCTTGCCGGGGCCTCTCCCGAGGGATTGGACCGTCTGCCTCTTTGCTCATTTTGCTTTTGTGCGGGAGAAAGCCGGCGGAGAGAATCTTCCTCTTGGCAGACTGCGCGGCCTGCTGATTTCCTCTCACACCTCTGTGTGCGCGCGATCCCCGCCTGGCAGCCTCAGCCCGGAGGCCTCCTCCGCGCGCCCCTCAGCCCCATCTCCTCCCCCTCCTCCTCCTCGTGTGCGAGCACCTGGCGTCTCGCGCCAGACACCGCGGGATGCGGGAGGAGCCGGCCCTCTCTGTCTCTGCGGGCTGCCGTCAGCTCTGGGGGAAACCCGCAGAGAGCTGAGGGCCACGAGTGGTGGGACGTGCGGAGGCCTCACTGCGTCTGGGCCAGGCACCCACGTCAAAGATGGGAGTGGGGGGAAACTGAGGCCCGGAGGGTTTGAGTACCAGGCCAGACCATAACCCCAGCCTGAGGCCTGGCAGCTACTTGCTTCTGCGTTGGGCTGCCCCGGGAGGTCCTTTCCTCACCTTCCCCAGCTTCCGAGGTTGCTGGGCTCCCCGCGAATTCCAGTGACTCGTCCCCCTCTGGGCTCCCGGGCTCTAGGTGTTTGTTTCGTAGGGTCTGAGACAGTTACTCCAGCGCACCTGCTGTCGTCTCCGATGCTCTCTGCAAAAATAACTGCTTAAAAAAAAAGCCAGGCAACAAAAGAATGACTAGACTTTTATAGAAAACTGGGCAAACGAAGAGGTGCCAAGAAGAAACGGAGTCACCTGCAATCCCCTCTCTCCCAGGCCTCGCCCGCGTCAGACATCACTAACTGATGGCCACACACAGTCTGGCTGAGTGTTCCAGGCAGGCAGAACTAATCGATTGGGCTTGGCACGTGAGTGAAGCCTGGCTGGTTTTCTTGTCTGAGAGGCTCGTTACTGCCTTTTTTTCTTTTTTTAACATTTTAACGTTTCTGAAATCCAGGTGTCCTTGGCAGTCGGGGTACATCTGATTTGTTAATGTTGAGTTTTTCCCGACAATAATAGATAACGCGTTAATGAAGAAGTCATCCTGACGCTTGCTACAACCGTACGGCAGACCGTGTCCGGGACGCCGTGGTCCGTGGCAGGAGCTGTGCGGGAGCCGGGTCGGGCCCAGCTCCGAAGGCAGCAGACACGGCCGGGGCTTCACAGCCGCCGTGCAGGGGCGGGGTCCGTGCGCGGGAAGTGACCGAGAGCGGCCACCGAGGCTGGGGGTCTCTCTCCAGCCCGATTTAGCGGGGTTCTCGCTGCCGCCGGGGTCTGCAGGGCCCCACAAGGCCGAGGCCTAGTGGAGAGGGCGGCTCAGAGGAGCCTGGCTCAAGGTTGGTCGAGGACGGCGCCCTTAAAAACGGGGCATTTTATCAAAGAAGGGGGTGTCGCCTGAGGCTCAGCCGTCGTGCTTTGACACGTGCCTTACTTGCGGCACAGGGCGGGGTGGGCTCCCGAGTGGATGCCTTGCTTTGAAGCCCGGCCTTCGAGCTCTGCAGACCGTGGGCAATTGCTGAGGTCCCTCCCTCCCTGGCGAGTGACGCCTGAGCCCCTCTCGCGTGGACGCCTTGTTTACTCACGCTTCGAGGGGGGGGTTAGGCTGTGCCTCTTTTCCAGTTTCATCTGCTCACACGTGTCTGTTTTTACAAACAACGCTGCCCCCACCCCCTGCCTCCGTAGTCTGGGCTCATGTGCTGCGTGTCCCGGCTTGAACTCCGCGAGCCGGAGGCCGGAGGGACCCACTCTCCTTCCCGTGTCACCAGTGCGGCAGGGGCAGGGGGACGGTGGGGACGCGGGGGCAGCCCTCTCCCCTGTAAACGGCCCCTTCCTCTGCAACAGGTGGACGCAGTGGGTGGGGACGGGTTTCGCAGGCAGACGGTCCCAGCCTGGGGCCGTGGACGGGCCCTGTAAGCCCTCCCAGGCTCCGTTGTCTCATCTGGAAAGTGGGTGTGACCGTGGGTGCCCGGGGGGCTGTGCGTGGGAGGGACAGTGCCCGCCAGAGTGCCTGTTTGGCAGCCTGTGTTACTTCTCCTCCTCGGCTCGGCCCCAGGAGCGGCCTCTGACCAGACGGGGCCCAGGGGTTCCCTTGGGGACGTGGGCATGTCTAGAGCCCTGGGCAGGAAGCACATGGCCCTGCCCCTGTGCCGTGACTGTCAAGGGGGCCCATTGTGCTCACTTGCTCCTCTGTCCCCTCCTGCAGGACGTCGGGCTGCTCGAGTACCAGCACCACCCCCGCGACTACGCCTCCCACCTGTCACCCGGCTCCATCATCCAGCCCCAGAGGAGGAGGCCGTCCCTGCTGTCCGAGTTCCAGCCTGGGAACGAACGGTGAGGAGGGCGCGCCTCCTGGTCCAGGGCGCGGAGGAGCGGGCGCTTCCGGGGTTGGCGGTCAACGAGGGGCCGTTCGCCCTTGACCTGGTGCGGCCGTGACTCGGGGCAAGGATAGGGACGAGCGTGGAAGAGCCACATGGTCCCTGATTGTCAGAGGGACCTTCAGTGGCCTCCGTGGTGTGTGGCCAGGCAGGGGGGTGACCCGCAGGTGGGGCGGGAGTCGCGTTCGGTGGGTCTGGGGTGGGGGCTGGAGGGTCTGCACGCCTGGCCAGCTCCAAGCGGGGACGATGTGGCCCTGAGTGGCAGGGTCGTGGGCTGTCACCGCGGGTGCTCCGGCGTCCACACCTGTAAACGTGGCCACGGTGAGTGTCGACCCCGCTGCGCTTGAGTCCTGCCCGGCCGTGGCCTCGGAGGGCGGGCTGCTGCGCGTGCCTTCCTCGCAGACCACGCGGCGCAGGGCGCACAGTAGGTCTTGGAGCCCCCGCGCCCCGTGTGACGCCGCCGCCCTTGCCTCCCGCAGGTCCCAGGAGCTCCACCTGCGACCCGAGTCCCACGCGTACCTGCCTGAGCTGGGCAAGGCGGAGATGGAGTTCATCGAGAGCAAGCGACCCCGGCTGGAGCTGCTGCCGGACCCCCTGCTGCGGCCGTCCCCGCTGCTGGCCACGGGCCAGCCTGGCGGGTCCGAGGACCTCCCCAAGGTAAGGCCGGGCCTCCAGCCAGGGCTGCTCTGCTGGCTTTGGTCCTGCTGCTCTTGGGCTCGTAGAGGGAGGGTGACATGCAGGGCTTGGGCAAAGGCCGGGAGGTGGGACCCAGCACGGGGACTGCAGCAAGAGCAGGGCAGGGACCAGGTGTCTCTCTGGAGGTGCCCGAGGGTGAGAAGAACTGAGGAAGATGTTCCAGGTGGCAGGAATGGCAAGTGCAAAGGCCCTGAGGAGGGAGGTGGCATGTGGCCCTGGTGGCTGGGGTGAGGGAGGGGAGGAGGGTGGGGCAGATGCAGGCCCGGGCAGAGTGCTACCGTCTGGTGGGGTGTTGGGACCCCCTGGCTCAGCCTCGTCCTGCTCACCACACTCACCGGAGTCCTGGGTCCTGTGGGCTGTGGCTACGTCGGCCCGTGTGGGAGCTCTCAGCTGTGGAGGAGGGAGCCCGGGGGTGCCCGGCCAGCGGGGGTTCTTGGCGGGAGAGAGTCACCTCCCACCCGTGTGTCCAGCCTTTGGGGCCTGCCGCACCTCCCACGCCTGGAGGGCCCTTTGATTTTACTCCGAGTTTTTGGTTATTGTTGGGTGGTTGTTGTGGTCGTTCTCAGGTTTAATTACAAACAGATTTGGACCATCCAGGTCGACAGCGGGGAGGGAGGGGGTGGGGGGCGCTGGTGGACACGTCCTTCTTCCTCCTGCTCCTGGGGTGGGGGGCTCACAGTTGCCCCCATGTCAGGTGTCTTGAGCGACCTGGCTGCCCCCACCATCTTGGCGATCCCAAGGCTGCCCCCACCTCAGTTCTCCCCACACAAACACACCTGTGCACCCAGTTTCTTGGGCGCCCTGCCTAGCCCAGGACCAGCTGGAGGAAGGCAGATTCCAGGAGGGAGAGACAGGGGCAGTTTCCGCCTGGCCTGTCCAGGAGAAAGGCTGAGAGCCCTAAGGCCCGATGGCAGGAGCCCCCATGGAGAACCGTCACCTGGCTCAGGGCTCCCCGACCGCGCGGAGCAGGTGCGCCAGCTCTCGGTGGCCGCAAGGGGCGGCCTGTTCTGCATCCTCCGTCCGCTGCTCACCCTCAGGGCCCACCAGCCACGGGTGCCTGGGCCGCCCAGCCTGCGTGCCCGTGAGGACATACTGCCTGGGGCTGGGGACGCTGTCTCGTACTGGGACGTCCCTGCCATCTCGGAGTAGGCTCTCTGCAGCACGATGGCTCATCCAGCTGTGGTAACGGCCCCGTCGTGGGTGGCAGGTGGTGGCTGCTGTGACCTCATGCGTGGATGTGTCGACGGAGCTGCTCGTGCCCAGGACGCAGGCCGGGGCCTTGCTGGGCGCCGCCTTCTTCCCGGAGACCCGGGGCCCCAGGACCTTGGCGTCGGGGTGTTGCCAGTAGGTGCCACCTGTGGATGAGGCTGCCCTTGCGTATCCGCGTGCTGGTGGCATCTGGGGACCTGGCCGTGCCAATTCCCACATCCCCGCGTCACGGGGCAGGGCAGGGGACGGGGCATGGTGCCGTGTGGCTCGCAGGTGCCCCGAACCCCCAAGGCCGCCGGGGCCCTGGCCCCCGGGGCAAGCCTGGGGGAACCACCCCGAACCCCCCGCCGCCGCAACGCCCGGGCCCCCCGAACCCCAAGAACCGGCCCCGCCCCCGGCCCAAAAGAACCTTCCCCCCTTAAAAAAAAAAGGGGGACGAACCCGGGTGGGGGGGGGAGAATATACAGAGATTGAGCGCCTATGGTTTGCATCTGTGGGATTTTCTATTTCAGTAAACCTCAGGACAGTCTAGGCCGGGAGCTTGTTTTGTGTCCGTTTTACACAGGGGAAGTTGACCGCAGGGCTGATGGCGGAACTGTAGGCAGTGGCTTCTGTCCCCCGTGGTCCCCTAGCTGCCTCAGAAACTGTATCTGACATCCCGGCTGGGGTGGGGACTGTGGCCAGGCGGTGTGACACTGCCCCGCCCTCCGTGGTCGGCGACACACACAGGCTCATTCATAGGCCACCCAGCCCCTGGGGAGCTTGTCCTGGATCATCTTACTGCAGTGCCAGTGGGGGTGGGGCAGGGACTGGGAGTCCAGCCAGGGGAGGGGAGTGGGAAGTGGCCCACTTAGGCCTGCTGGGTCTTCTTCTCTGCCTGACACCACTGGGTGGGATGGAATGGTGTAATTTCAGGCTGAGGCGGGCCCTTTACTAGGAGGCTAGCGTGGGGGAGGCACTCACATGGTGGCAATAAAGATGACAACAGCAAACACCAAGTGAGCGCTCACGTGTGCTAGGTGCCAGGCCCAGTAAGTGTCACTCTGGATCTGCGATCCTGCCTTGTCCAGGGCCCCCGGCTGGGCCAGCTGGGAGTGGGGGTGGGATTGAAGCCACAGCAGCTGGGTCCCCTCTGGGCTGCCTGAGGGGGCCGCCCTCCCCCTCCTCCCTCTGCTCTCTTCGCACCCGGAGTCTGCTTCCTCCTCCGCCCCCCATACCCCCTCTCTTTGTAGAAGGCAGGAGGGAGTTTTAGCTCTGCCTGCGTTTGAACGGCTCCCTTGAAGGTGCCTGGGAGGACAGCAGGTCTGGGGGTTGTGCCCGGGAGCTCCGCGCCTCCCAGGGGGACCCAGCCCCAGACACTCAGGCCGGCTCTGCCCAGAGAACAGCTTCTAGGGGTGTCCCGGAGCCCCGCAGCAGGTGTCTGCTACCCGCCTACTGGCCTCTCCTGTGGGTTCTTCCAGCAGGGTCTCCGTCCCTCACGGTGGCTCTGTGACTGGGCTGCCTTCCCCGTCCTTCCTGGGGCTCCCTCTCTGCCTGTGTGTCTCTCTGGGTGTCTGTGTCTGTCTGTCTCTGTCTCTCTTTTTCTTTGTGTCTCTGTCATCTCTCTGTCTCTGTGTATCTCTCTCCCTCCCTTCCTGGACCGTGGCGGGGGGCAGGGGCGGGAGTAGCAGACGGTCCGGGGCCTGGCTGGACCGACTGCTGTAATTGCTCCAGGCTGTGAAGAGCATTTGGGACGTCTGAGCAAGGGAAGCCGCCCGGGAGAACACAGCTCTGAACGTGTTCAGATGTTTTCTGCGTCTGCCGCCTGGAATTCAGCTGCGTGCATGAGACAGGAATTTGATGGTTTTTTTGTGTGTTCCTTCCACCCCACTGTGTTCCTTTTTCATGTAAAAATGCTCTGTTTTTATAATTCTTTCCTGCCTTTAAGCTTCTGGAGTCCTATGGCATCAGAAACTCTTTCAGGAATTCGCCAAACTTTTGTTTTAGGAGACTTCAGAATTGTCACAAACAGCACCTGAAAGTCCCTTGGGGCTCTTGGAGCTCTGTTGGCTGAAAGGGACAGACACCACCCCTCTAAAACTTAAGCATGAATCCTGGCTCACGTCACTGAAGTCCAGGGTTTGTTGGCTTCAGGTACGGCTTGATTCAGGTGACATAATGTCACCAAGACCCTGTCTCTTTGCATCTCTTGGCTCTGCCAGCTTTCGCATGGTCTTGTATGTTAATAGAAGGTGACTTGTGACTATAGGCCTTTCTTCTTCCAGTTTGAAGTTTAGTAAAAAGTGAGAACTCTCCTTTCTCCCCACATTTCTAGCTCCAAAGTGCTTTTCTCCTTACCCTTGAGTGGGCTGTGCCCATCCTGGAACCTGTCACTGTGGCCAGAGTAGGAGGGTAGACTGTGAGTGTGTGACTCTGGGCCTTGCTCCTTCTTGGAGCTGGGATGGGGAAGCTTTAGGGGCTGCCTTCCAGTCCCTGGGGCCTTTGCTGCCTCTCTGTCTTTAATTCGGCACAATAAACTTTTCAGCGTTGGCTTGAAGTTCGACACCAGGGGCGTCTGATGGGGAAATGGCTCTAGCTGCTGCCTGGCTGCCTGCTGGGGGGTGGGTGTGCTGGTTTATTGTTTTCCTCCCCTGGGCTTGGGCTGACTCGAAGGTGAGCCGTCATCAGGAGAGCTGTGTGCAGGGCCAGATGCCAGGCCCTGGGGACTCAGCACCAGGGACAGGGCTCCCTGCCACCCGGCTACTCCTCTTCCTTTAAGCTGGGGTGAGGGTCACGTAAAAGCAGCCATGTGAGAGTGAGCGGTTCGTCGGTGTGTAGCACGTGTACAGCCTTGCGCAAGCGTCTCCTCCACCTAGCTCCAGAATGTTCTCAGCACCCACAAGGAGACCCCAGACCCACCCATCAGCCACTCCCCGTTTCCGCTCCCCCCACTTGCCGGCAGCCGCTAGTCTGTTTCCGTCTGCGGCTTCGCCTGTCCTGGAGGCAGATTTCATGGCGAGTGGCCCGTGCGGCACTGCGGCCTCCCGTGCCTGGCGGCCCGCACTCAGCAGCACGTTCTCGGGGCTCGTCCGTGCTGTGGGGGGTCCGGCCTCGTGCCTTTTTGTGGGCAAGTAACATTCCGTTGCACGGACACGCCTCGCGTCCGTGTCTGTCAGCAGCTGCTGGAGCGACGCGTTCAGTGTCACCAGCGTAAGAGCTCAGCCCGAGCCTTAAGGAAGAGCGTCGAGAATCTTAAGGGAAATGAGCTTCCGGGGACTTTTCCGGCAGTTCCCAGTCCTGACGGCCGCAGGTGGCCCTCTAGGTCCTTAAGTGTGGCCTTTTGACTGAATCCAAATTTTACAGAACAAATCCCGTTACTAAAAGGGCTGCAGCAGAGAAAGGTGAAGCTTTTCTTGCCTCCTTTGGTGCTGAACAGAGGACAATCTTGGGATCAGAGGGCCGCAGTCCCCCACCCAGCGGGTGCTTCTGCCAGGCCTGGTGCCGTTCTGCCGGCCCTGTGGCTGGAAAGCTGCTTCTTGTTCGTGTCGCTTTTGAGAATGATTCTGGGTGGGATGAAGAGTTTGCTCTCACTGTCCTGGGGTGGCCTGGCCCCAGAGCCTTCCCTCCACATCCCCGTTCCTGCTCTGTGGTCTCCCGTCTCCATCTGGGCGAAAGCACAGGGAGGGCGGAGGGGACGTTCCCTGCAGCAGTGAGGCGTCAGGCGCTGGGAACCACATTCGCAGCCACCTTTGAGGCAAGTTCTCGCTCTGCTGCGGGGCTGGAGTGCGGTGGCATCATCATAGCTCACTGCGGCCTCAAACTCCTGGGCTCCAGCCATCCTCCTGCCTCAGCCTCTCCCGGTGCTAGGATGATAGGCGTGAGCCACCGCAACGGGCCTTGCTGCTAACTTCTGTCTCAAGAACCCCGAGAAATGGTTGAGGCCGCAGGGGAGACCAGACAAGTGCCGGGGGACACGGAGTTGGGGGAGGGGAGGCGGACCTCAGTCGGGGGCTGGGCTGGTGGTGTTGGGAGGTGAGTCTGACGTCGTCTGGCACAGAAGTGGCGTCGGGCACTCTGGGTAAAGGCTCGAGGGTGCGTGAGCTGCTTATGTTCGCGTGTGTGGGGTCGGGCCCGCGGCCCCGCCTGCCCTGCTGCTGGGGAGCAGTGAGGGCCCCGCCCCCGCCGACGCACGGGCAGGCCCCGGAGTGTTTTTCTGGGGGATTTTCACGCGGATCCACCTCTAACTTGAGGGCGTCCTGGACACTGTTTGGTGCTCTGCTCGGCCACACGGCTCCATGCAGTGAGCAGATGTGTGGCTGGGACCCCATTTTTGCTGTGGAAGCCCCTGCCAGTCCCCACACACCCCTCCAAGCTAAGGGGCCATCACTCTGTGGCTGGGTGGCTTTGGGCCTCAGTTTCCTCGTCTGGAGTGTGGAGAAAACACTGTTCTGTGGTGGTTGTGACAGTTACGTGAATTGAGGCTTACGAATTGCTCAGAGGAGAGGCCAGCGGACGCTGCAAGCTCCAGATCTGGCCCTCAGCCCGTTTTTGTGCACACAATTTTATTGGCACCAGCCACGTCCGTGCGTAATGAGTTCTCTGCCCTAAGCAGGGTGGCAGGATGGCCCTCCTGGCCCTCAAAGCCTGATGTCTTTTTACCACCTGGCCCTTCACTGAGCAGCGCGCTGGCCTCTGGCTTAGAGGCCGGGCAAGCCTGGTGGGATCCCAAGGCCTGGTGGGCCTTGCTGGGGCTGCGGGGGGAGGAGAGGACAGAGACTCTGAGGGCGGGGCCGTGAACAGAAGATGACGTGGCCTCTGGCAGTCCTGAGGTGGGGCGGGGCACTCGGTGGCCCTGGGCTGCAGTTGTCCGGGGAAGAATGTGTCCTGTGTCCTCTGGGTGCAGCTGCCGTGGGGGCGGGGAGGCGGTGGCGGCCTGGCGCTGCTCCGGGGCCAGGTCTGCCAACAGCTGCTGGCTGGGCCCTGAGGCTGGCAGGGGCGGGGGCTGGCTTCCGCCTGCACTGCCAGGCCTGGAGCGGGTCTGGGGTAGGGCCGCCCCAGCCAGCGCTTATTAAGCGCTTACAGTATGCCAGGCTCTGGGCTGAGCTCCCTGCACACTTAGCTCATTCAGGATCCACAAGCACCTGGGAGGCACGACCCGTTACTCTTTGCGCTGTGCAGCTGGGGCAACTGAGGCAGGGAGCAGCTGAGTGATCTGCCCGAGCTCATGGTGCGGGGGCGGCGGGGGGTCCGGCATGTGATCCCAGGGTTGCACAGTGAGGACGGGGTTGGTTTGGCCTCCGTGTCCCCAGAGAGCTGCGGCAGGCTGGAGTGAGTGGGACGCAGGGTCCCTTTGCGTGCTCAGAAACAACTTTGTTACACGAAGAGTCACCCTCAAGGAAGGAAAAGTACTGGTGAATAAAGAGAAGACAGTAAACATACCCCTTTCTTCCCCCGCTGCCCGGATAACCCCTTTTAACTTTTCAGAGTGGGAGAGCCACATTCTGGTGGTCTCTCTGTGCGTGTGCACACGCGTGTCACCCACAGAGCCGGCACGAGCCGGCTGCAAGGCCCCGGGTCTTGCTTGTTTGCACTGAGCACCACGAACCCTCGGGGACAGAGGCTGGGGTCTTGGTCCCTGGGGCCGGTGGGAGGACCCGGACGGGTGAGTGGAGGGAGAGAGGTGCGTGCATGCAGGAGAGTTGGAACCGCGTCTCGAGGGACGACGTGAGGGCGTCTGAGCTCTGCGGAGCGGGCGGGGGGCCGGGAAGGGTGCGCCCGGCGGGGGACCCGCGAGGGCAAAGGCGGAGGGGGATCTGTGAACATCCCCGTGACCGACGTGTGACATCCTGGGCCTGAAGTCAGGGCGGGAAACTGGGGTGTGTCGGAGGGTTGCAGACTGGGGGCGCCTCCCCCTGACCCGCCCTCTTCTCCGCGGCAGGACCGGAGCCTGACGGGCAAGCTGGAACCCGTGTCCCCGCCGAGCCCCCCGCACACGGACGCCGAGCTGGAGCTGGTGCCTCCGCGGCTGTCCAAGGAGGAGCTGATCCAGAACATGGACCGCGTGGACCGCGAGATCACCATGGTGGAGCAGCAGATCTCCAAGCTGAAGAAGAAGCAGGTGGGCGGCGTGGCGAACGGGGGTGGCGGCGAGGATGGCGCTGGTCATCGCGGCCACGTGCTTCCCGGAGTCCCGAGACGGGCTTGTTCGCACGCCCTTTACGTTTATCACACGAGAGTATCGTAGGTGCAGCGCCATCCTCTAGAACTTTCTGCGGCGACAGAGACGTCCTGTACCCGCAGCAGCAACGTGTGCCTGTGGGGGATTCGAGATGTCCTTAGTGGGACCAAGGAACTGAGTTTTCAATTTAGTTTCAGTTAATTAACTTTGCGCACGAATGGCCGCAGCCGACGGCACAGGTGTGGCGGGCGACAGCAGGGTTTGCAGCCGGCCGAGCAGGGTCAGGCCGTGTCTCTGCCGCTTCCCGGCGAGGCGGGGGTGGCAGTGACCTCTCCGTGCCTCCCGCTTCCCTCGTCCACCACGCGGGCAGATACCACCTGGCTCTGGAATCGGAACGGGCCGGGCCTCCCTCGCGTGTGGCCTGGGAACCTTCGCCTCTCTCGGCCTCAGTTTCCTTGTCTGTGACGTGGGCGCAGGTGTAGCAGCGCTTCATGGGGTCCTGCGGGGGAACGAGATCACGCGATTGGAAATAAATTCTCATCGTCACTGTTGAAACCACACACCGTCGTGTGAAGAAAAGGTGGACGTGTTTATGATAGTAATTTTATAAGTTTATCTAAAATATTATTTACTATAAGATCACTCGATAATCTGCCTTTTCCCAGCTCTTCTGTGGTTCCCTCCCTGGCATCATTCAGGTCTCTGCGCAGATGTCCCCTGCACGGAGAGGCCGCCCCTGGCCGCTTGCAGGAAGCCTTGGCCCCAGCCGTCCTCCTTCCCAGGGCTCAGCTGGTCCAGCCAACTCAGGCTTGCTGCCGGTTTTTGTAAATAAAGTTTTATTGGCACACGGACACGCCCGTCTGTTGCGTGTCTCTGTGTGCGTATGTGCATGGCTGCTTTCGTGCTACAGCGGCAGAGTCAGGTCGTCACAGCTGAGACCCGTGTGGCTTGCAGAGCCAAAAGTGTTTGCTTTCTGGGCCGTCACAGAAAAACTTTGCACACCTCCGATCTGTCCCATCACCCGGGTGGTGGCGTCACCACTTGGTCAGTGTGTATCCTGCTTTGTCACACAGTGTGGTCTCCCCACTGCACTGTGTCACAGAACAGGGTCCTTGTCTGCCTGGACTGCCATGTTCCCACCTGTTCTGAGGACATAGTAGGTGCTCAGTAAAAACTGTTGCTCAGTCAGTGTGACACCGTCTTGACCTTGGGGAGCGTCTGGGCCAGTGGAGGAAGCAGATTCACACCTGGCGTCCTCCAGACAAGGAGGCCTGGGCCCCGCGAAGGATCAAGGGCTCCTCCCAGCCACCGCGGGCAGCAGGGTGAAGGCTGATGAGGACGGCTCCCTGGAAAGGTGCCTGTGAGCTGGGTTTTGAAGGATGTACGGGGGCGAGGGGAGGACATTGTTTCAGGGGGGCATCAGGGCTGTCACTTGGATGGAGGAGCTGGGATTTGGGGACCGTCCAGCAGTTGTCCCCGACCCCAGCAGGCAAGAGGTGGGTTTCCATGATTTCCTCTCCC
Source organism: Propithecus coquereli (assembly GCF_000956105.1). Taxonomy (NCBI): domain Eukaryota; kingdom Metazoa; phylum Chordata; class Mammalia; order Primates; family Indriidae; genus Propithecus; species Propithecus coquereli. Next base: position 2,735,283 of record NW_012154285.1, read on the forward strand.
CTCTCCCAGCAGAGAGGCCAGGCCCCGGTTGGGGTCAGGCAGGCACTGCCCAGGCGGAGCAGGACCCGCACCTTTAGGTCCTCCAGCCCCGGCCTTGGGGCGAGGCTGACGCCGCAGGTCACATGCACACATGCGTGACTGTGGCCGGAAGCCAGGTGCTCAGAGCAGCCTTCAGTAGTCAGGTTTTTATTTTTTATCCCTAAATTCCACTTTCGCATTTTTTTTTGGAAGTAAAATTCCTGAACACCATCATTTTTGAGGGGATCCAGCGGCACTGAGTACACCCACAGTTTTGTGCAACTGTCACCTTTGTCTAGTTTTCGTCACCCCGAGAGGAAACCCTCCCCCGGCCACCAGTCTCTTTCTGCGTCTGTGGATTCACCTCTTCCGGGCGTTTCCCGGGCACGGAATCGCACGTTTGTCCTGTCCTGCCTGCTTCTCTCACTTACGTCGTGTTTTCACGGTTCGTCTGTGTTGCATTTTGTCCCGGTCCTTCGGCTGAACGCCGTCCCCGTGGGCGGAGAGGCCACGTGTGATTCAGTCACGTGTCGATGGGCGTTCGGGCCGTTTCCGCCTTTTGGTCGCTGGGAATGACGCTGTTCTGAACGTTCGCGGTCAAGTTTTCCTTCAAACACCTGTTTCCAATTCTTCTGGGTATTCCCGGGATGGGACTGCGGGTCTTTCGCTAACTCTAGGTTTAATTTATTGAGGAATTTCCAGGCTGTTTTCCACAGCGATTGCACCATTTCGCATTCCTTCCAGCAACGTAAGAGGGTTCCAGTTTTTCCACATCCTCGCAAACACGTTTTATTTTCCTTTTTTAAAAAAAAGTGTTTTTGACGCTTGCTGTCCTAGTGGTTGTGCAGCGGCAGCTCGTGGTGGTTTTGATCTGCGTTAGAGATTAGATAGCCACGGTTCAAGTCCCTGCTACACAGCAGCACTGTTCCTGCATTGTCTCCTTCCGTCCTCCGAACAGCCTTGCAAAGTAGGCACTGTGCTCCCGGATTTCAACGAAGAAGACACTGAGGGTCAGAGAGGGCAAGTGACGTGTCAGGGCCGCAGGGCTGGTGATCGTGGAGCAAAGGTTTGCATCCAGGCCTGGTGGAGTTGAGTTGCCTTCCCACCCGGGTGTCTGTGTGTGTCTCAGGTAGCATTTTTCTCCGGTCTCGGAGGGAAGGCGCCTCCCCTGACTGCGTAGAATCTCCCTCCGCCCGCTCTGGCTGTGCCCTGCTATTTCTCGGTTTTGTGTGTTTTGCACTTTCGGGGGCGTTTCGATGCCCTTTTTTGAAGCTACCACCAGGGGTCACTGTGGGCCTGAGGCAGCCCTGCTCAAGCCCCAGGGCGGGCGGAAGCCAGGGGACCCGGACTTTCTGGCTCTTTCTAGGCTGACTTCTTCTTGGCTGCCTTTTAGGGTTCGTAACGGCCTGCTCCGAGGTCGGGCGCAGGCTGGGTGAGCATGGCGAGTAGACCAGAGCTGTGTTCTCAGCTCACTCACCGCGCCCTGTTGGATTGCAGACCTGGGCACTGGCCTCCTGTGTGGCCTTGGGCCAGTGTCATAAGCTCTCTGGTTTCTCGCTTCCCTCTTTGGTATGAAGCAGACGGCAGCGTGACGGGCTTCCTTTTACGGGGGCGTTTGGAGGAGGGGGTGCGGTGTGTAGACCGCAGGACAGATGACACCGACGACTGTAGTGATGACGGAAGGCTTGGTCGGTGGGTGCTCGCTGCGCGCTGGGTGCTTGCACGCGCCAGCTCGTTTCACCCCTGCACCGGCTCTCTGGAGTAACGTTCGCGACCCCCATTTTCCAGATGAGGACAATCAGGCTCAGAGAAGTTCAGCAACTTCTCAAGGCTGCACAGCGAGGAGAAGTCGTGTTCCAGCCTGGACAGTGTGGCTCTAGAGTCTGCACAGCCTCTCCTGGTGCCAGTGGCACTTGGAGGAATCGGGACGGTCACGACGGCTGGCTTTTGGCAAGCCCAGCTGTGCTGAATGCGCGTCAGCTCGTTCGGTCCTCACCACAGCCCAATGAAGGAGGCACCGGGATTAGCCCCATTTTACAGACGAGGAAACTGAGGCCCAGCAGGCTTGAGCTGCTTGCTTATGCTCCCCGAGCCGGGAAGTCCCTGAGGCAGGATTCGAACCTGGCTCCAGAGCTTGGAGGCTGCCGCTGGCCCCAGGGAGCTGGCGCCACTCCAGGGCTCGAAGTCCCTGGGGGTGACTCAGAGGAAATGGTTAGCAGCCTGACTTCCTGTGCGCTGCCGCCAGCCCGGGCTGCAAGGGGGCCGCCCTGCCGCGGGGGCTGCCTCCCTCCTTCCGCCCGCCGGCGCGCTCACCCTCACGCCCTGCCCCTTCCCGCAGCAACAGCTGGAGGAGGAGGCCGCCAAGCCGCCCGAGCCCGAGAAGCCCGTGTCGCCGCCGCCCATCGAGTCGAAGCACCGCAGCCTAGTGCAGATCATCTACGACGAGAACCGGGTATGTCTCCGCCCCGCCCCAGCGGGCCACTCCTGCTCCACCATCCCCTCCTCTCTGCTGGCTGCCAGGTGCGACGTGGGGGTCACCTCGACGCGTCCGGCTCCCTCCCCCGGGCCCCGATGTTCCCATGTCGGCCCCCCTCCCCCGCAGGGACCCGGGTGTGAGTGGGTGGGGGGGTGTAGCCAGTGGAAACCCCGCCTGGCCCGGCTTCTGGGCAGCTCTGCTCAGACGCACGGCTGGGGCGGGCCGTGGCTGGCCTGGGGGCTGCAGCGTGAAAACACAGGCGTCGCCTCTGGCAGAGCAGCAGGGCCAGTTGACATTGGGAAGGGACGGTCACTTCCTCCGCCACCCACGCAGAAGAAATCCCTGTGATGCCAGAGACAGCAGCATCATTACAAATAACAGCTAAGGTTCACGGAACAGCTCCCCCTGGCAGTCCTTTACTGGCAGGCCCGGGAGAGTAGGGGCAGCAGCTGTTTCCATTTTACTTGTGGGGAAACGGAGGCCCAGAGAGGTTAAGTCACTTGTCCAAAGTCACACAGCTGGGAAGTGGCAGACCTGGGATTTGAACCGGTGGGCCGTCAGACAGTGGGGCCTGACTCTTCAGCTTGGCTTCCACCGACACCTGGCCCTGGATGGGTCTTTGGGGTGATTGAAACACAGGATTTGCGGCAGGCTAAGAGGGCACTGGAGGCCCGGCGAGGGGCAGCTGCCGGGTGCCTGGAGGGGGCGAGGTCTTGGTGGAGGGGCTCATGGCACCCAGAGCAGAGTGTTCCCAGCGGCTGGACCCCAAGGGTCTGTGCTGCCCCATGGTAGAAGCTGGTGTCTGGCAAGGTGGTGAGCTCTCTGTCATCCCAGTCAAGCCACAGCAGGCTGGGCTTTGATGATTTATAGCTGACGTTTTCCAAACGTCCTTGGGACCTGTGGATGTTGAGTCCCCTCCTCTATTTTATGGATGAGGAAACCGAGGCCCAGAGAGGGGCTGGTCATTGTCTGAGGTTGCACAGTAAAATGTGACAGATGGGGAACCTCCCCTCCCTGCCTTGGCTTCTCTGGTCCCCTCCTGCTCAGGGCCCAGCCACCCTTCCCAGCTGTCTCGTCTGTGAGGTCTTCCTTTGCCAGATCAGTGTTCAGAGTTGAGGTGGGGGTGGGGAGGCCTCTGGTATCCCCGGGCCCAGGATGGCTGCTCTGGAGCCTGGGAGCACGTGGTTGGTGCCCGTGGCAGTAGCCCCGGGCAGGGAACTACTGGCTCAACTGATTTGGCTACTCCTCCGCCTCTAGAAATGGCAATAGGATGCAGAGCGAGCGCCTGGGAACTGTGTTTTTGGGTTACCCTCCCACGCCCCAGCCCCCCACCCCAAATAACACTAGTGACAGTCATAGTGATTGGAGAGCGAGGGTCCACACGCGCTTCAGCCAGACATCCTGGGTTCGAATCCTGTCTCTCCCGCTCCCTGGCTGTGTGACTCTGAGTGTTTTACTCAAACCTCCCTGCGCTTCATGTTCCCGACTGCAAAACGACGGTAACAGTAGCGTCTGCCTAGTGCGGTGGGTGTGGGGATTAAATGAGTTCATTTCGTGATGCCCTTAGGACGATGCCTGGCACCAAGGACGTGCCAGCTGGCGCCATTGTGTGGTCATCGTCTTAGTTGTTGTTCGTTTCTTCTTGTTATTGTTTACATTTTGCGTGACCTTACTTAATCCTTTGCAGATTTGTATGAAGTAGGTGCTATCACTCTCCCCATCTTGCTCGTCAAGAAACCAAGGCTCAGAGAGGGAGGGTAACCGGCCTGAGACTGCACAGCAAGTGAGCTTGGAGGCCGGGACTGAGAGCCGAGATTGAGCTGGCTCTAGGAGGCTGTGGTGGAGGGGGCACGGGCAGGGCTGCTGGGGTCCCTGACCCCTGGTGGGAGAGCAGGTGTGGTTCTCTCCAGCAGCCGTGGGGGCCGGGGGGGCGGCCCTTAGCCTCTGCCTAGAGCTCCTGTCCCTGCACAGCTTGTTCTGTCCCTGCCGTCAGCTCTGTGCTCAGATGTTCCCCTCTCCGCAAGGCCCGATTCGACCGTCTACTTATTCCTGAAAACCTTTCGGCACCTGTTTTCCTCCTTCCTGGCTTCTGTTGTTTTCTTAGACCTTGTTCTCCTGGGACGTGATTCACACTTTACTTATTTGCTCTGTTTATGGTGAACGGAAGCTCCATGAGGGCGGGGAATAAAATCTCTGCCTGCTAGAAATCCCCCGCTCCATCCTCCAGCACCTAGAACAGTGCCCGGCGCATAGTAGGTGCTCATTAAATCTCCGTTGCACAAATGTTCAGACGGCAGGAGAGGAGGGAGGTGGAGGGCAAGGGGCCGGATCTTCCCCGTGGAAGAGGCCTCTGGTTTGAGGGTGTGGGGCCTGGTGGGGGCCTGGCGCCTGGGCGTAGCCTAGAAGCTGGCGGCCTGGTGGGCAGGAGGCCCCTCGGCCGCCTTTGGCAGGAGCAGCCCGGGCTCCCCACCCCGTGGAGGACCGGCAGGATTAAATTTTAATCCGCCTGCCTTCCCCGCTGGCTGCTGGAGAGGTGGGGGACGAGGGTCTGTCTCTGAACGCGAGCCAGCCGCGGAGCGCGGCTCCCCCGCTGGGCAGGGCCCGCCTGGCTGCTCTGCGTGCTGGACTCGGGCTCATTATCCGTTCAGAGCACATGGCTGAGGCACCGCTGAGCAAGGCTTTTCCCTCCTCCGGGAGCGGCCTGCGCGGGAGGGGGCCGGGCAGGTGCACACAGATGGCGGCAGCAGGCACAGCCGCGCCAGCCCCGGCAGCAGGAGCGGAACGGGCGGGGGCCCGGGCGCAGGAGGCGGATCACGACCTGGAAGCGGGGCGGCGGGAAAGCCTCCTTGGCGGCAGTGGGTGGGCCACGCGGGGGGCATCTGGGTGAGGGTCACGGCACGAGCAAAGACCCAGAGAGGGGACCAGGGTCTCCTTTGATCTTCAAGTGTGAGGTGGGAAGCCTGCCTCGGGGTGAGGGGCTGGGAGAGGCTCACACTTGGAGTTTGGGTAGGACAGACACCCAGGCGGCCCGGGGGAGGGTACGTCTAAATAAGGGGCCATTTGTGCAGTGTGGGTTGCTGGTACTGTAGGCTTTCAGGGCAGGGAGACTCTGTGAACATGCAGCAACCAAGGTAGGCTTCATGGAGGAGGCAGCCTTGAGCTAGGTCTGAAAAACATGGGTATGGTGGGGCAGTTTCTGGTGAAGTTGACAAGGGTGTGAGGAGGCAGGAACAATGGCAGCAGAGGCCCCCGCGCCAAGCAATAAGGAAATCAGAGCATCAGACTGAAGCCCTTGTCTTAGATGTTAAGTGTCTGTGAAGCAAAGCGTTTACGCGTCGCGGTGAGGCCCGAGTTTGTGCGCGGTGTGGTGAGACCGAGCAGGGCGAGCGCGAGCAGTGCCATCAGCGGGCTGCGCAGGCAGGAAGCATGTTGCAGAGCAGTTTGAGGGTCCCGGCGCCCCGGTGCATGTTCGTAAGCCCAGCTTCGGACCCCCGAGCTGTGATTCGAGGCCTCCTGGGCAGCGGTTCAGACCCCGTCCTGCGGCCCTGGCGTCCTGTGCCGGCCCCCACCCCGGCCACCTGGCCGTCGGAACCCCCCGGAGTCCAGGGCTTCTTCCAGATGGCACCTTGCACACGCGGGAATGAGCCTGTCACCGGAGGCCCGGCCTGCCGCCCCGCTGGGCTGCCGAGTCACAGCCGAGAGAGCTCCGGACGGCTCGCGGGCGCCGGGCTCCCTGTGCACACGCGGCAGCTGGGCCTCAGGGTCGGCCGCTGCCCTGAAACCCTGAAGCGACTGGCAGAGGGGCTTGGGTGCAGGGGCGGGACCTTGGGGCCTCTGGGTGGGTGGGTCCTGCCCCCACCCTGCAGCTGGGGAGGGCAGGCCTGGCCCTCCAGCCGGAGTGGCAGAGAAGGGCCAGCATGGGACTCCCAGGCGGGGGACAGGCCAGCAACGGTCAGTGTGGGGCTCTGGGTCCTCTGTCCTGGAGGAGGGCTCTGTGTGCATGTGGGTGTGTGCATGTGTACATGTGTGTGGTGTGTACGTGTGTGAGCGTGCACACATGCGTACATGTGTGTGGTGTGTACGCGTGAGTGTGCACACATGTGTGCACGTGTGGTGTGTACGTGTGAGTGTGCACACATGTGCCCGTGTGTGGTGTGTACATGAGTGCATGTGTGTGCATGTGTGTGGCATGTGCATGTGGATTTGTGCACTATGTGTACATGTGTGCATATGTGTGGTGCATGTCCATGTTTTGGGTACACGTGCATGTGAGCACGTGTGTGGCACACATGTCGGATACATATGTGTATGTGTGGGCACATGCGTGGCATGGCACACATGTTAGATACATATGTGTATGTGTGAGCACACATGTGGACCCATGGATGGCTGCGCACACATGTATGCGAATACTTGTGTGAGTTGGCTCGTGTGGGAGATATGTGTGAGTATTTATACATTTATTCACCACAAGTATGTGTTCACACGTGTACGTGGTGGATCTCTCCGTGGCTGTGTGTCAGTGTGTAGGAGTCAGCATGTGTGGCCGTGGTTATTCGTGCATCTGTACATCCGTGGATGTGAGTGTGAGTGTACCTGTGGGCGCTGCGTGCACGTGTGTGAATGCACACCCGTGTGAGTTAGCATGCGTGAGGCACACACGTGGTTATTTGTGCGTCTCTGCACCTGTTTGTGGATGCCTGTGTTCACGTGGATACATGCAAAGTGTGTGCGTATGTATACAAATGGACGTGTGTGAGGTGGTGTGTGTGGTGACATCGTGTGTTTGCCTGGGTACACATGTGTATGCATGTGTTGCCTTGGAGTGTGTGGGACCCATGCATATCTATGATTTACATGTCCATGGATCTGCCAGATGCTACGTGGGAGCGCTCCTGCGTGCCGGGCCAGGCCTGCAGGGCGGCAGTGTCCGGAGCGACCCTTGAGGGCGTGGGGGACACAGAGACATTAACGTGGAAATACGGGGGTGGGAAGAGGTACCAGGGGGCAGGGCTTTGCCTGGAACTTGTGGGCTGGCGCCTCCTGGCCAGGAGTCCTCCGAGCCTCAGTTTCTCCTCCTGTGAGTGGTGCGGTGATTGAGCCCGGGCGCGGTCACTGAGAGGCTTAGTGATCCTGCTTGTGGCCCAGAGAGCAGGGAGGGGGCCCACCCCCCACCTCTACTGGGACAGGCGTACCTGGGCCCCGTGGATGGAGGCAGCTGAGTGGTGGGCCAGGGAGAGGCGTCGGGCCAGCCTCCAGCAAGGTCGAGAGAGGACGGGCTCTGGGCGGGTGCCAGGAGCCTGGGGACACATGTCCTGGGCTAGAATGCCCTGCTCAAGGAGAGGCCTGGGCAGGGAGCCAGCCCACCACCCCCATTTCCGGTCACATAGACCGTTATCAAGCGCCCACGCCGTGCCAGGTGCTGTTCCAGGCGCCGTGGACAGGGCCGAGAGCAGCGCGGTGCCCTGCGCCGCATGGAGTCAGCGAGGTGCACGGCGGGACACGGGCCCCCACTCCTGACCCAGCATGTTTTGTGCGGACAGCCAGGTGGGGTCATAGGGGCCGAGGGCGGTGGGCCGCTCTCCTGGGGGATCAGGGAGGCCTCTCTGGGGAGGGGAGGCTGAGTCCTGAGACACGAACGAGGGACGGACAGAAGCGTGTGAAGATGCAGGGAACAGCGTTCCAGGCAGGGGAACAATAGGTACGAAGGCTTTTGGTCGGTGGGGAGCAGTGAGGGACAGTGGAGGCTGAGGGCTAGTGAGGGGTGAGACCCTGGCGGCCCTGACGAGGAGCTTGGATCCAGTTCTCAGGGTGGCAAGAAGCCGGCAGCGAGGAGGGGAGAGGGAGTTTGGTGCAGGCTGCATCTGAGGCCGCTGTGTGCTTGCATATCACGAGAGTCCTGGGAGGTCAGTAACCTGGGTGAGTGTGGCCAGTTTGCAGCTGGGGAGACTGAGGCCGGGCAGGAGGAGCGGTTTGCTGGGGGTGGGTTAGGGCAGCGCTGCCTCCCAGACGTTGGACAGATGTGATGAGAAAGGCAGGACCTCCCGCCAGCTCCTGTGGGCAGGTCAGTCCCCTCCCTGCTGTGGGCAGGACCAAGCAGGCGGCTGGGCGTGGTGCGCGAGGGGGAGGGGAGGCTCCAGAGAGCCGAGGACGTGGGGCTCCCTGCGGCTCAGCGGGTCAGGACGGGTCCCCCAGGGGCGGCAGGTGCCCCTGTTCCTAGGACAGGGAGGGTGTCGTCGAAGATGGAATCCGCTTTCTTTTCTTCTTGGCTGGTTCATCAGTTTATTAAGTTGACTGAAAACAGTACTTGAATCCCAGAGCTTCCCTCCAAATCCCCCAGGCCGGGCCCCACCAGCAGGGGTCCTTGGGTCCTCCTCCCAGGCCTGGGGATGTGTCCCGCGGAGTCTGCCCAGCCTGGAGTGTGCGCAGGACGTGGCCCGGGGCCGGCTAATCCGTCGCAAAGAGCCAGCCACGCACCGCACGGGGCGGGGGGTGTAGCATTTGAGGAAGATCTTTTTGGCCGGGCCCACGGTGTCTCCTTGAGGCTGGCTGGGACACCTCCGCGCCGAGGACAGAGGCCGCTCCAGCTGGAAGACGTTCTTGTCAAACTGGCGCTGTGGAAAGGGGTGCCCTGGGCCAAGCTGTCCGCCAGCGCCCGCGTGCAGCGCCGCCGGGGGCGGGGGTGTGGCCGTCGGCTGCCAGTCCTGCCAGCTGCTCGTCGGCGGAGTCTAGGACGTTGCCCACTGGCCCCCACGGGGTCAGCTGGTAGCGGCTGTTCTGCAAATAGAAACGGGCCAGGCCTCGCTGACGCCGCTGCCCGGGCCTGCTCCAGCCAGCCGCCCAGCGAGGAGCGGCCGCCACTAGCCCGCTCCGCCTGGCGCAGGCAGCCGCGCCTGGGCCAGGACACCCCAGCCCTCCACAGGGGGACCAGCCCCTTGTTCAGACGGGCGGTCCTCGCCTCCTCATAGCACAAGGTGACAACAAGGACGCGCTTCTTGAGACCCCCACGGTGGGCTTCTGGCCCAGATCTGAGACCCAGGCCCAACCGTGTGACAAGGCAGTTTCTAGTGGCCCGGCTGCTCCAGTCCTGCCCACTCCGCGTGGTGTCACACCTCTGTCCAGATGGGCAGTTGCTGCTGATCCCCACAGAGCCTCATGACACACACCAACTCCTATTCACCCCTTGAAACCCAGCTCAAATATCCCTCCTATTACCTTTCCAGGGGAGTGACTCGTTCCCTACTTTGTGCCTCCCCTGTACGTCACATGTACCTTTCTCTGCCTGAGCGTACTGGTCTGCCGCTACCGCTCTTGGCCAGCCGCCTAACTGATGGGGTTTACTGCAGGCAGGGGCTGGGTCTCATTCATTCTGCGTCTCTCCTCAGTGCTCAGTACGGAGTAGGTGCTCAGGAAACGTCGGGGTGGCTGTCCTGTGGTCCCTGGCCCCCTACCCATTCCGCCACTCGGCCTGGCTGGGGGTTCTCCCATCTTCAGCGCCATGTGGCGGGCACTGCGCTGCTTCAAGGGTGCGGCTGGGACAGCAGCGCTCTGCGGTGACTCCGGGTGGTGCCTGCCCCCTGCGCCGGACATGCTGGTCCCGAGCCCAGGAGGCCCTTTGAGGGACCTGGCCCTTGGCTGTTTCCCTTCCTGGAGCTTGCAGGGCATGAAGAGGGCTTCTCCCTGACGTCAGCTTTCTATGCCTCAGTTTCCCTTTTGTAAAATGGGGACACTCGTGTCTGCCTTCCCTCATGCTTACATGTCATTTAAATTCTAATAACGCATGCCGCGTGCCCGGTGCTTGGCGCGTAGTAGGTGCTCCGTAAAATGCTAACCATGGTGATAAGCATTTGCCCCTTACGTTCCGGCCTCAGCCACACCTCGAGGCTCCTGGTCTTGGGGTTTTGGCTCTGCACGAAGGGGGCCGAGAGCATGGCTCTGCTCGCGGGTGGGCTGGGCCTGGGCTCTAGGCGGAGGTCGTTCTAGGTGCCAGCTTGAGCCCACCCACAAGCCCCGTCTTTCTGCAGGGGCCGGGAGAGGGGAGGTGCCTGGCCCTCACACCCTCCTCTGGCTGTGCCGCCGGGAGCCGGCCGGCCTTGGCCTCGCAAGAGGCTCTTGGAGAGGGCCGCCTCGAACTCCGTGGGCAGCCACAGTGCCCAGGGCTCTGGGTCACCCCCTTTCAGCACGTCTGGATTTGAGGACCTTTGGGGACAGATTCCATATAAGGATGGTGACTTGCCAAGTGCTGGTCTCCCCCAGCGCAGTGCCGTCACGGGAGGGACGGGCCTCGCCACCTGCGTGCGCGCATTTCGGCCTGGCTGTCGGCTCCATCCTGCCCAAGCGCTGCCCCTGCCTGCCCCCCGCCCCCCGCCCTGGGCACCCGGGCCGCCTTCCAGGCCTCCTCTGAGCGGGCCCTGGTGGTCCCAGGCGGGGGGCTGGCAGGGCCTGGCCGAGGCACAATGGCTGCCTTCACGGCCGAGGGCCCGGGGCAGGGGGCGCTGAGGTCCGGCCCGTTGAATCGGCGGCCACGGGGCCCTTTCTGCCACATGTTCCTGTTTTCCTAATAAGTCCCTGGTTGTGAGTGGGGAGGAGGCGGGAGGCCCCGGGGCAGCCCAGAAATAATCACATGATTGTGAAACGCAGGAATCCTAGAAAGGGTGTCTCTGAGCGCCTCGCCCTCCCTCCTCCTCCCCCGCCGGCTGCACCAGCTCTGAGGTAATCGTAGACGACCCAACCAGCTTCCAGGGCGCAGGAGGCATCTCGGGCCTGGCAGTGTCGCCGGGCTGCCGGGAGCTGGGTCCGCACGGGCGGGCCCCGGGGGAGCCGGGCAGCGGGGACGCGGTGTCTGTCAGAATCGAAACTTGGCGGGCTCGTCAGGCCGCCGCGGCGTACGGGCCCCTCTGTGGCTTCTCCCAGCGTGGGGACGGCTTGGGGAGGGACCCGGCCCCCCGCCCACCCCCGGGCCGTGGATCGGTGTGCCGGGCTGGGCAGGTGCCCGCGTTCCGGGGGGCCTCTATTTATAATCTGTTCTGTGTTTTTTCTGTTTTCTTCATTCCTCCTCCCCTCCGGGCGCTGCAGAAGAAGGCGGAGGCCGCACACCGCATTCTGGAGGGCCTGGGGCCCCAGGTGGAGCTGGTGAGCCGGGGCGGCGTCCGGGCCCTGGGGCGGGAGGGGCGGCCGGGCGCGGGCAGGCGCAGGTGGGCGCGGGCGGGAGGAGGAAGTCGCCTCTTGCCAGGCGCTGCCCGGCGGCTTTCGTGGGAGGAGGCAGGAAGTGCACCTCCTGATAAGGGGCCGGCCGGTGGGTGGCCGGGCGGGGGAGTGATGCGTGCGCCCTGAAGCCCGGCCACTCGGGCCGCAGGAGGAGCCACACGCCTGCAGTCCAGCCCGGTTCTAGCTTATCACGGAGCCTGTTCCCCGGGCCAGATGATCTGGGTTCGATTCCCAGGTCAGCTGCTTGATGGCTGTGTGACCCCGGGCAGGTCTCTTAACCTCTCTGTGCTTCTGTTCCCTCATCTGTGAAGTGGGAATAACAATATCACCTCCCCCCTGGGCGACAGCTAGGAGCTGCTGGCTTAATTTTTGGCAACGTCACGTGCTTTATGTGGAGTACGCGCCGGGTGCTTGCCGTGCCGGTGCTGCCAGCGCTGTCACCATGGCCAGTCCCACCGTGCTGCCGGGAAGACGTCGTGTCAGCGGCAGAGCTGGAAAGCAGAGCCTGGGCCTCCTGGAGTCCCCGGGCTGGGGTGGGCGGCCCCAGGAGCACCGGCTCGAGCCCCTGCATGCCCAGGGCCCGTCGGCACCCCGCTGAGCTGGTGGGCATGGCGCCTTGCGTGGCCGTGGCAGGCAGCGTGTAGGGCGTTGCTTGCCCACGTGTGTGCGGGCGGGTGCAGGGTCCCTGTGCATGTGGTGGGTCTGGGGTGTGCGTGGGGTGCTCCCGGGGTGCAGGGAGAGCCTCCCGCTGTCAGAGCCTCGCTGGAGACTCGACTCCGCCGTGTGTTTACTGAGTGGCCTTGGGAAGGGCTTACCTCCCGGACCGCGGCTGTCATGGGTGACGTGGCGCAGACACAGCGCCGTTTCAGGGGCCTCTATAGGGCTCAGCGAAGCAGCCTGTGAGCGGTCGGGAGAGCTGAGCTGCCCCGGAGCTTGCGCAGGTTCTCGGCCCCGTGCAGTGAGAGCTTCATCCGGAGCCCAGGCGCGTCCGCTTGCGCCGCTCAGGAGCAGTGAGCAGAGACGGGGCAGGTGGCAGCGCCCCGGCCCGGCTGCCCGCGCCCCCGCTGGGCTCTGCCACACTCGGCGCATCCTGGGGGCGCGAGTCTCGGAAGTTCCTAGCCGCTGCCGCTGCTGCTATTTGGCCGTCGGAACGGCTTTGTCGAGATGCAATCCGCAGGCCCTGCCGCCCGCCCACGCAAAGTGCACAGTTCAGTGATTTTCAGCGTGTTCGCACGTGTGTGCAGCCGCCACGGCGGTCGGTTTTGGAGCATCTCATCGTCTTAAAAAGAAGCTCTTGTGTGTCTGGATTTGCGTGTTCCGGACCCTTCCTGCGAGTGAAGTCACACGCGGGTGGCCTTTTGTGTCTGGCTCCTTGCGCTCGACGCCGTGTTTTCAGGGATGACGCATTGCCGCGTCCTTTCTAGCAGCCGAGTGATGCTCTGCTGCGGGGACGTGCCGCATTTTCTTCTCTCCGCGGGGATGGATGGTAGACGGCTGTCGCGAGACGCCGCCGTCCACGCTGGGGTGCAGTTTCCATGTGCACACGCGTGTTTCATTCCTCGTGTGTACACCCGGGAGGGGCATCACCGGCTCTTACGTGAACTCCGTGGTACTGCCCGGCTGTTCCGTGTCCCTCTGTGGCCCACAGTGAGCTGATCAGGGAACGCGGGATTGGACGTGGGGCTCAGTCGTTTCCACACTAGGAGGCTTTCCCTCTCCCTGTACCAACTAGTCCCCGAGGGCTCCCTGGAGGAAGTGACTGGGCCGCTGTGTCTTGGGGCCTGGGGGCTGCAGGGGAGGAGGTGGCAGCAGGGTTGAGAGCCACCGGGCGGTCTTAGGAGCTTTGGAACCAGGAGCATCAGAGTGATGCCTTTCCAGTTGTTCGGGGCCAAGGAGCTTGTCTCCTGCTTGGGGACCTCAGAGCAGAGGCTCCCTCAAGGCCAGTGATGCAGGCAGCCGCGGTCCGTGGTGCCTGGACTGGCAACTGGAGTCCTCTCGAAGTCAGTGGGCCCTTGGCTTGGTGGCTTCAGTGGGGAATCACATTGGTAGGGCACCTACTGTGCGTTAGGGCACGTGCAGGCGTCGCCGTCCCATTTTCTGGGTGAAGCTCAGAGAGGGCAGTGCCTTGCCCAGGGACACACAGCGAGAGAGGAGGCGGGAGGCATGCTGAGCCCATGGGGACACTGCCGGCCACTTCTGCCCAGGTCCGCCCTCTGTCCTGGTCTCCGCGATGCCCGAGTGGCCAGAAGTGTTCTCCAAGCAGCTGTGACCCGGGGGTATGGGTCACTGGGCCGCGCCGCTGGGAATCTGGCTCCCGGGGTGTCTCCCACCCGCAGCCACGGAGCCCACCCAGGGAGCGCCCGGCCAAGGAAGCCGCTGCGTTGGGAACCTTCTGATGACCCTGCCCTCGGGGGCTGGGGTCCCTGTGACCTCCCTGGGAGGGAGGCCTGGGTTTCAGGGAGGAGTTCACGTTGGGAAGGAGGAAAATAGCACGGGGGGCTCCCAGTGTGGCTCTGGGGCTCTAGACTCGGTGGCACTGCCCTGCCACCCCTGCGGGTCCCGGGCGGGCCCTGGCGCTCTGTGGGGACCAGGCCCGGCCGGAGCAGGAGCCGGGCGAAGGGTGTGCACAGCGGCCCGACCTCTCTGCTGCTCGAGTCATTTGCTTCCTTCCTGTTGGGAGGTGTTATTTTAAGAACCCGGTATCACCGGAGGGTTGGGGGCCGGGGCTGACACTCATCTGTGACCAGCTCGGTCTGCCTGGGGTGTCGCCTCGTCTTGGTCACGGGCTGGCCTGAAGCCGGGGTGGGGGCCTCCGTCCCCCGACCCTCCTGTGCCCTCTTGGTCACAGCCACGCGTGGTCTCTGCCGGGGTGCCACGTCTGGCGCGTCCTGCCCCCGCCCGTGCCCCGGCTGCGCTCCTTCCCACCGCACCCCCGTTTTTAGAGGAGGAAACAGGCTTCGAGAGGGCCAGAGACGGGCCCAGGCCCCGGGGGCTGTGGGAGGGAGTGTCCCCTCCTGGTGTCATGTCTCCCCAGCGGGACGGTGAAACCCGTGAGGCCGTGAGTGGTGGGGAGGCCACGTCCCCGTGGCTCGCCCTGGGCCTAGAGGTCGCCTCATGGCTGCCATGTTGGGGCCAAGCAGGCCTCGGCAGGGGGGCTGCCTGGCCTCTGTGCAGCCCCTTCTGCAGAGTGGGGAGGGGTGAAGGGGCCCCTGGGGCCTGTCTCTGTTCAGCAGTGCACCTGCCAGGCACACCCCTCCCGCCGCACCCCTCCTGTGCCCTCCGAGATGGCACGGGCCTGTTGCTGTGGTGACGGGCAGCATCTCCATCCCGCCTCCCTCTCTCCCAGGTCTCTGCCTCCAGGAGGGGCAGGTGGGAGCCTCCCTGGGGGAGCCCCTCTGCTCAAAGCCCCTGGGATCCCGAGTCCTCGCGGGCCTTCCCCTTAGAAGCCCCTCACTGAAGGCCGCCCTGAGTGGCAGGTTGCTCTGTCCCCATGTCATCGAGCAGGGCAGGAGGTCATGGAGGGAAGTGACTGCCCCCCTTGGGCTTGGTGGGCTGGGGCTGGCTGGGCCCCGCTGCCGTCCTGGAGGTGCCCCCCACTTTTCCGGTCCCTCTTGCGCTGCAGAAGCCGTGTCCCCTCTGCCCCCTCTCTCCCTCTCGGGGTCCCTCTCTGGCCCCTTGGGCCGCTTGCCATCGTTACAGCCAGAGCAAGGCAAACCAGTGACCAGGTCTGACATTTCCTGGGCCATCCCAAAGCCCCGTGAGGTGGGTCCCTTCGCCCTACACCCCTTTTCCAGGTGAGGAAACTGAGGCGCGAGTGTTGGAAGGTGCTTGTCTGGGCCTACAGCGGGCGCGGAGGAAGCAGCGTTTAGAACAGGGCCTGTCTCCAGAGCCTGAGCCCGTGAGTGGTGCCCACTTGCGCCTGGCCTGTATTTTATTGGCACGTGGGGAACGTAAAAGACCAAGCACAGAGTTGCCCGGGTCACAGCACAGGCATCTCTGTGGGCCCCTTGCCATTCCCGAGATGAGGATTCACAGCCTCCTGCAGGGCTGTCTTACCTCCCCTCTCCACAGGAAGTTCTGCGGCAAGTCTGACTGCGGGCTCTCCTGCTCCACTGTCCACGTCGCGCTCCTGCTCACAGCCCTGTGGTGGGGGTGGGGACTCTCCCCTGTTTCCCGAGCTCCCTGAGGGCAGCCTGACCCGACATGGGGAGAGATGGTCCATGCCAGTGGCAGGGTGACGTCTTTGTCCCCAGGAGAGTAGCTGAGCTTGGAGCCTGGAATTCCCGGAGCCCAGCGGTGAGTTACCACGGCGGGGTTGTGGGGGCCGTGGGGAGAAAGAAAGCTGGCGTGGTCATCAGCTGAGGCCGTCCTCGCTGCCCCACCCACTGCCCAGGGCTGCCCCGCCCCCCACGGGGGTGGGGTCTGTAGTCTTGCTGCCCTGTGGCTCCCCTGCACCGGGTCACGGGTCATCGGGAGGCGTGTTCAGCTCCTTCCCAGGGAGGAGCCGTGTGCACCTCGCCCTGCCCGAGGCCCTGCCCGAGGCCACAGGACTCCGCGGCTCCGTCCTCCCCTGTTCTGCCCGACCTCTCACACGCGGTACCTGGTCTTCCCACCACGGTCACCCATAGCTGCCCCGGGAGGCTCCTGCCGTGTGTGTGGGCGTGAGAGAGACAGACACAGACACACACAGGCACACACACAGAAGGAGACGGACAGACAGACACGCGGACAGAGACGCAGGCAGAGAGGGGCAGACCCCTCTAGTGCTGGAGTTGAGAGACAGAGCTCTCGCTCAAACTCAGCTCTTACCACCAGGGGGCAAGTGTTTTAACTTCCGAAGGACTCAGTTTCCCCGTCTGTACAGTAGGGGTGAGACTCGTGTCAGTCGGCTACTGCTGCCTAACAAAGCAGCGCCACGTTCGGTGGCTGGAAAGGGCCGCCGTCCCCGCCTCTCAGCGGCGTGGAAGTCGGCCGAGCGTTTCTGTCGGCGCGGCCCGCTCACGCCCCGCCGTGGTCAGCGGGCGCCGGTGGTTCCAGCTCAGCCCGGGCCGGATGGCGCTGCCGAGCCCCCGTTGTCTCCTGGTGCCTCCCGCGGGCCGGGCCGGGCCTGTCTCCCGACAGGAAGCCGCGAGGCAGACGCGTGTTTCCCAGCCCCCGCTTTCACTGAGTCTGCGGCTGTCCGGTCGCCACAGCAGGGGCACGGGCGGGTTCGGGGAGGTGTCGCTGTGTCCCGCGGCAACGAGGACACTGAGGCCTGTCGGGCTCCCGCGTCTGCCGGGCGCCGGGCTCAGGCCTTTGCGCGCTCCCGTGTGATCTGAGGCCACCCGTGGGCTCGCCCCGTCGCACAGAGCTGGAAACAGGCACGGGAGGATTGGCCCCGGCCCACCCGGGACCCCAGCCGGAAGGGTCAGAACCGGGATTTGAACCCAGGCTGTGCCCTTGGTCCCTCACCGAGGCGCTGCCATCTGGGAGGGGGACCCCGGCGGCCAGCTGGATCCCTGACCTGTCACACACGCCGCGACCTGGGGCTGCTTTTCCTCGTGCACGCGTCCTGGCTTTGTCCTCGCTGATGCGCGTGGGCCTGGCGTGTCCGTGTTCCACGGCTGTGTCGTATTCGTGGCGTGAACAAGTCCTGGTCTCCTCTTTCTCTCCTCCGGTGGGGAGCGCCAAGCGGCTCTAGCGGGCCGGGCGGTGGACAGCAGCGCAGGGACATTGCGGCGCCCACCTCCCGGGCGGCGCCCACCACGCTCTTCCAAGGCGTCTGCAGAAGGGATGGGGGGCGGGGCATCTTCCTTCTTTACCGGTGTCGCCTGCTTGCCCTCAGGAGGGCGTGTCCCCATCCACCGTGTTCCCACTGGCTGCGAGCGAGTCTTCCTGTCACCCCCACCGACACTCGGCGCGATTTGACGTTTTTGACTTCGGCCAGTCGGTGGGGATGAGGCGGCATCTCGCGGCGTTCGAGACGTGGATCTCCGCGTGTCCGGGGGAGCGAAGCAGCTTCCCACGTTCAGCGGCCGTGGCCGACCTCGGCTCCCCGGGACGTGGGTGCGGGCTGCCTCTGGGCCGTCACCACCAAGTGCCCCGCAGAGCAGCCGCGACCGCCTTGGAGGAGGGGTGGCCACAGTGCCCACAGCCGTGACCGGAGTGACGGTCACAGCTTGTTCCTGGACGGGGCTGGGTGCGGGACCCTCTGTTCCGTTTCATGCCTGCCGGCGGCTGATCACCCACCCCTGCAGATGGCTCCGTGCTGCCAGGGCCTTGGGCCCGAGGCCAGGCTTGCCCAGGGCTGGGGCTCTGGCCGCTGGGCTCTGCAGCGGGCAGTGGCAGCCCGGCGGGCCAGCTGCCCACACCCCGGGCCTGGCTCTGACCTGCTTCTCTCTCTCCCTTTGCAGCCGTTGTACAACCAGCCCTCCGACACCCGGCAGTATCATGAGAACATCAAAATGTGAGTATTTGGCATGGCCGTGCTGACACGGGGTTGGGGAGACAGGCTCTCGGTGGCTGGGGCTGGGACGTGGGCTCTCTGTTCCCATCGGGGCTCCCAGCCAGGCCCAGGTGCTGGAGGCAGGGACAGAGGGGCCAGAGTTTGAGCAAAAATTCTGGGCTAGGTAGGGCCTAGGGTGGGACCAGAGCCGGCCTTGGGGGGCTGGGGGTGGCGAGGGGGCTGCCGTGCACAGGGCTGGAGCGTCGGGGGTCCGGGCTGCAGATCCGCGTCCTGTTGGGGCAGGAGGGCACTGCCGCCGGTGGGAGGGCGGCCGGCTCAGGATGGCGGGGAGTGGCCCGTGCTGTGGGCTCGGATGTGAGCATGTTTGGGGGTGGCCTTGGGTCTGCACCGAGAAGTCCCTCTGGGGCCCGGCCGGGCGCGGGGCAGCCGGGAGCACTCATCCAGGCCTGGAGGCTTTGGAGGTGGCTGATGGGGAGTATCCCAGTGTTGGGGCCTTTTCCCAGGTGGCTGCTAGGAGGGAGAAAAGTGTCAGCTAAGTGCCACGTGCGTTTGGGTGTGGTGGGGGCCCAGGGCAGTGCTGGAGGCTGGAAACGTTGCGTCTCCAAGCTGGGTGCAGGCAGTGGACGTGCGGCTGCTGGAAGGGGGCTGGCTTTTTCCTGGGATGCATTAACAGGAGCAGAGCCTCCTGCGCTGAGGAGGGGATGTTACCTCATGTTACCCAGGAATCCAAAAGGTAAAAAGGGGCTACAGACCTTTCCTGTTGAGAAACACGTGGCTGTGAGCCCGGCAGGAGCGTTAGGGAGGAGAAGAGACTCGTTGAGATCATAGTGTTTGAATGTTCAAGGTTCATTTTTGTGAGAGTGTACAGGCGTTAGAGTGTGACCTCAGAAGGAGGCTCTTGGCAGGCTCAGTGGGTAGTCTAGCCTGGTCTGATCGTCCAAGTTTCCCTGGGATAGAAATGCAGACAGCATACGTGCAGTGGTGAGCTCCCTATTCCCAGAGGCATACAAACCTCCCGATGGTTTTCAGGCATCCGCTGGTGCTGGACTGATTGGCAGGGAGGTCTTCTTCTGTAGTTTTTGGAGTTGCATGACCGGTCCAAGCTCGGGCGAGAAACCCGGCCACCCTCCTGCAGTTCCCCGTGACTGTGGGAGCAACCCAGCAGAGCCTTCCTCGCCGGCTGGGGCTCCCGTGTGGTTTCAGGAGCGTCTGCCGGAGACGTGTCACCGCAGGGCTGGCGCGGGGTCATTCTCAGCCCATGCCCAGCAGGGGCTGCGGAGCATCTGGAGGGGTGTGTGTCCTGTACCAGGGACCCCCGGTGTGACACAGGGATGCCCACGTCAGATGCCACCCTGTGCTTCTCATTGGCCTGGTGGCCTTATTTGTTGCCCGAGTCCCAGGTGCCATCGAGTCCACACAGTTTATTTTCCAATGGGGCTACTCTAGTCCCTTCTGCAGCTTCCTGGGACCTGCCCCACTCTGGGGCCCCTGCTGGGGTGGAGGCTGCGGGGATGGGGGGGCACAGCCAGTTTAGGGGAGGAGGGTGGGATAGTCTCCACTGAGCATTCACTCAGCCATCCATCTGTTCATTGATTTGTGCAGTCATCGCACATTTATTGAGCACCTACTATCTGCCCGGCCCTGTTCTAGGCCGTGGAGACTCAGCCCAGGTTTTGCCTGGCAGTAAAGACAGAAAGTAAGCGAGTTCAGTAAATAAGAAAATATCAGCTAATCTAAAGTGCTACGGAACTGTCATAAGCGCTTTATGCCTTGATGTACCTAGTTGTGTTTTTCCCTTTGAACATGATAATTTTTGGCAGCAATATTATTATACTGGAAATTTGACATAGGTTTCATCACTTAAAGTGAATGATATTTTGCGCTGAATAACATGGATAATTTCAGGTAATAACAACAGCCGTAGACTCCAAACAGAAAAGGAATAAGTTACCATACAGATAATGTCAGCAAATAAGATACTGCCGCATCTTTGTTTAAGTATAAGAGATTGAACTGTAAGTGGATTGAAACCAGTGCCCTGCCCGACATCCCATAATCCTCATCACAGACAGGCTCTCGTCTCCTTGAGCACATTTTGGCAAAGCAGGTAACGACCTCACTGAATTCGTTCCGCATCCAAATTGCACGTGAACATGTTTATGTTCAAAATACAGAGATGAATGATTAAGATCTCTTATACAGTAAGTGGTCGATTTTATGTTAGAAAAACATGTCTGTAAGCAAATTGTTTGAACAGATTTGTCCTTAGAACTTTAAGGGTTTTTTTTCATGTTTTCCCACTGAAATCGTCCTCACATCTGTATTTTGATTTTGGTGTGGTCATCATTCAATCAGTGCGGTCGTTTACTTTAGGAAAATTCTGTGACTGTGGGAAACAGGCTGACGAGAGAGAAAAGGAGGGTTGACTTGAGCCAGAGAGGTCAGGGCAGGACGTCACGGTCGAGGGGACACTTGGAGGCTGAGCAGCGGCTGGCTGCAGGGACCTCCAGGGCAGGAGTGTCCCAGGCAAGGTGGAATAGGCAGTACAAAGGCCCCGGGGCAGCGCTGGGCTGCAGGGATCTCCGAGAAGGCTGGCCTGGCCCGCGGGGCTAGGCAGGGGCGAGGAGGGCAGAGCCCAGCTCACTCAGGGCTGTAAGGAATTGGGGTTTTATTATCGTGCCGAGGGAAGTCAGCGATGAGGTTTATTCCGGGAAGTGATGTGGTCGGACAGTGGTTTTAAAAGTTTGCTGTGGTGGCCGCAGGGAGAAGGGACCCGGTCGGGGGCGGGGGAGGCCCCTGCAGCAGGGTCCGGGATGGGGAGGTGTAGCGGACGCCAAGGTCGGGGCCTGGCAGCTGCGAGGGTGGGGGGGTTGGCCCAGGGCCAGGTCTGGGACCACAGCACTCGGCTCTGAGAGGCCGGACCCCGTGGGCCTGTGCCCGTCTCCGTAGCCGGTGCGGACGCCGTTCCTGCTGCTCGAGCGTGGCCGGGGACGGATCCTTTGTAAGCAGCTTTGTCGAGATACGAGTCACACACCGTGCAATTCGCCCATTCAGAGTGTGCGACCCAGTGGCGTGTCGCGTGTTCACAGAGTTACGCAGCTGTCACTGCAGCTGACTTCACAGCGTGGGGATCCCCCCAAACAGGAGCCCCCAGCCCACCCCACGTGCCCCAGCCCCAGGCAGTCACTCAGCCCTGTGCATGTCTCTCTGGACATTTCACGCAGACAGGCGCTGGGCTTGTCCGGCAGCTCCTGGAGCTGGGGCGGGTGCGGGTGGGGTCAGCCGAGGCTCTGTGGGGTGCTCGGCTCTGACGGGCGTGGCATGGGTCTGCCTGGCCTCCGAGCGCTCACGGGTGGGCCCTGGATGGGCCTTCCTGTCACGCAGGTGTGGCAGGGGCCGCGCTGGCCCCACAGGGCCCCGGATGTGAGGGGCCTCGTGTTCTAGGTGGAGGGTCAGAGGAGCTCCCGGGACCCCATGGCGGCTGCTGGGTCCTGTCTGCAACTGGAGGGCCTGGGGACCTGAGGGCGGAGGGGGGCAGGAGGGAGGCCTCACAGTGCCGCCAGGCGGGGAAATGAGACGGATGCAGAATGTTCAGCCCAAAGAGAGGGAGGCGGGGCATTGTTACGGAAAGTCCGGGAATTCTCTGGAAGGTGGAGCTAAGACTCTCGGAGTCATATCACAGAGTGGGCTCACGTCTGGATAAAGCAGAGCTGAGGAGTGTTGTCGTAGCTGCCAAGGGAGGTAGTGAGCACCCCGTCACTGGGAGGTATGCAAGCTGAGGGTGGATGATGCTCAGGAAGCTGCACTGTGCCTTGCACTCCTGGGTGGCTCTGAGGTTTTGTGACTCTGCACGTGCCAGACTTCAGAAAACGTCGAGTGCCCAGTGCTGGGCATGGGAAGGGAGGCCCGTTGCAGGCCCAGTCCCACCGTGTGGCTGGACATAGAGGGCTCAGGCCTGACCTGGCTCATTCTGCCTGTGTGACTAGCTGTGTGTCCTTGTAGCAAGTCACCTGCCCTCAGTGCCTCAGTTTCCTCATCTGTAAGATGGGAGCAGTGATGACCCATCCCAGAGGGTTGGTGGAGGTGAAACGCATTACGCTGAGTTCAGTGCTGGGCACAGAGAGAACACTCTGTGTTTTTTGTTTGTCTTACTTTTATCTGCAGAGATCAAGACTCCTTCATTCATTCATTCAACAAATATTTACTGAGCACCTACCATGTGCCAGGCAGTGACTGAGGCCTGACACTCCAGTGGGGCAGGCAGATAAAAGATACATATGTGGGTGCCAAGGGACAGCGGCAATGGGGACGGCGAGATATCGCGGCTGGGGTCGGGTGGGGGGACACGGCTCCCGCTGCTGTCATTGCCGCGAGGTGGGAGGTCATTCCCTCCCCGGGGACCTTGCCCTGTCACTTTAATTTCTCCACGTCAGCGTGCCGGGCTGCTGCGGGATTAAAGTTAATTTCACGCTTGACTTCCCGCGGCACCGCTGATTTCGGAGGCGTTGGCGTCCTCTGTACCCACCTCTGCTGCCCTCCCTCCGCCACCCGCCCCCGCGGGACCCGCCAGGAGAGCTCGTGGCTGAATTTCCCCAGCGTCGTGGCGCCCAAGGGTGATGTGGGCAAGGGGCCCGGGACTCGGGCCGGGGGCGGCGGGTGGTGCGTGTCCCGCCCAGCCGGGTGCCGCAGCGGGGCTGTTGTGATGGAGGCCCGGCCTTCTCTGGCTGGCAGCGGCCGTGCCCCTCCGGTGCCCTCGGGCCTGGAAGCCTGCTGGTTCCTTCCGTTCCCTGTTTTCCTGGCCGGCAAACCGCCTGCCTCCCTCCCCCCCCCAACGGGGGGTGGCCGAAGCGCAACCGCAAGCCCCGGGCTGTCCGGGTGGGAAAGGTGATTAGTCAGGAGCCAGGTTACTGTTAACACGTCTCTGGGGTCTCACTCTGGAGGTTCAGAGATGTCAAGTAACTTCCCCCAGTCACACAGCCACGCCCCCAGACCAGGCCTCTCTGCATATCCATCCTGCGTCCTCTCCTGGGTCTGCAGTCCGGGCCCTGCCCTTCCTTGCCGGGTGACCTTGGACAGGTCACATCCCTTTGCTTGCGGTAGGGTGGTCGCTTTGCTCGGCGTGCAGTAAGCTGGAGGTTTCTGACCATCAGTTGCCCTGACCCAGGTGGCTCTCCCCAAGGCCTTCGGGGCCCTGCACGGCTGCTTCCCTCTCATTGTCCCCAGCAGTTAGGGGTCACACTCTCCGTGAACGTCTCCTAATATCCTCTCCGAACTCACCCCCCCGCCACTTCCCTGGAACCCAGTGCTCTGCCTGTTTCCCTCTGCCCACCCTCAGCTCAAACCACCCTTCCTCCAGGAAGCCTCCCCGGATTGCCCCGAGCTTTCCCTTGCCAGGTCCCCACAGGCCCCCGGGCCAGTCCCACGTAAGGTGCAGCCTCCCCTGACGCAGTCACAGAATCCATCGCTCACTGGTCCCTGCCCGTTCCCGTTGCTTCTCCCCAGCCCGCTGGCAGGTGATGAGACCTGTACTTCCATACAGGGCGCGCTCTGCGCACCCCAACTTCTCCAGGGGACTGCAGGCGCCCCCTGCGCCCCATCCACGCCCCGCCAGCGCACTCATCGCGCCGCCAGAGCCCTCTCAGAGACCGTGTTCCTTGCTTTTGCTGGACAGCAGCTCAGCAGAAAAGATTTGCCTGTTTGTATCTCTGTTGCCGAAACACCGCGTGGAGCAAAAGAAACCCACGAGAAACGTTTGCCCGAAGCATCCGGAGCAAGCCCGTCCTGAGCCAGGAGTCCAAGGGCTTGCACTGCAGGTGGATGCCTCGGGGGCTGGAGGAAGCTTCCAGTGAGGAGGGCTGGCGTGAGGCAGTAGGGAGCGGTGGGGACTGAGGAGTGGAGTGCTCAGCGCCCTTTTCCAGGGGAACCAAGCCTCAGTTTCCCTGCCTGTGGCCACGAAGGAATGTAGCCGGGTCGCCTGGTTTTTCAAGGGAAGCTTGAAGTTGGGCTTCTTGTGCAACGACTTCTAGTTTTCGGTGCTGGCAGTGAATTTAAGTTTTTTAGAAAACACGGCAGCCCAAACGCAGCACTCGCGGGCTGGCCCGGGCCAGCGTACCGGGCCAGTCTGCAACCTGCGGGCTCGACGTCTATCCCCTTCGGCGGCGCGTGGACGTGTCCGGGTGCCAGGCACCGAGCTTGCTCTGGAAGGGAGCTCCGGTCGGCCGGGGGGATTCGAGCCCTCTCCTGCTGCCCGTGGGCGGTGAGCATACAGGGGCTGCACCCCGTCGCCTGCACCCCGGGAGGCCTCATACGCCCGGGTCCTTTCCAGGTTGCGGTTGTTGCGCTGCTGTTTGTTGAAGACGAGACACGCGACTGGTTTCCGAGGCTGCCGTAACAAACGACCAGAAACTGGGTGGCTGAAAATGACAGAAATTTTATTCTCTAAAATTCTCGAGGGCGGGGTCCCAAATCCAGGTGTGGGGGGGGCCACGCTCCCTCCAAAGGCTCCACGGAGGGGGTGCGGGGGGGTCCTTCCTGCCTCTCCCAGCCCCTGGGGGCTGCTGGCCTCACACCCGTCACTCTCGCCTCCACGTCCGTGTGGCGTTTCTCGCTGCGTCTGTTCGCGTCACCTCTGCGCAGCGCCTGTCTGTCCGCCTGTGTCCGAATTCCCCCTTGTCGGCCCACCAGTGACCTCGGTCTAACTTGCTTACCTCTCGGAAGACCCTGTTTCCAGATAAGGCCACGTTCTGAAGCACTTGGGGGTTAGAGCTTCAAATCTCTTTTTGGGGTCCGGGGGCTGGTGACGCGGTTCTGCCGTAACAGGCAACGCGCCCCCTGCCAGTTCCGCGGTGAATGACGTTTGGTTCTCTCCATGGCATTCTGGGCGGATTGCGTCCCACCCTTTTTGGTTTTTGTAGGGGTACTATTAATATTTATCTTGAAATCTTACGAAAGAGTACCCTTCACCGCGCCTCCCTTCATGCGAACATCTCACGTGACCACGGCACATTTATCAAAGCCAAGCAATGACACCGGTACAATGTCAATAACTAAATTACCAGCTCTCTTTGGATTCTCACCAGTTTTCCACTAACGTCCGTTTTCTGGTCCAAGATCTGATCCCAGCGCCCACGTGGTGGTTAGCTCTTGTGTCTCCTTAGGCTCCGATCAGTGACAGTGTCTCAGCCTTGCCTTGTTTTTCATGACCCTGACACCGTGGAAGAGTGCGGGGGCCAGGCACAGTGGCTCATGCCTGTCATCCCAGTGCTTTGGGAGGCCAAGGCGGGAGGATTGCTTGAGCCCAGGAGTTTGAGATCAGCCTGGGCAACATAGCAAGACCCCATCTCTACAAAAAATAAAATTATTTTTTTTATGGTGGCGCATGCCTGTAGTTCCAGTTGCTCTGGAGGCTGAGGCAGGAGGATCGCTTGAGCCAAGGAGTTTGAGGCTGCAGTGAGCTGTGATCGCGCCACTGCAGTCCTACCTGGGCGACAGCAGGGCCCTGTCTCAAGAAAAACAACCAAGAGTGCCGTGCAGGGGATTCTGTTCCATGACCCTCAGTGTGGGCCTGGCAGGTGTTTTCTCCGGATGAGCCCGGCATGGTGGGTCTGGGGTGGGGGGAAGACCACAGAGAGGTGAGGGAGGTGCCCTGTCACCGAGCCGCGTCAGGTACGCAAGAACGACGTGGCAGGTGATGTCCGCCTGGATCGCTGGCCGGAGGTGTTGTCCGCGGTGGCCCTCCCCGTCACCTTGCAGTTTCCCTCCTGCTCTCTGCCCTTCAGGACGAGTCACCAAGTCCAGCCTCCCCTCCCTTCCCTGCGGCAGCGGGGAGTTAAGCTCCACCTCCCGGAGGAAGGACTATCAAAGACCTCGTGGACACGTGTTAAAACCACCACTGCGATTCATACATACTTCGGCGGAGAGACTTCGAGGCTATGCAAATTTCCTGTTTCTCCTTAAAATTTTGCCAACTAACTTAGCGTCCATCCGCGGCCCTTCCTGCGTGCTAACGATGCTGTTCTGTCCCCCCGTTTCTTGTGCATTTGTTCACGGGAACTCTAGAAGAAAGATTGTTCCTTCCCCCGCATTTATTTATTTATTCAGTCATTCATCTGTATCAGCGTGGACTCATGGGTGTTTATTTTGTTCTCTGGGCTGTGATCTGGTCCCAGTGTTACTTATTTTGTTGCTCACGTTGTTGCAGCTCTGGCAAGTGGAGACTTTCAGGTGACATTCTGTGTCCTTTTGGCTTTTTATTTTTTTCTTTTTGGCAGTTCTTTGCTTAAAGTGTTTCTGGAATCAGCCGTGTCTCTGGGAAGCCTCGGCTTCCTCCATTCGAGAGCAGGGTTAGGAACCCAGATCCGGGTGCAGCGTGCTCACTGCTGCTGGGCTGTCACCACTGTCTGTCTTCTTCATACAGGTCCAAACCCTTCACTGTGTTCAGACTCACAGGGCCTTGCCAGTCCTGCTCAGAGCCTCTCCTCTGTCCCCTCCGTCCCTCCTCTCCAACATTTTCCAGCCACAGGGGCTGCCTTCTGTCTGTTCTTCAAATACTCCGACTTAGTTCCTGCCTCAGGGCCTTTGCACGTGTGGAGCCTCTGCTGGAACCCCTTCCCTTTGAGTCTCTCCACAGCCAGGTCCTTCTGATGGTGCAGGTCTCAGCTCCAGGCCGTCTCCTCTGGGAGGCCCCTCTGCGTCACTGAATCTAAAAGAGCCACACACACCCCCAGCTACTCTGTAGCCCACCACCTTGTTTAAGCTCCTGAATCTGGAATTTTCTTGATCGTGTTGCTTATTGTCAGTGTGACCCTGGCTGAGTGTCTCCTCTGTGAGGACCCGGGACTGCGTCTGTCTGTCCCCACTATGTCTCCACCACCTAGAACAGTGCCGGGCACATAGTAGGTGCTCAGCAAACGGTTGTTGAATAACTGAGGAGACACATCTGTGACACCGCGGGTCCCACGTGTCAGATGAGGAAACCGAGACTTGGAGAGCTTCCGAGGTTTGCTCAGAGACATGCCGTGGTGTGACGAGGGGCTCCGGTCCTAGCCTGTGGGGCCGAGGACCCCCCAGGGCCCACCCTGGCTGGGGTGGGGGCCGGTGGATGTAGGCAGCTCGGCTTCCAGGCCCTTCGCCTGCGAGGTGTGTGCTGGGGCAGTTTTGCTCGGTCATCAGTCCCGGGGTGCTCCCCCCTCTCCTTTTCCCAGGGCGGGGTCCTGGGGGCGACCCGCAGTCACGGCACCTGGACTCTGGGCGTCCCGTGGCCCTCAGTCGGTGGCTTTTGAGCTTTTTGTGGGTTTTGGACGCTGCCGAGAATGTGAAGAAGTTGGGGGCCCTTCCTGAGAAGGTGACGCCGTTGCAGACCCCAACTGGGGAGGGCCGGTGCAGGGGTGCAGGGGGTTCCTGAGGCCCGTCTGTCCGTCTGTGACCCACACGGGCTCACGATGCCGCTGCAGCACCCGCTCTGCGTGTTGGGGACTGGGGGAGGGCTCCGGCAGGAGGGGCCCTTGGCATCTGGCGGGCGGGTCCCCCACCCTCACTGTGCTGGGTCTCTCCTCTCTGGGTCTCTCCCCTCTGGGTCCTCTGGGTCTCTCCTCTCTGGGTCTCTCCCCTCTGGGTCTCTCCGGAGCTCTGTCCCTCGGCCTCCCTGGGTCTGTCTCTTTCTCTGCCTTGCAGGTGGGGTCTCTCTCTGTCTCTCTCTCTCTCAGTCTCAGCTCCCTCTGGGTCTCTGTTCCCTTTGCTTTGGGTCTCGTCTGTCCTCGTCTCGCTCTCTCTCTGAACTGTCCGCATCTTCCCCGGGAGACCCCACTTCCCTTTGAGCCTGCGGTGCTGTCTATGGCCCCTGGGCCGAGCCCCCGCTACCCCCGGCCTGGTCTGAGACCCCTTGGGTGCTTCCTGAAGTCCCTGCCTCGCCGCCCCCCCAGCCACCCCCGTCCTGCCCACGTCCCGCCCACCATGTGCCCTGGAGGCCACCAGGCTGCACCCGACACCCGGCCTCTGGGCACCGGCAGGCCTCGGGCTCCTGGTCTCCCGGCCTGCGTTCCTCGTCCGAGGCTGCGGCTGCTTCCCTGCCACCAGTTCTCCGTGGGCAGGTGTGGCCGCCGGGTCGGGGGAGCTCGGGTGCAGGTGGGTGAGGGCGGGAAGCCACAGGCCCCTGGGCCCCCGCGCCCTGTTGTCTGCAAACAGGGCTCAGCCGGGACGTCAGTAGGCACCTCGGGGGAGGGGGAGGACACACTGGCGGGTCACGGGTCGCTCTGGGGGCCGAGGGGGCCTCTCATCCCAGAGAACCAGCCAGGGGCCACCCTAGCGCTCGCTCGGACAGGCAGGACAGCCGGCGGCAGCTGACCTGTCCCGTTTGCCGTTTCCCTCCTGCACAGAAACCAGGCGATGCGGAAGAAGCTGATCTTGTACTTCAAGAGGAGGAACCACGCCCGCAAACAATGGGTGAGTCCGCGGCCCCGTCCGTGGGCCGGGTGGGCTTCCTCGAGATCCGTCACAGTCACTTGAGGCCACACCTGCCGAGAGCCTCCTTTTCTGCAGCCGTCTTGTGACTGAGCGTCCCGGGTGGGGAGGAAAAGCCCAGGGCAGCGAGAGAAACGCACAGCGGCTGCGAGAGCCCGGGGCGGGGGCGGGTGGGGCTCTGCGGCCCCTTTTCCAGCCTGGAAGGAAGGAAAGCAAAACCTTGGCCTGGAAAATTGGTCGTTAAACACTCGTCAGAGGATCCATCGTGGGCTTTTCAGGCAGAAAGGAGGGGTTCGGGGTGAGCTTGAGAGACTGCAGGGGACCCCATGTCCAGCCTCGGGAGGAGGAGGGCGTGGAAAGCAGTGAGCCCCCCTCGTCCGCGCTGGTGGACTGTGGCTGGGTCTACACGGACAAAGGTGCCGATTCCCATGTCCCGCTTCACACTCAGCTCGGGGTAGGGAGGGGGTGTGAGAGAACGCGTGTAGCTGAGGTGTAGGGTGGCCGTGTGCATCACGGGTTCGCGGGGAGATTAGGGTTGAGTGACGGAGGGGGAGTCACCATTAGTGTTCTTTCAGCTGTCAGGGGAAGAAGAGCTGACTCAAATGGGCTGACACGGGAGAGGAATTGGTGAAGCTGGAAAAGTCCATGGGGCGGACTTCAGGAGTGGTTCGATCAGGTCGTACCTTTAGTTCTATGCAGTTTTTCAACTGTATGTTAGAACATAGGCAGACTGGTTGCCACTGCGGTACCTGAATTCCCGTAGCAGCTTTGAATCTCCTACAGCCAGAGAGAGCTGCCCTTTCTTAGACTGTCTCACAAAAGCCCAGAGTGGGCCAGGCGAGGGCATGTGTCCTTCTGAGCCAGTGACTAACGCCAGGGAGATGGAATGGCACTGACGGGCTTGGCTCCTCTGGACCTTGTCTAGAGCTGGGGGTGATGTCATCGACTCCACCCAAGCCACAGGCTGCTAAGAGACGGTGGGGGTGGGGCTGGGCTTGGGAGGCTCCAGGAAGGTTCTTGGGGGCTGGGGGTGAGGGGTAGGGGTGGGGCAGTACCCTGGGTGGGGACGGCTGCCGCGGGATCACGGGATGCTTGGGTGGGAGAAGCACAAAGGCTGGTCCAACGCGGGTTTCTGTGGGTAGGATCTGGGTTTGCCGGGGGGCGGGAGGGACCCCCTTACACCTGCACCCCTGGCCCTCTCTGGGCCACGTCCAGGAGGGGCCTGTGAGGCGGCACCGACGTCCTTCCTCAGGGTCAGGTGCGCTGGGGCTGGCTCGGTCGTGGCCAGTGCGCGTAGGTCTGTGGTATGCAGTAGGAGATGACTAAGTGCTGCTTGCACTGAGACGGGATGGGAACGGAGAGGAGGTGGAGAGGTGGAGGGTGTCAGCCGTCGCTGAGCACTCACTGTGTGAGGCTCGGAGCTGCCGAGACGCAGGCCCTGTCCGCAGACCCGCAGGCCGCGGGGACTGGGTCACGTGCGCAGATGGCAAACGACGCCAGCCAATGTCAGAGCACACCGGGCACCCTCCTGAGTGGTTTTCGTACATGCGTGCATTTAAGCCTGCGAGGTGGGCACTTTCCTAGCCCCACGTTTCAGATGAGGAAACCGAGGCACAGAGAGGTGGCAGAGCTGGGAAGTGGTGGAGTTGGGATTTGAACCCAGGCCGCCGTGTTCCGAGGAAACGAGGTTCTGGACGAGGAAGTCAGGAAGGCGGCGTGAGGGCTTTGAAGGAGAGGCCAGGCGTGCATGGGCAGGGCCGGGGGCAGCCCAGGCCGAGGGCGTGCGGGGGAGGGGGGGCATGGTGAGTGGCCACTCGCAGGGCCCAGGGAGGGGACCAGGGCCCGGGGGTGCAGGGCAGGCGTTGAGCAGGTGAGGGGCTGGGCTGGGGCAGGAAGTCCGGGCTCCTGGCTGCAGGCGGAGGTGGTGTGGGGTTGGGGGGCGGGTCTTCCCTCAGCCCCACCCCCACCCCGTCCCTGGCCCCGGGCTTCAGCGGGGCCCTAGAGAGAGGAGCGGCTTCTGGCCAGATGCCAGTGGCTGGGAGGCTCGTGGGCAGCGCTCTGGACCCAGGCCCACCGGGTGAGGATGGGAAGCAGCGGGGCGCCCAGGTTTGCCTCATGCAGCTTCCTCGGCCCCCCACCAGCTGGACGGTGCCCACCCTGGGCTGGGTGTAAGAGGCTCATGAAGCCGACCTCCGGTCTTATTCACCGAGCTGAGACACATTTACTATGGATCTGCTGCGTGCCCAGGAGATGGAGGCCACGGACAGCCCAGTAACACGAGGAGACAGGCTGGGCAGGGGCCTCAGCGCTGGGTGGGAATGGCCAGAAAAGACCGGCTGTGTGCAGATCTGGGGATCAGAGCGTCAGACAAAGGGCACCACAAGTGCAAAGGCCCTGGGGTAGGAACCAGCTTGGGGTCACCTGGGACAGGATGTAGCAGGTCAGGGGAGCGAGGTCACCTAGAAATATTGGCTCCTGAGCTAGGATAGAACATCTAGGTTTTATTCTGAACATAGCGGGACACCTAATTGATTCTCAGTCAGTGTCTCAGTAAATACAGAGTCTCATTCTAAGAATCTTCAGTCTTACGGAAGTGTGGAGCGAACAAACACCTGTAGACACCCCGCACCTGGGGTCAGTCGTGGCTCATGTTTCCTCGTGTGTGTTCTGACTGTTAGGAAGCAGGGACAGGGGCCAGAGCCCTTCACCCCTAGCGAACACCGCCCCCTCTGTCTCCCGCCGGGAAGGAGAGTCTCATGGTCACACCCAAAATGACAAGCAATTGGCCCTGAACTTCCAGCCCCCGTTGGGTGGGGGTTTATCCGCGGAGGGAGGGAGGGAGGCAGGCAGGGGAAGGTCTGGTTGACATTTTAGAAGGATCCTGCCGTGCTGGCTGGAGCGGGGCTGGGGGCGGGGCTGGGTGTGTGGGAGTTCTTTAAAAATCTCAAATGGCTCCTTGGGGGGTCGGGGAGGGGGTGGAGGGGATTTCGGCTTATTTAAAGACAGGGAGGAGGCAGGCAGAAACCCGGGACTTCTAAGAACTTTGGGCTGGCTTTGTGGCCAGCGGGCTCATCGTGGGGGAGGCCTTTGTGAAAACAGGCGCGCGGGGTTGTCTTGTCCCGAAGGATGAGCCCAAAGCCCTTGATTGACTGCGTCGGTTTTTGGCGAAGCCTGGGGAGGGGCTCGGCCAAGACCCCGATCTGCTCGCCCACCCCAACCCCACCCTCAGAACCCCCAGACCCGGGGGCCTGTTGCCTTAGCAGGTTCCTGGGACCCGCGTTTTCCCAGAGAGCAGGGCTTGTCGCCACCAAGGGACGCTGGACACCGGCATGGACCCCTGTCCCCAGACCCGTCCCGGCTCTCCTGGGAAGCGGAGCTCAGCCCCCGAGGCCAGTTGCTGGGAGGCCGGGTCTCTTACACGTCCCTGACGTGTCCCCCTGCTCCTCCCCTTGGCCACGCGCATGCTGACCAGGCAGGGCTCCCGGGTGTGTGTGGGAGAGAGACGCAGGGGGGGAGAGGGAGGGAGCTGCCTCCCCGGCCGGCCAGTCCAACTTTGTGGAAAACCCCAATGAGCAGCTTAACTGCCAGAGCCGCCTGCCCCGAGGTAGACCGAGCACACATCCAGCACGGTGGACACAGGTGCGGGCGACAGCAGGTGGCACTGTGGTTAGACCTGCAGAAGGACTTCCTTGTCTGGGGCAGAGGGCAGAGCCCAGTGCTCGGGGCTGTGGAGGTGGCTGTCTGTCCCCTTAGGGACACTCGTGCTGGGCCGCCTGTGCTGCACCCACACTCCAGCCAGAGCTAGGACGTCTTGTCGACGCCCTGCCGGCCCCTCCGTGGGCCCGTGGGCAGACCCAGGCCCCGGCTGGCCAGGGGCCCTGCGGTAACCGGTCACTGCGCGACTGTCGTCTGCCGGGTTTGTGGGGAGCTTCTCTCACCCGTCGCCTGGGGCCTCTCCGGCCGGGGCTGCGGTGGCGGGGGCTGGGCTGCCGGCGGCACAGCCCTGGACACGTGTGGCCGCTGTCCATCACCAGAACTGCCTCTCGCTCTCCAGCAGGTCCTTGGAGCAGCGCACAGACTTGGGGTCAAGTTCTGCCCCCCTTTGGGACCATCCTGCCGCCAGGTCTGTCGAGGATGGAGGCCGCAGGCTGCCCTTGGTCAGAAGCTGGAACGCGGGGTGGGGAGCGGGGCGCGTCTGGGCGCCAGGACCGGAGCGGGGTTTTCCGATTGTGCCGAAGCGTCAAGAGGGCGTTGGTCAGGACTCCCAGACCGCACCATCTGTCCACCCGCCGTCGTTAGAGGCAGGGTGACAGGTCGTGTGCAGCAAGATGACCCCTGCCTGCTGGAGACCCACGTCACCTTGGAGACATGGAAGCTAGGCAGCGGTGTTCTGGGCTGGTTGGGGGTCTTTTCTCAAAGGACATGCAGCAGGCAGCACTGTGGTTAGACATGAAGAGGGACTTGTCTTGGGGGGAAGGCAGAGCCTCCTCTCCAGGAGCTGCTGGGGTGTTCACCCCTGGTCCTCGGTGCTGGGGAGTGTGGCCCAGCCTGAGCCTGGGAAATGGGGACCTGCCTAGAAAGCAGCTCTCCCCGGAGGGCGCCCCTCCCCGGGCCCAACGGACACCCCAGAGCCGCGGCATCAGCGCAACTTCGCACGACGTGGAAATGGTCTCCATCTGGGCCGTCGCCCCAGCTACATGTGGCTGCTGGGCCCTGGAAGCCTGGCTGGGAGGACCAGGCTCTGAGTTTTAAGTCTTACTTTGTGACTCCAGCAGGGCAGCCGCGTGAGGCGGGTGGCTTCCGCCTTTGGACAAGGCCTCTTTGGGGGAGGCCGGGACCGGGTGGCCGTGTCCCTCAGGGCAGGGGAAGCCCATTGGTTTTCCTCAGGGGCCGGGGCCTGCCTGTGTCTCTGCGTGGCTGCGCCTGTCTGTCGCCCGTCTGCCTGTGCGCAGGGCGGTGGGGCGCGGGGTGCAGGGGCCGCTGGCTCAGCGCCCCTCCCCGTGCCCCTCAGGAGCAGAAGTTCTGCCAGCGCTATGACCAGCTCATGGAGGCCTGGGAGAAGAAGGTGGAGCGCATCGAGAACAACCCCCGGCGCCGGGCCAAGGAGAGCAAGGTGCGCGAGTACTACGAGAAGCAGTTCCCCGAGATCCGCAAGCAGCGCGAGCTGCAGGAGCGCATGCAGAGGTGAGCCGTGAGCCACCCCCTTCCCGTCCCCTGTCCCCAAGGCAGCTGGACGCCGGGGCAGCAGAGGGGTCCCGGTCAGGATGCAACAGGAGAGCACAGCAGGGTCTCAAACCGGTGGCCCAGGGGCCTTGCGTGTGTCACCTGGAGCCTACTCGGCCGAGCGCTTGCTTGGAGCTCGTTGATGAGACGCTTCCGTGGGGCGTGTGTCCTGCTGCGCCCGCCTGGTTGCTGGATGTGACCCGCGCGGCCCCTGCAGGCAGCCGGTTTGAGATCCCTGCTGTGCGGTAAGGGAGGGACCGGGCGTGGAAGCCGGAATCAGGTGCTCATGTCACCTGCCGGCGTGACGATGGCGCGAGAGCCCGTGCAGGCAGGTGCGTGGTGGCAGGTGGCTGCGGTTTTGTCATTTTCTCTTTTGCCGCACAGACACGGTGATGATTAGTAATGATAATAACAACGGCTTTTGCCTTTTCCTGAACTCGTCACACTCCGTATTTCACTGGATTCCTCCCAGCAGCTCCAGGGAGCGTCTGGCTGCTGCTTTTTGTCCTCATATTACAGGGGAGGAAACTGAGGCACAGGCGGCCGCACTTTGCCCCTGGGCCGAAGAGGCAGAGCTGGGATTTGACCCCAGGTCTTTGTGGCTGGGCTTTTCAGGAGAGAGGCCGGGGCTGAGGGCTGAGCGCCCAGGGCCTCGGGGTTGGGCATTCCTGGGCCAGGGTGGGGGCTCCCCGGCCTGCCCTGGACTCCTCGGCCTGGTCCCTCCCCGGCCGCCCTCCCTGCCTCCGGGGAGGTCGTGGCCCAGGTCTGTGCCAGCTGAGAGTCCCTGGCTGCGGAAAGGCAGGTCCTGAGTGTGTCCCTTTGGCCCCCAGCAGGGTGGGGCAGCGGGGCAGCGGGCTCTCCATGTCGGCCGCCCGCAGCGAGCACGAGGTGTCCGAGATCATCGACGGCCTCTCGGAGCAGGAGGTGAGTCCACGACCCCGACTCCGC
Organism: Propithecus coquereli; assembly: GCF_000956105.1. Taxonomy (NCBI): domain Eukaryota; kingdom Metazoa; phylum Chordata; class Mammalia; order Primates; family Indriidae; genus Propithecus; species Propithecus coquereli. Next base: position 2,770,058 of record NW_012154285.1, read on the forward strand.
CTCAGTGTCACTCCTCCCGCGTCCCCTGCGCAGGGGTGAGGGTCCCGGCCAGGAGCAGGATTCAGCCGGGATGGTTTAAATCAAGGGGCGTGTTACCGAAGCCGGTGCGGAACCAACGAGGCACGTGGAGGCGCCTGGGCACCGGCAGTCTCGGGAAGCCATGGGCCGTCCCCCGGCTGACGGGGCCCGTGGAGAGAGGGGCGGCAGTGGGGCCGTGGAGGAGGAGCCGCCTGGCAGGGCGGGGTCCGGAGGGTCACAGTGCTGCCCGATCCACCATCCACACCACGATGCCACGGCAGGGAGGAAGCCTGGGGACAGGACCCCGCCTCTCACTCCTGAGTCCAGCCAGAGGCCGGAGGGCAGGAGCGCCTGAGAGGTGCAGGTTCTAGGGTCAGCCTCCGGGGGCCCAGAGCCTGGCGGGGTCGGGGGAGCGTGAGGGGACAGACGGAGAATTCCCAGCACGCCCGCTGTCCACCCGCCGGGGACCTTCCCTCGGGACCCTCAGCCCTCCCGGCCGTGGCATGGTCTCTGTTCCCCTGGGCCTCCCCAGGCTGCCCGGACCCTGGCTGTGGTCACCGGGGCCCAGAGATGGCCAGGAAGCGGAGAGGAAGCGTTTTCTCCTGGGGAAGGGTCGGTGCCACCCAGTCCCCTCCTGAGTCTTGGGGTCAAGCATCCAGTGTGACACTCCTCCGTCCCCTCTGTCCCCAGCACCACGGGAGACACGAGGGGGTCACGTTTCTTCCTCCCTGGGGACTTCCGTCCAGGGAGAGCTTCTGTGCAGGTGGGGCGTTCTGGCAGCCGCGGCTCAGTACAGCCGAGCTACGCGTGGCCATTGAAGTTGAAATTAACTAAGATGAGAGAAAATTAAACATTGAATTCCTCGGTCGTGCCTGGCACCGTGCAAGTGCTCATTAGCCGCTTGTGGTTAGTGGCTCCCACCCCGGACAGAGCAGGTAGTGGCTCCCACATCGCGGCAGAACTTTCTGTGGGGCAGCAGAGCCCGCGGCCCGCGCTGGCTCGCAGATTGGAGCGGCCTGGGCGGCCCGGGGAGGGCAGCTGTTTCGAATCGCGGTTTCCCGCCGGAGATGCAGCCGGCCGGGGCAGAGCCCCGGAATCCGCGTTCTCTCCAAGCGCCCATGTGATTCCGATGCAGGGATTTCAAAGACTATCAGGCCATTAAACTTCTTCATTTTGAAACTTCTCGTGATAACATCCTTGTTTCCAGCAACACCCAGTCGACAGAGAGCAGAACTCAGAAAGCCATTGCCCACGGTCACCAGGCCTCGCCCCTGCGTGCCGGGCGCCGCAGCTGGGTCTGTTTCGGCTCCGGGTCCCGCCGATGCTGCGGCTTTGTGGCATCCCGCGAGTGTGGTCGTGGGTTTAGTCTGCACTGGTTTCAGGTGGCCCTCACCCGAGCCTGGCCCGAGAGCTGAGGGTGTGTGGGATCTGGGCTGATTGTCCCTCACGCTCTCCCGCCCTCCCTCCCCCACACCGGGGCACTGTTTCCCCAGGTGCTGGCCCCGTGAGGATGCAGCCGCCAGAGTCCTCAGGGGTGTCGAGGGAGCCGGGTGCCGGGTGCAGGTGGGAAGTGGAACTGGGGACAGAGACCTCCTCAGCCCGTCGGGGGTGTCCCTAGGTTCCCAGGGGTGTGCGAGGGAGGAGGCTGGGCAGGGGGAGACACCACCCACCCTCCGGGGAGCGTCCGGCAGCCCGCAGGAGGGCGGAGGGGGTCCCTCCATCATGGTCTCTGGGGCAGCCAGGGAAGCTCAACGGTTACGTGTTGGAGAACTGCTCCAAGTTCGGGGAGACTCAGGCCTCTGGGAGTGCCTGTGAGGTCAGAGCTGTCCCCCCTGCCTTGACCCCTGGCTGGGCGTCCTGGACATCGACTAAAGAGGCTGGGTGTGGGCGCCCGGGCAGCCAGATCATTTGAACTAGCTGACCTTGGCCACGCTGAGCCCTGCCTGCCTCCGGAGATGGGTAATTAATCGCCAGTAATTGGCAGGCTGCAGAGATTTGGGGAAATGAGCCCAGCTGAGTGGCGGCGCAGAGCCTCTTAACAGCCATCTCCATGCATTAGGAGCCAGCGCCTGACTCCCGAGTGCGGGGCTGGGCGGGCCAGATCCCAGGTGGGCTCGTTGAGGGAGCTGGGGGTGGAGAAAGACCCTCCCCGTGCCCCTTGCTGCCGCCCTCCCTGCCTGGGCTGCTGCAGCCAGTTGGGTCAAACACCTTCCCTGCAGTGTTTTATGCTGTTGCGTTTCCAGAGAGGAGATTCATTGCTCCCCTCCCGCTGCAGATGAGGCTGGCTGCGCTCTGGGGTTTAATCGACAGCCCTGCCCACCATTAACCTGTCCGGCTGCCTTTAAATCTCCCTCCCCCAGCTCCTTCCCTCTGGTTTCTGTGTTTCCCGCTCTGGGCTCTGGCCCAGAACCTCCGTCCTGTCCCTTCCGAGCCTCGCCTGGGTCCCCAGCGCAGGCCAAGCACCCCACCCCCTCGCGCCTGGCCCGCGTGCTCCGACCCCGGCCCTGTACCCCCTGTGTCTCCCCAGAACCTGGAGAAGCAGATGCGCCAGCTGGCCGTGATCCCGCCGATGCTGTACGACGCAGACCAGCAGCGCATCAAGTTCATCAACATGAACGGGCTCATGGACGACCCTATGAAGGTGTACAAGGACCGCCAGGTCATGAACATGTGGAGTGAGCAGGAGAAGGAGACCTTCCGGGAGAAGTGAGTCCTGGGGTCGCCTGGTCCCGCGCCCGCCCTGCCGAGGCCCGTGCCAGGCTCCTGTCCCCGCACCGCACACGTGTCCCGCACACACGACCACGCGCTGGTACCTTAAAGCAACAGGGCTCTGTTCTCTCCCGGGTCTGGAGGCCGAGAGTCAAACGAAGGTGTCAGGTCGGCTCCTTCTGGCGGCTGGGTGGGTTGGGGGGGGGGGCCTGGTCCTCGCCGGTCCCCTGGCTGCCGGGGGCTGCCTCAGTCCTTGTCCTGAGACTCGTGGACACATCGCTCCCGTGTCTGCCTCTGTCGTCACATGGCTGTTGCTTCTGTGTCTCCTCTTCTTATAAGGACATCAGTCCTCGGATTTAGGGTCCAGCCTCATCCAGCATGACCTCATCTTAGTTACATCTGCAAAGACCCTGTTTCCAAATAAGGTCACGTTCTGAGGTTCTGGGTGGACGTGAAGTTTCTGGGGACACTCTTCAACCCAGCAGGAGGTGTGGAGGCAGCCTGGTGTGTGTCTGAAGAACAAAGCAAGAAGGTCTCAGAGGCTGAGCCCCGGCCTTGGGCGGTGGTCTGTGGCTGGCCAGTGGCTTGTTGGTTGGTTGGTTGGTTGGGTTTTTTTTTTTTTTTGGAGACAGAGTCTCACTGTGTTGCCCGGGCTAGAGTGAGTGCCGTGGCGTCAGCCTAGCTCACAGCAACCTCAAACTCCTGGGCTCAAGCGATCCTCCTGCCTCAGCCTCCCGAGTAGCTGGGACTACAGGCATGCACCACCATGCCCGGCTAATTTTTTCTATATATTTTTAGTTGTCCGATTAATTTCTTTCTATTTTTAGTAGAGACGGGGTCTCGCTCTTGCTCAGGCTGGTCTCGAACTCCTGAGCTCAAACAATCCACCCGCCTCGGCCTCCCAGAGTGCTGAGATTACAGGCGTGAGCCATCGTGCCCAGCCTGGTTGGTAGGTTTTTGAAAGTGGCTATTTGTTGAGCTGGTTCTTGATCTCGGGCAGGGTGGCAGTGTCTCCTGGGCTTTGTGCGTTTGTCCCTTTTATCCCTTGTAACAGCCAGGCCATCCCCAGTACACTTGGGACAAAATGGAGACACAGAGAGGTTAAGACATTTAACACAGGCCACACAGCTTGCAGGCAGTGGAGGCAGGATTCAAACTCCCCCAGCTGGAAAGGAGAGGCTGGTGAGTCACTGTGGAAAGCAGAGACAGGGCTTGAGGACTGAGAGGTGATGCTTTGTGGGGGGCCTCTTGGATGACAGGATGTTGGGGAAGGAGCCGCCAGGTGGAGAAAGACCCCATGCCCCCAGCAGACGTGACAGCCGTGTCCTAGGAGCACACCCGCTGTAGTGAAGATCCGAGATGTGATGTCCAGGCAGAAGGAGACCCCCGCCGCCGGCCCCTGATTCCTGGTCTGGGGTCCCCAGAGGAGATGGCGGGTCCCACAGTCTGGCCCTGCTGGGCCACCGCACGCCTTGGGGACACTGCAGTGATTACCGCATCCTAAAGGCTGTGCTCCCTCCCCGGGACACAGAGCCCCTCCTCGGGCCCGGGCCCCCACAAGGCAGGAGGGCGAGAAGCTGAGGCCTCAGAGCCGGGACAGGAGGGCACGCTGGGAACAGACTGGCTTCTGTCCCTGCCCGTGTTCAGCTGGTGGCCTTCTGAGCCACCCGCCCTCCCCGCCTCCTGCGGAGAAGGTCTCACCTGTAGAAGAGCTTCCTCCAAAGAGATGACACTGCTTCTCCAGCCCCCGCCAGGGGACCAAAGTCCAGGGCCTGGGGCCGTCTCTGCCCTTGCCTGGGTGGGAGGCGCCAGGCGGCGTCTGAGGGGTGGGGTGACGCTGGGTTCCGGGCCAGGCTGGTGCTGCGGCTCGGGAACGGCACGGGGAGCCATCCAGGGGGGTCTTGGGTGGAAAATAACATTTTTTAGAGTAGTTTCTGATTATGGAAATTTTAAAACACACATAAAATTAGAGGGATGGTATAATGAGCCCCTGAGCACCCACCACGCGGATTCCGCAGTCGCCAACGGGAAACAGCGTCGGGGGGACAGAGCCGCGACGGGCTTGGGTTTTCCTGCTCAGGGACGGAAAACCTGGTTGCTTCGCGGCGCTTGCCCAGGTCCTGGCGACAGCAGACGTGGCCGTCCCACTGTCAAATCGAGTTCCACACTGAGCGTGTTTTACAGTGTTAAGCCAGGGAGGTGACCATGGGACAGTCACGGATGCTAAGAATGACTGTTGCATTAGATGTTTAAATTCCCCCGGTATGTTTGATATTTTTATTTATGTTATTAGAAAAAGGGTGTTCTGGGGCACGTTCTGTGGCTTCAGCCTTTCTAGAGACTTCCTGTCGCTCTGCAGACCTCACGGTTTCACACTCTGTTGATTCAGTGGCTGACACGTGGGAGACCCGGCTGGGCTGGTGTCTGTTGACCTGCAGGGTTGGCTTAGTCTCCGTCCTGTGTGGCACACAGCCTGGCAGCCCGTGTCCCTCGAGGGCGGTCCCCATGTGCAGTCTCGCTTGCAGAGGAACTGACAGCACTCAGGGCCTCCAAAAATTCTGTGCTGACGGCTGCGTGACCAGCCCCCGCCCCAAGCCTCAGTTTCCTCACCCGTAAAATGGGTATGGCACCTGTGCCTGCCTTGTTCAGCTGTCGTGAGGTACCCAGTGCACAGAAAGCTTTTCGAGAACGTTGGCAGAGGGTGCAGGTGGGGGTCGGGGGCTGGGGAACAGGTGACCTGGGAGATGCCCAAGTTTGGTTCCTGGTCTCTGGGGGGCCCCATCTCTGCCCGGTGAAACCCCGTGGGAGGGATTTTGGGGGGACAGGAAATGTCACTGGGGCAAGGAGCTGGAGGAGAAGGGTTTTAGGATGGCTCCAGCCTTGCCTGGGGCGGGATCCCGGGCAGGGAAGCTTGCCTGCCACTCTGTGATGCGCCGCTTCCTGGGGAAGAGAAGAGGCTGTTCCGGGTTCTCCGGTGTCTGGCTGGGGAGCAGGGGAGGGGCCCACTGGCCTCCTGCCCGGCCATCTGGAGGGCCCTGCAGGTTGAGCCCCGCACCGGCCCAGTCCCCCGTGGTGGGAGCCCGAGGCCCCCTCCTTGCTAGCAGCCACCTCTGTCCTGGAGGAGGTCCGTGGGGACACCTGGGCTAGGGCCAGGGACTCCACCCGGCACCCCTGGGCCCAAGCAGGCCTTGACCCTCGTCCCCACCCCCACTGCCCGCCTGCTCCTTTGGCCCTGACATTTCATCCTGGCCCAGCCGTTTCCCAGTAATTCTCCCAGCTACGCAGGAAGCCAGTTGGCCCGGCGCCAGCTCCCCACCCCCTCTCTGGATTAAGTCTGTTCTCCATGCCTCCTTGGCTGGCCACCTCTTCCCGCCTCTCCTGGGCACCAGGAGCCTCTGCTCCCACCTCCCCTGGGGGGCCTGGCAGCCTGGCGGGCCGTGACCTCGGTGGTGGGGGCCCCGCCGTGTTCCCAAGCAGGCCCCGTGTGGGCTGGGCGAGGCCCGTCTTTCCAGACCCAGCTGGAGAGAGAAACAAAAGCAGATTTTAAGAGGGGGGGAACCCCACCAAAGAGCTGCATGTCCTCATTTTTCCTGGAAGCCGCCTCCAGCAGGACAAACAAATATATTTTCAAAGGCGCTAAAGCCAGTGACTCACTCCAAGGAACGCCCTCTCTTACCCCTGGGTCCCCACCCGCCCTTCCCACACCCCCCTGGGCTTAATTGCTCCGAGTGGGGCGGTGCCCGTCCGGCCGGGCCAGTGGAGATGGCAGGCGCCTGGGAGCTCAGCGGCCGCCCCGGAGGGAAGCCCCCCGCGGCCCGCTCTCACGCCCGCCCTCGTCTCCCCGCAGGTTCATGCAGCATCCCAAGAACTTCGGCCTGATCGCCTCTTTCCTGGAGAGGAAGGTGAGTCTCTTCCCTCTGGCCCGGCAGCCGCCCCGCCCCCACCCCGTGGCATGCACTTCCGTGGGCAGCCTCCTGGGCTCCGGCTGGGGGACGCTCCTGCCCTGCCCACAAGGCCTCTGCCTGCCTGGCTTGGTGCTCGGCTGCCGGCCTCCCCTCCTCCCCTTCTCCCTCCTCCCCTTCTCCTCCCTCCTCCCCTTCTCCTCCCTCCTCCCCTTCTCCTCCCTCCTCCCCTTCTCCTCCCTCCTCCTGGGAGCAGCAGGCAGGCCCAGCCCCGCCTCCAGCCCTGGGGGAGGAGCGTCAGGTTGCCGAGCCCGGGGAGAGCTTGGAGGGAGAACTGCGAGGACGAGGACGGGCTTCCCCAGCCCTGCGTGCCCGGCCAGCTCCCCAGAGGTAGCACCGAGCATCCTCGCAAACTGGGGACGGGTTCTGGAAGCTTTGCCGCGCCTGACGCCCCAGCGAAGGCTTTGTGGGCGGAGTGGCAGGCTTCAGAGGGACTGGATGGGATGCCTTTCCTGGTCCCTCTCGTGGTCACGGTTTCCTTTGCGACACACCTCGTGCCGCGGCAGATGTGCGGCCTACAGATCCCCACCCCCTCGGGACAAACCTTCGTGTGGAACCGACACTCGGACCCACCTGGCCCCAGACCCCAGCCCAGAGTGGCTCCACGTGGCACACAAAGTGCCCCCGAGGGACGGTCAGCCGCCCTTTGTGCACCCACAAGCCTGGCTGGGAGAGGCCGTAGGAGGTGGGAAGAGGGCACCGTGGGAAGATAGCGCCGTGGGCTGGACGAGGCGGCGAGTTCCGGTGGCCCCCGGAGCCCCAGCGTCGCGGGGTGGGGTGAGAAGGGCTCCCTGCAGCGGTTCCGCTTGGGCGCTGCTGCCCGTGCGTTCCGGGCCGGTTCCCCTGAATCAGATTGCTCCGCGGTGGGGCGTCTGCCCACCCCCAGCTCTGCAGACACTCAGCTACGAGAGGCTTCCCGACCGTCGGAGGGAGGCCCGGAGCAGGGTCCCCGCGGTTCTGTTCAGGGGTAACTGTTGTTCCCGGCGTCTGCCCCAATGAGCCGATCACCTTAGAAGGAGAGAAATGGGGCCGTGCGGGGAAAATCTCTCCGTGCCTGAAAAACCAGTGTGGAGAAACAGGCCCTATAAATAGCCTGTCCTCTGGGTTGGTGACGACAGCTCCCCAGGGGCGTGGACAGCCCAGCACGCTCTGGGTTCCGGCTCCCCGAGATGGAGACAGGCATTTCGGCGTTGGTGATGGAGCAACTCTGGGAATGAGGGAGCAGGAGTCCTTACCCCAGAGGGTAAACTTTATGGGGCGCTGTGGCTGAGAGCAGCCCAGGACGGACTTCGGTAGAGAGGTCTGGAGCGGGAGCTGCCCACTGAGAGGCCGGCAGGGACAGGCCAGTCCGGACCGTGAGTGAGGCCAACATCAGGTGGGGACCAGGTGAGCCGGCCGGGCCGTGCCTGTCGTTCTCAGCGCAGGAAGGCGCTCAAGCCGGGCACCCACATCCCCCAATCTGCAAATACCAGCACCCGATCATAAAACGCCTTTCTCGACTGCCGCATGGGTCGCCGTTGTGGGCTAGAGTTAGCCTGGGGTCTCCTGGGAGCAGCCTCTGTTCCTGGTACGTTCCAGGAGGTGGCCGGCTGGTGGCTTTTCATTTAGGGCAGTTGAGGGTTCGAGGACCAGGCCACCTCTGCATCTAGTTGGCCTTGTGGAATGTCCCTTAGAGGCGGGTTCCTGGCTTGGCACCAGCCCGAGAGTCGCAGAAGCGTCTGACGTCGTATCAGAAACAGCTGCCGGCATGAGTGAGCCAGCACCTGGCGCCGGTCCCCGTGCCCGCAGGTGGGGGCGTCACGGCGTTACTTTCGAGAATGCCGTCTGGCCGGGTCGGGAGAGGGCCGGTTGCCCCCCAGCAAGCGGCACCGCCAGCCTTCAGACCAGACCCGCGTGGGAAAGACCAGGCAGAGAGAAATCGGCCTTGGCAGGGTTGTGGGGGACGTGGTTCAGGACCCCAAATGTCAGGGAAGAGGAGGTTGAAAGGAGAGAAAGGAGAACCCAGACTGGCTTGGGGATGGCTTTGAGTTTGCCCCGCTGTGAGCGAGAGCCCTTGTTTTCCATAAGGGTTGGGGGTGACACGTAATGACACCGTGGTTATCACTGACGATAGCAACGTGGCAACAGTGCTAGCGGGTGAAACCTCCATAGTGTTCGTTCTGTGCCGGGCATCGTCCTAGGTGCGTTACCTGCACGTTAACTCACCTGGTCTCCGGGACGGCCCTGGGAAGTCTGCCCTATTACCATTCCCACTTTACAGATGAGAAACTGAGGCACAGAGAGGTCAGGTAACCTATCCAAGGTCACCCAGCTGGCACGAGGAGGAGGCAGGATTTGAACCCAGGCCTTCTGGCTCCCGGCCTCCACTCCGAATGCCCACACCTCACACTCCTCAGCGTCCTCCTCTCTCTGTCCGCAGACGGTGGCCGAGTGCGTGCTCTATTACTACCTGACCAAGAAGAATGAGAACTACAAGAGCCTGGTGAGGCGGAGCTATCGGCGCCGCGGCAAGAGCCAGGTGAGAGGCGGAGTGGGAGTGCTTGTCCTCGGGACCCAGCTCCCTGCGCACCCAGCAGCCACCTGCTTGGTGGCCGGCGTCCTGCGCGATGGGCGGTGACCGTGTCCGTGAGCTGGTGTTGCTCGGTGCCGGTCCGTCAGCGCAAGCTCGCGTCGGTGGTGGCAGATCTAGGGGGATCCACTCTCGGGGGTGTTCGCCCTGCCCAGCTGTTGTTGCCCCCACCCCCAGCAACAGAGGACGGAGCTGGGGAGAGCCGGCCACTCGCATTCTCAGCCTGGAAAATGCCAGGACTCGTGGCCGGGTGATGCTTAAAAGAGCCACGTTCCCAAAGTAAGGGCTTCCCAGGCCGACTTGGGGTGGTCCACACACTTGACGTGTTTTAAATTTTCGTGGTTGTGCGTGTTTATTTTAATGCATACTTGAAAGAAAAAAACAGCCAGTACTTCAGCTTGCTTGGGATGGAACTGAGGATTATTTACGTTGGAGTGGGGCAGACTGGGGACTCTTGGGCTAAGTCCAGCCGCCACCTGTTTTTGTGAATAAAGTTTTATTGGAGCACAGCCGCACCCATTTGTTTACATGTCACCATGGCAGCTTTTGTGCTCCTGTGCAGTGGAGCGGTCGTGACCGCAAACGTATGGCCGGCAAAACCTAAATTATTTACTCTCTGGCTCTTTGCAGAAAAAGGTTTGCTGACCTCTGAGCTGGAGGAAAAGGGAGTTGGTTTGAAAAAATATTCCGGCCAGGTGCAGTGGCTCACGCCTGTAATCCCAGCGCTTTGGGGGAGGCCAAGGTGGGAGGATCATCTGAGCCTTGGAGTTGGAGGCTGCAGTGAGCTATGATGATGCCACTGCGCTCCAGCGTGGGTGACGGAGCGAGACCCTTTCTCTGGAGGAAAAAAATGCAGTAAATCATGCAGAGATGACGGGCACACACGTGAAGGGGGGTCCTGCGTCCTTGGGGTCTGGGAGGGGGAGGTCAGTGGGCCCGTTTGCTTTGCTCCCGGGTGATTGAGGACCAGCACGGAGCAGGTGCAGGGAGCACCCCTGGAGGAGGCGGGCGGACACCGCAGGGGCGGGAGGAGGCGCTGCTGGATTGGAGGCATTTCCTTCCCTGGGGTCTCTGGCTGCGAGGAGCCGGGGCAGAGTGACAGTGACCACAAAGCCCCAGGAGGCTGTACCTGCCCAGTAAGGAGGGGTTTGGAGGGAGATCCTGAAAGCCTCCGAAGACGAGGCTGAGAAGTGGCCCTCAGGTGGGCGAGGATGGAGCTGAGAGGGTCCCCAGCAGAGGGAGCAGCCGTGCGTGCAAAGGCACGGGGACACCAGAGCGCGGGGCGCCTTCGGGAACGGCAGGGGGTCTTCGGAACAGGGTCCTGGTACCTTTCGGGGCCTTGAATGAACGAAGCAGTGGGGAAAATCACGACACCCTCTTTGTTTTGTTCACTCTCGCTGGGTGAACAGAGATGTTTCTTTGCCCTACGGAAAGTAGAGGTGCAGACTCGACTGCGGCCGGCTCGCCCTTGGCTTCCGTGTCCGTGGGAGGCGTTAGGGGGTGGGGAGGCCTGCGGCTTACCGGACAGCGGTGCCCTGTCTCGGCTGCAGCTGGTTCTCGGCCAGCTGGCCCCGCACTGCCAGATCTGATTTTCGACTATGAGCTGGAAATCTGGCTTTATGCAAAATTGCCCGATTTTTAAATCTTGGGTCACAATTCAAAAACATAAAAAAAAAAAACAACCAACCACTCTGTAGGCCAAATAGGTCCTATTTGCTGTTGAAATCTGTTCCCAGCCCCCGGTGTGAGATGTCTGGGTTCGACTGTGGTAAAGCTGTGGGGAGAGGGCATCATGTGAGTTGGACAGAGGCCGGGCCAGACCCGGGCACTGGGGAAATGCTAGAATGTTCTATGGTAGAGGGAAGCTCACCCTTCTTTTCATCTGGGACGTCCCGGATTAGCTGCAGCATCTGCAGTTCCTGGGAGTTGGTGCCGCTTCTCTGGTGCTTCAGGCCGGGGTTGCCGGGCTGGGGCATGGCGCCCCGTGCTCTGCCTCTCGCAGAAGGACGGAAGGAAGCCTCTCTCCTTGGGAGATGGGACTCCCCCGGGGCTGCTAAGGAGGCGCTGGCGTGGCCTGGACCCGCCAGGGAGGCAGACGTACACTCGTATCCCAGCACAGCTCCGAGCGCCAGGTCCGCTGCCTCCGCCCCCGGGCCCGGTGCACAGACGTGGAATAAACAGGTGCTCCCAAGTGGTGGCCCTGGGGCTGAAACTCTTCTCCCTGTTCCGTGGCGGCTAAACACACAGTGCCGCAGGCCCCTCGGCTGTCTTTCCATTCCAGATGTGATGCCTGGAGCTGGCCTGAGCGTGGCACCTAGAACCCAGGTCGCTGCCCGTAGATGGCCCGGTGGGGAGGGTGGGCCTTTCCCCGAGCCAGGCCTGGAGGGAGCTCGGCGCGTGTGCTTGGGCGGACGCGGGTGCTGGAGACGGGGTGGGGGCAGGTGGTCCCAGGGCTGGTACCGTGAGCAGCTGGGTCCTGCCACTTCCCCGAGAGGGGGCAGGCAAGCCGAGAGCACTCGGGCTGGGCGTGCGGGCAGGCTGGGGCTCTCGGTGGCCGACCTCAGGCTGGGAGCAGTCACCCTCCGCCCAGGGCCCTGGCAGTGCCCGGACCACAGCGCTGCTGTCCCGTCCTTCTCTCCCACCGACACGGCCACCTGGCAGGTCAGGCCTTGGGATCAGGTTGTAGGGGGGATCCCAGGCCAGGAACACACGGGCCCTGCGTGGCCCCGCCTCCCCGTAGCTGCCCCAGTTGCTTGTCCGCCCTGCTGTGTTCCGGCCCTGCCTGTGGGCTCCCGAGTGAACAGGCACAGCCCCCTCCCTCGAGCCCGGACACGTCTGCCCTCCCCTTCCTCCCATCCACCGAGAGGATGGATGACGGGGTGTTCCCAGCAGATGGGCCCGTGGAGGCCGCGGGGACGGGCGCCAGCTGCCCGGAGCTGGTGCCTCCCTCTTCCCGGGGCATCGGGCAGGCTCTCCCTGCCTCGCTGGGTCCCACAGTTTGGGGAGGAGGCTTAGGCGGTCTCAGCCGGTGTTTGCTGGACCCCTTCATAGAGGTGGGGGCGTGGGGAGCCCAGTGAGACGTGGGAGCCCCGCAGTGTGACGGGGACAGAGGTGGTGCTGACGGCCGTGGTAGTCACAGTGATGACGATAATGGTGGTGGTGGTCGACCACGCAGCACAGTCGCCGCGTGCAGGGCTAACTCGCGCTGTGTTGCGGGGGAGGCGCTCCGCGGGTCCCCGCTGGACAGTGAGGACACAGAGGGGCAGGGGTGCAGGAGTCGCTGAGGTGTCTGCCGGGTGACAGATTCGGGATTCGAACCCGGCACCCCTGCCCGATCTCGCGGGACTAGGGTGTTTCTGGGTCCGTGCTGGGCTCGGCTAGGTCGGGTGGCGGGTGGGCTCACGGCGAGGCTCCGTGTTGGTGGCGGTGGTGGTGGTCGTGGGGTGAACACTGGAGGGGGACCCCGGGTGAGCCAGGCCTGGTTTGTGCCGTGCAGACACCCCCCGAAATGGGGCGGCGGGTGGGAAGGCGCAGGCGGTCGGAGGACAGGGTGGGACGAGCCGACCGAGCCTGTGTCCGGGGCTGGGTCCCCGTGCGTGTCGGCCTCTCTGTTCTTGAGATTCTCCGCTGACCCGGCCCTGTGCGTCCCCAGCTGCTCCGCGTCTGTCTCTGGCTCCCTCACTCCCAGTTCCCACGCCGTGTCCAGGGCGGTGCTGGGGGCTGTTCCTCTCCCGCCTGTCTCCCCGCCGTCTCGGTCTCCCCCTGCGTCCCGCGTGTGCTCTCAGCGCCTCCATCCCCGCGCACATCCCCCTCTCTCCTGGGTGGCCGGCGGCCGCAGAGACTGCCGTGGGTGGCTGCAGAGAGGCTGTTCCTGGCGCGGTTCCTGTGGCTCTGGGCCACATCTCTGCTGAGGACAGCCGCGAGTGGCCGCTCACTTGTCAGCGCGACAAATGCCGCTCACGGGGCTCTCCCGCCCGATGTCTACAGCCTGGCGGCCCCCACAGCCGCCCCAGAGGAGCCCGTCGGATGCGCCGAGTGTGTGCGTCGGGGGCATCCAGTGGGTGCGTCCTGCAGGCCAGGGCTGTGCAGCCCCAGCAGTGGAGGCGAATCAGACAGCAATTCAGGAAAGGAGAACGAAGGGACCAGCCGGGCCCCACGGCCCCCACGTGCCACCTTGGAGACGGGGCACTTCCCAAGCTGGCGGGCTCGGGACGGGGTGGGCCTCCCCACCGCCATTTCTGCCGTGTGGGATTGAGGAGGGGGCGCTAGGCCCCGGGGCTGACGGTGGGCAGTGGCTCTGCAGGGACGTCCGGGCTGCGTCCTCTCCCCGGCGTCTGGGCCGTCTGCCTTCCTCAGACCCACTGACGCCGCAGCCTCCTGGCGTCCGCTCCGAGGGCCGTGCCGTGGGGATGCGTCCCAGGCCGGGGTCACGGGAGGGCTGTGGCAGCTCGGTCGCTGGGCCACCCCCTCACTCCTCACCCCACGGGAGGGCCAGGGCCCGAGACCCTGCATTTCCGACGGCTCCCCGTCCTGGTCGGGCCGTGCTCTGAAAGCCTCGGTGCCGTCAGTCGGGCCCTGAGCCGGGGGCCGGGGGCAGAGCAGGAAGTTGAGCCTGAAGCAGGCCCCAGACAGCCTGGACCCCCAGGGGCTCTCGAGCCGGAATGCTCCTTCCGGGTGTCCGAGTCGGGCTGGGAGGGCAGCTCGTGGGCCGAGGCCAGAGTTGGGTGGGGCAGCTCTGAGCTCAGTTGCTCCCTGCAGGGCCGACGGCTGAGGGCAGCCAGTCCAGCCTGGAGGAGGCCTGTGCATTTGCGTATTTGCAGAGCTACGAGTTACAGATGTCACGACCTGCCCCAGTGCCTGGCCACAGCCAGCGCAGCAGGACAGCACTGCATCATTCGGGGACACCTGCCCCGTCCAAAGACTTCAGAGCAGGCCTGGGCTTCAGGGACTGCCCTTCCCCGCCCTGTCTCCTCACCACGTACCCCGTACCAGAGCTGTCTGTCTGTCCGTCACTGCCCCCGCCCTGTCTCCCCACCATGTACCCCGTACCAGAGCTGTCTGTCTGTCTGTCTGTCACTGCCCCCGCCCTGTCTCCACACCACGTACCCCGTACCAGAGCTGTCTGTCTGTCTGTCCGTCACTGTCCCCGCCCTGTCTCCACACCGCGTACCCTGTACCAGAGCGGTCTGTCTGTCCGTCATTGTGATGAGAAGTGCCACCCACTGGACATCTCTGGGCTCAGAGCTCAGAGCCGTGCTTCCTGGGCGGCCTTTTCTCTCGGGCCCACGGAAAAGCGAGGCCCACTTCAATGTCCACTGCGAGGCCAGCAACGTGCTCGGGCCATTTGGTATGGTGGGGTCGCCTTCTTGTTTACCGGAGGGTGCCGTCCACCTTCCAGAAGCTTCTCTGTATTCTGACAGGGGGATGCAGGCCCAGGTGTAGTCTCGGAACGCGGCCCCTTCGCACCGCACACACCTGAGCTCTGGCGGGAGAGGGCTGAGCCCCCACCTTCTGGGACTGGACCCCGAGGTCCGGCCGTGAGTGGCTCGCGAGCGCACAGGCTGGGCCGCGGCCCGAGCATCCTCTCCCGGGCTCCCACCACCTGCCCCGAGGTGAGTCACGGGCCGTGGTGGGGGCCGCCCGAGCCCGGCTGACGGCACGGTGGTTTCTAGTCATGATTCATAGACGGAAGGGCTGCGTTATCCTAGCTAATTGCAAAACTAGAGCCCAGAAGTGTGGTGGTCAGCGGACGCCTAACCATGCAAATCGTCAGCGGCCGAGGGTGTCGGGCCGACCAGGCCCAGCAGCACGGCCTGGCCTGAGGCCGCAGTGGCCTCGCGGCAGCCACTAGGGCCTTCCCACGGTGATGGGGGTGACCTGTGGCCGAGGGGCCGTGTCCCTGAGGGTGAGTCCTGTCTCCCAGGGCCACATGGCGGTGCCGGGGCAGGTCAGGGTCTCCTGGGGGATGGGATGTGGGGACAGGAAGGCAGAGGCCTCCGGCCCCGTCTGGCCTGTGCGCTCTCGCTGTCCCCAGCTGCTCCGTCGGTGCGCCCTGCTGTCCAGCTCCCCACCTCTGCCCCGCCCGGCTCTGCTCTGACCAGGCCCCCGGCCCTAGGTCTCTTGCGTGGGTCTAGGTCAGCCGTGCCCCCCCGCCCCGTTTCCCTACTTCTGTGTGTGTCCCTACGTCTCAGGGTGGCTTCGTGTCTGTCCCCCCTCCTGTCTCTCTCCCCTTTCTGTCTCTGTGTCCATGTCCCTCGTCTGTTTCTCTGCGTCTGCTTCTGTTTCTCTTTTCCCCCCTCTCTCTAGGTCTCTGTCTCTCCCCCTCCTGCGCTCTCCTCTCTGCCCCCCACCCCTCCCAGCCCCGCCTGCTCCGTCTCTTCTCCCAGTTCCTGCCAAGGGACAGGTGACCTTGTTCCTCTTGCTACGGCACTCAAGTGGCCCTTGCGCCTCAGGCAGCCGGCCTGGGGAGCAGTGTGGCCAGGACGGCTGTTTCAGGACAGTACCAGCCAGGCTCGGTCTCCGGGGAAGGCAGCCGCTACGCGGCGGAGCCACCATCCGGGCCTGGCTGCCTCCCCTCGTGACGTAATCACCGGTGGTGGGACCCGTGATGGGCCAGACCAGATGCCCCCGGGCTGCATTTCACCTCCCGGCCCACCAGTGCTGTGTCTTGTCTCGGACCCCTGCCCACCCTGGGCTGGGCTGGGCTGGGCCGGGCCGGGCCGGGCCGGGCCTGGGGCGGTGCCGACTTTCCCAGGCGGCCAGGCCTGCGGGGGCTGCCGTGTCCCACTCTGCCGAGGGCGGGCTGGCCCTGGCCGGACTGGGAGCAGGTTGAGTTCCTGGTTCCCTGGCCAGCTGTGTGCTAAGCTGGGAGAAGCCAGTTGTGGGCTCTCCCAGGCCTGAAGTCGGGGGATGCTGTTCTCAGGGACGGTGGCAGGTAGAGGGTCCCTGGGGGGCAGGGGAGGCTGGAGCCCAGGATGGAACACGCTGGGCTGCAGGTGTGGGAAGAGACAAACGTGGCCTGTTCACGGGCTGGCCAGGGTGCAGTGCAGGGGGGCCCAGCCCCCCGCCGGACCTGTCCGAGGCAGAGCACATAAGGGAGGTGAGAGGAGGTGGAAAACGTGAGCTCTCGCCAGGCAGTGGGGCGAGCGTGGGGCCACCCCAAGCCGGGCTGCCGGAGTCAGGAAATGGTCACCAGGACAGCAGCGTCACGTGGCTGCAGAGGGAGGGCCCTGGGCTCTGGGCAGCAGATTGCCCTGGGGGACGTGGCTGGGGTGGGGGTTGAGTCTGTTCCGTAGAGACATCGTTCCAGGTGATTCCCTAGTGGACGGAACAAACAAGGTCCCTGGAGCTGACACGCCCACGTGGGAGACAGGCCTTGCAAAAATAAGTCAGCGCGGCACTTCGAGGACGTCAGGGGCCCAGAACACAGGTCAGAGTCAGGAGGCAGCTGGCCCTGCAGCTTCTCTGAGGGGGAGTCCCCTGCACTCAGACCTGAGTGATAAGAAGGGACTGGTCAGTCACAGTTGGGGGAGAGCGTCCCAGGCTGTGGCTGCAGCGCGTGCAAAGGGCCTGAGGCAGGAGCGAGTGTAGCCTCCCTGAGGAGGCAAGGGCTGAGCAGAAGGACAGCGGCCCTAAGGAGCAGGCACGGCGGGCCCTGTTGGAGGACTCGATTCCAGGTGGCAGGACTCTGAGTTAGGATTGAACGGAACCTTGGCAGGACAGACCTCCCGGGTGCCCGTGTTGAACGTTGCGCGTGTCGCGTCCACACGCGTCTCTGTGCCGAGAGCTGGTCAGCGTTTAACAGCCTGGCCCAGGCTGCAGCGCGTGCGGTTGCCACGGTGTAAGTGGTGCTGCCCCACGCCCGGTTCCAGGCACGGAGGCGGCGTTGCTGGCGCGGGGTCGGAAGGGATGCCCACAGCGCACCAGGGCATCCTGTCTCCACCCGCGGACACAGCTGGCAGAAGTGACCCCGAGGGCATAGATGACTCGATGCATAGTCAGAGACATGGGAAGGGTCGCACTTGGACTTCTTGCGACCTTCGTTTTCGTTACAATCTGTTCGGCTGTGAGGTTGTGCGTTTCAGGTTTTAGTGAGGGCCTCGTTTCACGGCAGCCTCCAAAATACCTGGAAACGTCCGTGAACTCTCGGGAGCTGGTACGGGCTGGCTTTGGCACGGCCCTGCACGTCTTATAAAAATACTCCCCTTGCGGAGTAAGGCAGCCTCCCCTGACTGCGTTTTCCCCAGGAGACACAGGTGGACGGGTCGGAGGGGCAGAGGCCAGGTGTCAGGGAGGGGCTGGCCAGCAATAGAAAACTCTGACCTCTGATCCTTGACCTCTGACCCCACTTCTCACACCGACCCCAGGCTCCTGGGGTCCCCTCCCCCACTGCTGAGGGCAGAAAGTGTCTCCAGGGCAGGCCCCTCTCGGGGCTCACTGGGCACCTGGCACGGGCCAGTGCTCAGAAAAGCGTGTTGAGTGAATGAATGAGCTTGTGCCGCCGTCGGCGTTGCCGGGTGTTGCAAAGTTCTCCTGATGCGTTTTTAAGGATTTGGCGTCTGAGAATTAAGTCTCGTGAGCTCCCACCTGGGTGGGTGGCACCATCATCCCCGCCTCGGCCTCCTGTTGAATTGTCCTCCAACGTGGGGTGGATCCTGTCACTCCCTGCCTCCCCTAGAGGCCCTCACCTCGTCCTTCGAGGCCGCTTTCCTTTGGAGACTCAGCTCAGAGGCCTCCTGTCCTCCCTATTCCTCGTCCCCACGGGCCAGGATGACACACTGCCACATCTGCGATGGCGTTTGTGCCTTTTGAAAGTTTTCTTGTCACTGGAGCCCCATCTGTCCTGTTTTAATCTGTGTCTTTGTCAACTTAAGTGCAAGCTCTGTACAGTTGGGGGCCACACGTTTCTGTGGCCTGGTGTCCCCCTTGGGGACTCAGAGCACGTTTGTGGAAGGAATGAACAAGTGAGTGGTGCGGTTTGGCTTAAACGGGCATACGGAGAAAACCGCTATCCCCGGGCCAGCAAGCTAGGAAATGCTATGTGACCTTGGGTGAGTTACTTAACCTCTCTGTGTCTTTGCATTCTCATCTGTGAAACAGGGATGAGACCAGGGTTGTTGGGAGGATTCAAGTAACTAACAGGTACGAAGTGAGGAGAAGGCGGGGGGGCTCATGAAATGTTTGTTGTGCTCAGGAAGCGTTCATTGTTTTTATTGGGATAGTTTTCTGCACAGCCCTCGTCTGGGGCCTCGGCACAGGCTAGAGTTTCCGGGTGGCTAGTCCAGCACACAGGGTTCCAGAAGCAGGGGTCCTCGGGGGCCGGAACCGACGGCTCTGGCTAACCATAGGTCTGGTCGGGTTTTCCGCAGAGTTGTGCTGTGGTTTGGGGGGATGTTCCCGGCCCAGCACTGGGCACCAAGCCCGTCGCCGGCCTGGCCATGACGTGTGTGACGGCAGAGGTGGCCCTTTGCCCTGAGCTCCGGGATCGCTGGAGGTGACCTGGTTCTTCCAGGTCATCATCTGCCGCCAGCGTGGAGGGTTCCGGGTGTGTTTTGTGAGACGAGGTCCCCCGAAGGCCCCGGTGTGGTCCGAGAACGGGCGGCAGCAGCCTCCCTGGGAGCCGGCTGGAGGTGCATGTCCCAGGCCCCGCCCCAGACCCTCCGACCGGAATCTGCATTCGACCAGGCTCCCCAGGGGCTGCGTGCACCTTCGGGTCCGGGCGGCGCTGGTCTAGAGCAGGGCGCAGAAACTGGCGACCCGCAGAACACGTCCTGCCCGCCTCCTGCTTTCATGAAGTTTTACTGGCGCACGGGCGCGTCTGTGCACGCCGTGGCTGCTTCCACCTGTGGTGGCGGAGTCGAGTGGTTGCAGCAGAGACCGTGTGGCCGCAAAGCCGACGATTTTATCATCTGGCCCTTACGGAACCAGTTTGCCGGGCCTGGTAAAGCTCTGGTTCTCGGACCCGGCAGCCCCTTGGAATGACCCGGAAGTTAAAGTGCCGACACCTGGGTCTCAGCCCGGAGATGCCGACGTCGCTGGCGCGGGGCGGGGTGCGGGCTGGGTGTCGGGACCTCGCGCGGCTCCCTGTCTGAACGTGCGGCGTCCTCGCCGGACCCGGAGAGCCAGGAACCGGCACGTGCCGGTCTGCAGCTCCGTGGCTGGGCCCAAGAGCTGGCGGCGCGGCCGGTCAGCGCAATCCTGCGTTGAGTCAGCGGTGACGGTTTGATGTCCTAAAACGCAGACACTTTAGAGGGCAGAGCTGCTGGCCGGGTCGACTCAGCGCCTCCTGGGGAGCTGTGATCTGGGGCCTCCCTCTCCCCGTGTGAGTCTCCCAGGAGCGAGTGGGAGCGGCCTCCCGTGTCACCACCTCGGGGCCGGGCACATGTCGCTCATAGGGCTGACGGGGTCTCTCCCGCGGGACAGCGTGTTTTGAGGCCAGGGCTGCCCTGGCATTTCTCCCACTCGTCCTCCCCGCTGGAGTGGCTCGGTGCCGGGAGCAGCGGCGCCTCCCCCGGGGGGACGGGGCTTGGGCCACAGGAAGCGAGGAGCCCGTCCACGGCTCCAGGGCGGCCCCGGAGGGCGTGTGCCTGGGGGGTGGGGGAAGGGGGAGGCCCCTGCCCCTGCCTTTGCTGTCAGGGAGGGGAAGGAGGGGGCAGGGCCTGGCGCCAGGATTGCAGCACCCCGATGGGAAAAGAACGGAAACCATGACCAGGTTCTAGTGCCGACAGGGACTGCTGACCTCGCGTCAGATGGCACGGGCTTGGGGACCGTGACCTGGGACACTGCTGGCCGAGGGCTGGGAGACGGGCGTGGGGGTCCCGGCAGGGCCAGACATAGCTGGGGTCGGGCGGAACTCAGACTCTCGCACGTCGACTGCCATGCTAGAAACAAGAAATGTTTTCCTTGGGGCCACGGTGTTTTATTACGAAAATAGAATAAAAACTTCGAAAACAAAACGATCCTTTCTAATTTAATGAAAAATTATTTTTTATTGTTTTCTGTGCGTGAGTTATACGCACCTTGAAAAATAGTTCACGCGGCTCCTGAGGTAGAGACGTGTGAGTTACGTGTGTTTCCTGAGGCCCCGGGGTCAAAACAGCGTGAGTTAAATACAACTCACATGGCAGTTAGTGTGCCGGCTGCGATCCTGGCCCTGCAGTGTAGCAGCATCGCTGCTCCCCTCTCTGTGCCTCAGTTTCCTCTCCTGCAGAGGAGGCCGTCAGCCAGCACCGTGATGAATGCCATGGGGTTCCACCATGCAGGGGAACGGGGTCACGGGCAGGGCCCAGGGAGTCTTGAGCTGGGGACAGGTGGGGTCAGCAGAAAGGGATGGGGTCCTGAAGCCCAGATCCCAGCCAGAGGTGAGCCTGTCAGCCAGGGCTTTGGGGACGGCAGGACCACGCCCTCGCACCCCAGGGCGTCCCCATCCTGCTCTAAGACTTTGAAGCTTTGCCTCAGCCTCAGTTTCTTCCTCTGCATAATAGGGGTGGCGACCATGGCCCTCCTGTCTCGGGTCAGTTAAGGGCACTCGGCGGATGGGCATGGTGCCCGGGGTGGGGTGGGGCGGTCCCCACAGGCTGCCGCCGCCAATGCTGCTTTCATCTTCATCATCCTCCTGGGGCTTCCTGAGGGATGCTGGGAGCCTGCCAGCATCCCATGCACAGAATGGCGCCGGCGGCCAGTGAGCGCTCCGGAGACGCGGCCTCGGGTGTCCGTGAGCGTCTCCCCTGCGCCCTCCCTTGGTGCGGCTCTTCTGAGGGTGCGGAGGAGCCACGTGGCAGGGAAGGCTCCGAGCTCAGGCCCGGTGCGGACGCGCCTCTCCAGCCGGCCACGCTGCCAGCCTCGGGTGCGGAGCTGCACCTGCTGGCCGTGTGGGTGCTGGTTACTGATCGATCCGTGGTGAGGCCCCAGGCTCAGGGGGCCCCCACTGGCCTGGATCCAGGGGCCGGTGGATAGGTGCCACGAGAGGGCGGCCCACGTGGCTGCCGCTCTCGTTGGGAGGGGTGCTGCAGCCGGGGTGGGGACCAAGCTCCGCCCTGCACAGACCCTGGCCCTGGTGTCGGATCCTGGCCGTCCCAAAGCCAGGGTGGAGACGCCATCCGTGTGGGGCAGCCCACCGGGCGGGACTCCCTCCCCAGACAGCCACACTGTCTTCTCCCTACCACCCTGGGCCCTGGTCCGCAGCACCCGCTCACCGCCACTGCCCAGTCAGGCGGATGCGGAGAGGCGACACTGTGTCGGAGCAAACTGGAACACCTCTGCCCCGGCTCCCACCTGCCGGGCCAGCTCCCAGAGGGGCGTCTCCTGTCGGGCGCGAGAGGTGCCACCGCTCTGGGCTGCGTAAAGGTCGAGCCCGTGCGTCTGAGGGTTTGCGGTTAGGAGAGGGAGCACGGGCTGGTCCAAGGACGCAGGGCCATCTGTCGGGACTCGGCAGTGACGTGGGGTGGGGGCAGCTGTTCAGGTCAGGCGGCTCTGCCCCCCGTCTGCTTACAGGACACGGGGCGCGGGGGCGGGGGCGGATTCTTGGGGCAAAGAGAGTGGATCCCGGCCAGGAGGCTCCGGAGCGGAACCAGCAGCAGCCTCTGAGAGCCGCGGCCACCTGCAGTGGGCAGACCCTCGCCTGTGACGTGGCGTCCGCGGGGTGCCCGTGGTGGCCCCCGGGCTCCGAGGAGGGCCGAGAGGGCCCCGTGCGCTGGGCGGGCGTCAGGCCCTGGCAGGAGAAAGGGGCTCTCACGCCCCGGTCCCCTCCTTTTCCGTCTGCCTGGGGTTTGTCACCCCTGGTTTGGAGAGTGCTGTGACTGTGCCCCCCGTACACGTAGCGGGGCTCTCGGGGTTTATTTTTATTTCACTTGGCTCCACGGGATGGAAAGATGGTCTGGTTTGGCAGCTGCCTGCAGGGAGGACCTTGGGCGGCCAAGAAAATCAGTCTGCGCCTGATCAGAGAAATCGGGCGGGACGGAAGGAAGTCGGGAGGCGGCGCTGGGAGCAGCTGGCCACTCCGCTTCCTCCTCTGCCTTGGCGGCCCTCGTGCCCAGAGCGACTGGGGCAGGCGCGATGACAGGCCGGAGTGAGCAGGCGGGCCTGGCCCTGAGCCCCTCGACCTGCCCGGAACATGGGCTTGTTCTGCTCCCTGTGGGGCTGCCAGCATCTGGGCAGCCACCTTCAGACAGGCCTGGGGCCGTCCTGGCGGCTCCGGGGAATTGGGGGCATCCCCCCACCTCTCCCTTTTGCAGACTTGGAGACCGAGGCTTAGTGAGGTGGCCTGAGCTTTGGCAGGGGCAGGGCTGGGCGTCAGCGCTGCGTCCCCAGATTCCTGGATGCTTCCCCGCCCATGCCTGGGGCCGACCAGAGCCCCTCACTCTGGCGCAAATCACTCCTGCGCCTCTCAAATATCGGTGCCGGGTGCCATCCTCAGTGCCACGTAAGGATTCTCTCATTGCAGCCCCCCGGCCCCTGGCTGAGGTACAAGCATGCTGAATACTCCTGTTTTAAAAGCGAAGAAATCAGAGCACAGAGAGGTTAAGACCCTCCTCCAAGGTCACACAGCCACTAAGCAGGGGAGGCAGGAATTGAACCCAGGGCATCTGACACCAGTGCTTCCTACTCTTCCCCTCAGGCCCTGTGGACCACAGGACCCCAGGCCGCGGCCTGTCCCCAGCTCCCACCAGCTGGCCCTGGCCTCCCCTTGGGCTGACTCTGTGGTTTCCCCTCCTTTCCCCCAGCGCCCTCCTGCCCAGGTGCGCAGATCCACGTGCCTCACTGTGTTCTTCTCTCCCCTCTTCCCTGCCCTCCCTGCCAACAGCAGCAGCAACAGCAGCAGCAGCAGCAGCAGCAGCAGCAGATGCCCCGGAGCAGCCAGGAGGAGAAAGATGAGAAGGAGAAGGAGGGGGAGAAGGAGGACGAGAAGCCAGAGGTGGAGAACGACAAGGAGGAACTGATCAAGTACGGCCCTGGCCGGGGCACAGCCAGGGGGCTGGGCAGGGGGCTGAGGACGGGATTGGCTGGCTGTCCCGGACAGCGCCTCCCTCTCCCCCTCCAGTCCTCTGAGACTGCGGAGGCAGATAGCTCATCCGAGCCCCACTCCCGAGCTAATAAATCCAGGCAATGACTTCGGAAGTCTCAGCCTCCCCTCCCCCTCCCCGTCTCCTGAGGCGCCAGGAGGGGGATCAGAGCAGCTTGGGGGGACTGGGCGTGCAGGCGGCGCTCACCTTTAGAACTATGGATGTCAGCGTGCGTTCTCGCAGATGAAGGCACGGCCTCGCCTCGGGCCCTGACGCCCCCGTGCCTGGGGGGCTGCGGGCACACGGCCAGCGGGAGGAGGGGCCGGCGCGCCTGAGCGCCAGGTACCTGTAACAGCTCAGGAATGTGGCTTCAGAGAACATCTGGCTCCCCTGCCCCTCTCCCAGAGGCTTCCAGCGAGGCCCTTTCAGCAAGATGAATGGCGAATGGGAGGGCGGGCGATGAATCCTGCCGCGGAGTCCACCCCTGCCGGGCCTGCCGCGGTTCCTCAAGGCACAGCGGCCACGTTTACACGGAGCCTTTCTCCTGCCACGAATAAAATGGCCTTGTAGATTGCTACCCGCCCGCGCCCCCCAGGGCCTCGGCAGAGAGTCTCGTAGACAGATGGCGGGAGCATCTGTTTGGCGTGTAAATGGCCTTGCCGACGGCCCCCACGCCTCCCGTTCGGGGAATAAAGCCCCATCCGGGTAGCCGCCTGGCCAGGTGCACGCCCCTTGTCGCAGCTGTGCCCCAGTTCCAGGGCAGGGAGGGTCCTTGCGGGCTGCCACCCGCCTGCCCCGCCCTGGCTCACCCCTCTTCCTGGCGTCCGCTCAGCACGCGAGAGCGGGCGGCCGGTGCGGGGCAGAGCAAGCTGACGGGGAGGTTGGCTCCGGTGGCTCAGCGGGTCCGCCCTGTCTCCCCTCTCTGGCCGTCAGGGAGAAGACAGACGACACCTCGGGGGAGGACAACGACGAGAAGGAGGCAGTGGCCTCCAAAGGCCGCAAAACCGCCAACAGCCAGGGCCGGCGCAAAGGCCGCATCACCCGCTCCATGGCCAACGAGGCCAACAGCGAGGAGGCCGTCACCCCTCAGCAGAGCGCCGAGCTGGGTGAGCCGGGGGCTGGGCAGCGCGGGCTTGGCTCGTGCGGACGCTGCGTGGGGTTTGGGTTAACCGGCAGCGGCTGAGGGGTTGGGTCCCAGCCTTAGCTACGGAGTGCGCTGTGTGGCCCCAGGGTGAGTTGCTCGACCTCTCTGTGCCTCTGTGTCCTCATCTGCACGGTGGGGAAAGTGGGTGGCCACCTCTAACCGTGGGAGGAAGGTCTTTAGTAACTTCCACGTGGGCAGAGCCTAGAACAGCGCCTGGGGTGTGGGAAGAACTCAGTGGCTTCGGCCACTGTGATTTCAGAGCTGGGGCGTGTCCCGCAGGAGTCCAGGTCGCCCATTCTGGGCGTCTTGTCCTGACTTTTACATCATCAGACCTGGTCACACTCGGCACGCGTTTCCCCGAGACAGCCCCTGTTGCGAGCTGAGCAGCCTCCACCCTTGCTTAGAAAGGTGTAGGTTCTGACGGTGCCCGCTCCGGCCCTGTGGGCATCTGAGCTCATATCTTCACTGCTGTGGGCCTCAGTTTCCCCTTCGGCTCGGAGCGGCGTTCACGCCCTGGTGCTCTGTGCCATGCTCCCCTCCCAAAAAGGGGGAAAAAGCGAGGAATTGAGCAGCAGTTCCCAAGTTCGGCCACAGGGGGCAGCCGTGCGTGTCTGTTGTCTCTGCACCTATTTTGGCAGTCTGGGGCTGTCCCTGCCGCCCCTGCGGGACCCACCCAGGGCCGGTTCTTAGGGCTCCTTCCCGGGGTGGAGCTGGTGGAGATGATGCTTCATCTCTCACAGACACCCCCTTCCCCCTGGGGTCTGGGCCAGGCACCTGCTCCCTCTTCCCAAGAGAAGTAGTTTGGACCCATTTCATAAATGGGCTACTTGAGGCTTAGAGAAGGGACACTGTGTCCCTAAGTCACAGAGTTTGTCAGGATTTGAACCCAGCCCTACTGGCCACAAACCCCGTGCAGCTTCCGTAGGTGTTTGCCGGCTGCCCTTTGGTGGTGGCGTGCTGGGAGGCCCCGGGCGGAAGGGCTTTCTGTAGAAGCGTGCTGGTTCCTGGTCCATGGGCATAGTCCTCTCGGACCCCAGGCTGAGGCAGGGGGCCGGGCTGCAGGGCGGAAAACACAGCCCTGGGGCCTCCCCAGCTTTCACCGCCTGCCTCTGGGGGTCCCGTGGGAAGGAAGGGGAGTCGGTGAGATCCTGGAGCAGCCCAGGCTGTGTGGCAGGGACCAGGGCTGCCCGTGGGGGTGGGGGCCGTCTCCCCGCTCCCTCCTGTGGGACGCCCCCCTCCCCAGCCAGCCTCTGTCAAGCACTCACTCTGTGCCTGGCGCTGTTCCAGGCGCTGAGTCCATGAAGCTGACGTCCCCCTGTCCGCCCCCGACATGGCGCGTAAGCGACTTGAAAGAAAGGGCCAGGCTCACACCCAGGGGGGCTCGGAGCAGAAGCTTACAACTAGTGCCGTGGGAGCGACGTGGCCACCTGCACCCGACCCGGGGCAGGGCTGCGTCCCTTCTGAATGACACAACGAGCCCCTCCTCCTACCGGGTTGGGGGGAGTGGAATTGTGACCCTCCAGAGCAGAGGTCTCTACCAGGGACGGTTTTACCCCTGGGGAATGTTGGGACAGCCGCAGTGCCCAGGGCGGCCCCCACAGCACAGAGCAGTCCGGCTCCATGGGAGCTGCTGCCCCTGCTGCCCCACACCGTCACCATGTCCCCGGGGGGATGCGCCTTCTCAGCCAGGTGCTCACAGCAGCAGCTGTCACGGTTGAGACCCCCGACCGCCTCAGTTTCCCCATCTGTGAAATGGGCTGACTGCATGTCGTCCCCCCCCCCCGTCTCCATGGGTCACATGGAGGTTGGCCCCAAGTGACGCATGGGGATCGGCTCAGCACGGTGCCTGGCCCGGCCCGGCGGGGGCTCGAGAGTGGGGCACCGAGGAGGGGATTGGCTGGGAGGGGGCGTCTGAAACGTGGCCTCCCCTCGGGGTTCAGAGCTGTGAGCTCATGCCATCGAGGCCCCGTCCCCTCCCTCCCCGGCTCCGAGGGGGAGAGGAGCCCGTCTGTGCAGAGGGCCGGGTGCCTCCCCTCTGGGCCACCGCCAGCAATGCGTGCCTTCCTTTTCAGCCTCGATGGAGATGAACGAGAGCTCCCGCTGGACCGAAGAAGAAATGGAAACAGCCAAGAAAGGTGAGGGCGCCGGGCAGCGTCAGCGCCCCCGTCTGCATCCTGGGCGCAGCGCGTGCGGCCGGGAGGACGTTGACCCAGGGCCTGGGGTGAGGTCAAGGGGGTGGGCTCTGTTCTTGTTGGTCACGTCTCCTCAGAGCCTCAGTGTTACCTTCTAGAAAATGAGTCTGTGCGGCTGCAGTGTCCTGCTTGTCTGTGTGACGCTGGGTGTGGCTCAGGACCACCCAGCTCGTGCTGTGCACGTGGTCAGTCAGCGCTTCCAGGTGACCCCTGTGGACGGAGTGGCGGCAGCCTACCTGGATGCCCCGGGGCAGGCAGCGCTTGCTGGTATCCTTGCTGCGGTCCTCACACGGGTGTCCGGCCCTTATGCAGAGCCTTGGAGGCCCCCATCCTAGGCGCAAGCGTGCTGTCGCCGGGCACGCCTGGGTTGTCCGGGTCAGTCATGGGAGTGCCCCACGTGGCAAGTCCCGAGACCGAACCGTGGCGATGCCGGGATCCGGCGTGCGTGGGTGCTGCTGCAGACGCC
>NW_012154285.1:2797167-2812978 GCF_000956105.1 Propithecus coquereli
CACACTTTAGAGGGCAGAGCCGGCTGGCCGGGTCGACTCAGCGCCTCCTGGGGAGCTGTGATCTGGGGCCTCCCTCTCCCCGCGTGAGTCTCCCAGGAGCGAGTGGGAGCGGCCTCCCGTGTCACCACCTCGGGGCCGGGCACATGTCGCTCATAGGGCTGACGGGGTCTCTCCCGCGGGACAGCGTGTTTTGAGGCCAGGGCTGCCCTGGCATTTCTCCCACTCGTCCTCCCCGCTGGAGTGGCTCGGTGCCGGGAGCAGCGGCGCCTCCCCCGGGGGGACGGGGCTTGGGCCACAGGAAGCGAGGAGCCCGTCCACGGCTCCAGGGCGGCCCCGGAGGGCGTGTGCCTGGGGGGTGGGGGAAGGGGGAGGCCCCTGCCCCTGCCTTTGCTGTCAGGGAGGGGAAGGAGGGGGCAGGGCCTGGCGCCAGGATTGCAGCACCCCGATGGGAAAAGAACGGAAACCATGACCAGGTTCTAGTGCCGACAGGGACTGCTGACCTCGCGTCAGATGGCACGGGCTTGGGGACCGTGACCTGGGACACTGCTGGCCGAGGGCTGGGAGACGGGCGTGGGGGTCCCGGCAGGGGCCAGGCATAGCTGGGGTCGGGCGGAACTCAGACTCTCGCACGTCGACTGCCATGCTAGAAACAAGAAATGTTTTCCTTGGGGCCACGGTGTTTTATTACGAAAATAGAATAAAAACTTCGAAAACAAAACGATCCTTTCTAATTTAATGAAAAATTATTTTTTATTGTTTTCTGTGCGTGAGTTATACGCACCTTGAAAAATAGTTCACGCGGCTCCTGAGGTAGAGACGTGTGAGTTACGTGTGTTTCCTGAGGCCCCGGGGTCAAAACAGCGTGAGTTAAATACAACTCACATGGCAGTTAGTGTGCCGGCTGCGATCCTGGCCCTGCAGTGTAGCAGCATCGCTGCTCCCCTCTCTGTGCCTCAGTTTCCTCTCCTGCAGAGGAGGCCGTCAGCCAGCACCGTGATGAATGCCATGGGGTTCCACCATGCAGGGGAACGGGGTCACGGGCAGGGCCCAGGGAGTCTTGAGCTGGGGACAGGTGGGGTCAGCAGAAAGGGATGGGGTCCTGAAGCCCAGATCCCAGCCAGAGGTGAGCCTGTCAGCCAGGGCTTTGGGGACGGCAGGACCACGCCCTCGCACCCCAGGGCGTCCCCATCCTGCTCTAAGACTTTGAAGCTTTGCCTCAGCCTCAGTTTCTTCCTCTGCATAATAGGGGTGGCGACCATGGCCCTCCTGTCTCGGGTCAGTTAAGGGCACTCGGCGGATGGGCATGGTGCCCGGGGTGGGGTGGGGCGGTCCCCACAGGCTGCCGCCGCCAATGCTGCTTTCATCTTCATCATCCTCCTGGGGCTTCCTGAGGGATGCTGGGAGCCTGCCAGCATCCCATGCACAGAATGGCGCCGGCGGCCAGTGAGCGCTCCGGAGACGCGGCCTCGGGTGTCCGTGAGCGTCTCCCCTGCGCCCTCCCTTGGTGCGGCTCTTCTGAGGGTGCGGAGGAGCCACGTGGCAGGGAAGGCTCCGAGCTCAGGCCCGGTGCGGACGCGCCTCTCCAGCCGGCCACGCTGCCAGCCTCGGGTGCGGAGCTGCACCTGCTGGCCGTGTGGGTGCTGGTTACTGATCGATCCGTGGTGAGGCCCCAGGCTCAGGGGGCCCCCACTGGCCTGGATCCAGGGGCCGGTGGATAGGTGCCACGAGAGGGCGGCCCACGTGGCTGCCGCTCTCGTTGGGAGGGGTGCTGCAGCCGGGGTGGGGACCAAGCTCCGCCCTGCACAGACCCTGGCCCTGGTGTCGGATCCTGGCCGTCCCAAAGCCAGGGTGGAGACGCCATCCGTGTGGGGCAGCCCACCGGGCGGGACTCCCTCCCCAGACAGCCACACAGTCTTCTCCCTACCACCCTGGGCCCTGGTCCGCAGCACCCGCTCACCGCCACTGCCCAGTCAGGCGGATGCGGAGAGGCGACACTGTGTCGGAGCAAACTGGAACACCTCTGCCCCGGCTCCCACCTGCCGGGCCAGCTCCCAGAGGGGCGTCTCCTGTCGGGCGCGAGAGGTGCCACCGCTCTGGGCTGCGTAAAGGTCGAGCCCGTGCGTCTGAGGGTTTGCGGTTAGGAGAGGGAGCACGGGCTGGTCCAAGGACGCAGGGCCATCTGTCGGGACTCGGCAGTGACGTGGGGTGGGGGCAGCTGTTCAGGTCAGGCGGCTCTGCCCCCCCGTCTGCTTACAGAACACGGGGCGTGGGAGCTGGGGCGGATTCTTGGGGCAAAGAGAGTGGATCCCGGCCAGGAGGCTCCGGAGCGGAACCAGCAGCAGCCTCTGAGAGCCGCGGCCACCTGCAGTGGGCAGACCCTCGCCTGTGACGTGGCGTCCGCGGGGTGCCCGTGGTGGCCCCCGGGCTCCGAGGAGGGCCGAGAGGGCCCCGTGCGCTGGGCGGGCGTCAGGCCCTGGCAGGAGAAAGGGGCTCTCACGCCCCGGTCCCCTCCTTTTCCGTCTGCCTGGGGTTTGTCACCCCTGGTTTGGAGAGTGCTGTGACTGTGCCCCCCGTACACGTAGCGGGGCTCTCGGGGTTTATTTTTATTTCACTTGGCTCCACGGGATGGAAAGATGGTCTGGTTTGGCAGCTGCCTGCAGGGAGGACCTTGGGCGGCCAAGAAAATCAGTCTGCGCCTGATCAGAGAAATCGGGCGGGACGGAAGGAAGTCGGGAGGCGGCGCTGGGAGCAGCTGGCCACTCCGCTTCCTCCTCTGCCTTGGCGGCCCTCGTGCCCAGAGCGACTGGGGCAGGCGCGATGACAGGCCGGAGTGAGCAGGCGGGCCTGGCCCTGAGCCCCTCGACCTGCCCGGAACATGGGCTTGTTCTGCTCCCTGTGGGGCTGCCAGCATCTGGGCAGCCACCTTCAGACAGGCCTGGGGCCGTCCTGGCGGCTCCGGGGAATTGGGGGCATCCCCCCACCTCTCCCTTTTGCAGACTTGGAGACCGAGGCTTAGTGAGGTGGCCTGAGCTTTGGCAGGGGCAGGGCTGGGCGTCAGCGCTGCGTCCCCAGATTCCTGGATGCTTCCCCGCCCATGCCTGGGGCCGACCAGAGCCCCTCACTCTGGCGCAAATCACTCCTGCGCCTCTCAAATATCGGTGCCGGGTGCCATCCTCAGTGCCACGTAAGGATTCTCTCATTGCAGCCCCCCGGCCCCTGGCTGAGGTACAAGCATGCTGAATACCCCTGTTTTAAAAGCGAAGAAATCAGAGCACAGAGAGGTTAAGACCCTCCTCTAAGGTCACACAGCCACTAAGCAGGGGAGGCAGGAATCGAACCCAGGGCATCTGACACCAGTGCTTCCTACTCTTCCCCTCAGGCCCTGTGGACCACAGGACCCCAGGCCGCGGCCTGTCCCCAGCTCCCACCAGCTGGCCCTGGCCTCCCCTTGGGCTGACTCTGTGGTTTCCCCTCCTTTCCCCCAGCGCCCTCCTGCCCAGGTGCGCAGATCCACGTGCCTCACTGTGTTCTTCTCTCCCCTCTTCCCTGCCCTCCCTGCCAACAGCAGCAGCAGCAGCAGCAGCAGCAGCAGCAGCAGCAGCAGATGCCCCGGAGCAGCCAGGAGGAGAAAGATGAGAAGGAGAAGGAGGGGGAGAAGGAGGACGAGAAGCCAGAGGTGGAGAACGACAAGGAGGAACTGATCAAGTACGGCCCTGGCCGGGGCACAGCCAGGGGGCTGGGCAGGGGGCTGAGGACGGGATTGGCTGGCTGTCCCGGACAGCGCCTCCCTCTCCCCCTCCAGTCCTCTGAGACTGCGGAGGCAGATAGCTCATCCGAGCCCCACTCCCGAGCTAATAAATCCAGGCAATGACTTCGGAAGTCTCAGCCTCCCCTCCCCCTCCCCGTCTCCTGAGGCGCCAGGAGGGGGATCAGAGCAGCTTGGGGGGACTGGGCGTGCAGGCGGCGCTCACCTTTAGAACTATGGATGTCAGCGTGCGTTCTCGCAGATGAAGGCACGGCCTCGCCTCGGGCCCTGACGCCCCCGTGCCTGGGGGGCTGCGGGCACACGGCCAGCGGGAGGAGGGGCCGGCGCGCCTGAGCGCCAGGTACCTGTAACAGCTCAGGAATGTGGCTTCAGAGAACATCTGGCTCCCCTGCCCCTCTCCCAGAGGCTTCCAGCGAGGCCCTTTCAGCAAGATGAATGGCGAATGGGAGGGCGGGCGATGAATCCTGCCGCGGAGTCCACCCCTGCCGGGCCTGCCGCGGTTCCTCAAGGCACAGCGGCCACGTTTACACGGAGCCTTTCTCCTGCCACGAATAAAATGGCCTTGTAGATTGCTACCCGCCCGCGCCCCCCAGGGCCTCGGCAGAGAGTCTCGTAGACAGATGGCGGGAGCATCTGTTTGGCGTGTAAATGGCCTTGCCGACGGCCCCCACGCCTCCCGTTCGGGGAATAAAGCCCCATCCGGGTAGCCGCCTGGCCAGGTGCACGCCCCTTGTCGCAGCTGTGCCCCAGTTCCAGGGCAGGGAGGGTCCTTGCGGGCTGCCACCCGCCAGCCCCGCCCTGGCTCACCCCTCTTCCTGGCGTCCGCTCAGCACGCGAGAGCGGGCGGCCGGTGCGGGGCAGAGCAAGCTGACGGGGAGGTCGGCTCCGGTGGCTCAGCGGGTCCGCCCTGTCTCCCCTCTCTGGCCGTCAGGGAGAAGACAGACGACACCTCGGGGGAGGACAACGACGAGAAGGAGGCAGTGGCCTCCAAAGGCCGCAAAACCGCCAACAGCCAGGGCCGGCGCAAAGGCCGCATCACCCGCTCCATGGCCAACGAGGCCAACAGCGAGGAGGCCGTCACCCCTCAGCAGAGCGCCGAGCTGGGTGAGCCGGGGGCTGGGCAGCGCGGGCTTGGCTCGTGCGGACGCTGCGTGGGGTTTGGGTTAACCGGCAGCGGCTGAGGGGTTGGGTCCCAGCCTCAGCTACGGAGTGCGCTGTGTGGCCCCAGGGTGAGTTGCTCGACCTCTCTGTGCCTCTGTGTCCTCATCTGCACGGTGGGGAAAGTGGGTGGCCACCTCTAACCGTGGGAGGAAGGTCTTTAGTAACTTCCACGTGGGCAGAGCCTAGAACAGCGCCTGGGGTGTGGGAAGAACTCAGTGGCTTCGGCCACTGTGATTTCAGAGCTGGGGCGTGTCCCGCAGGAGTCCAGGTCGCCCATTCTGGGTGTCTTGTCCTGACTTTTACATCATCAGACCTGGTCACACTCGGCACGCGTTTCCCCGAGACAGCCCCTGTTGCGAGCTGAGCAGCCTCCACCCCTGCTTAGAAAGGTGTAGGTTCTGACGGTGCCCGCTCCGGCCCTGTGGGCATCTGAGCTCATATCTTCACTGCTGTGGGCCTCAGTTTCCCCTTCGGCTCGGAGCGGCGTTCGCGCCCTGGTGCTCTGTGCCACGCTCCCCTCCCAAAAAGGGGGAAAAGCGAGGAATTGAGCAGCAGTTCCCAAGTTCGGCCACAGGGGGCAGCCGTGCGTGTCTGTTGTCTCTGCACCTATTTTGGCAGTCTGGGGCTGTCCCTGCCGCCCCTGCGGGACCCACCCAGGGCCGGTTCTTAGGGCTCCTTCCCGGGGTGGAGCTGGTGGAGATGATGCTTCATCTCTCACAGACACCTCCTTCCCCCTGGGGTCTGGGCCAGGCACCTGCTCCCTCTTCCCAAGAGAAGTAGTTTGGACCCATTTCATAAATGGGCTACTTGAGGCTTAGAGAAGGGACACTGTGTCCCTAAGTCACAGAGTTTGTCAGGATTTGAACCCAGCCCTACTGGCCACAAACCCCGTGCAGCTTCCGTAGGTGTTTGCCGGCTGCCCTTTGGTGGTGGCGTGCTGGGAGGCCCCGGGCGGAAGGGCTTTCTGTAGAAGCGTGCTGGTTCCTGGTCCATGGGCATAGTCCTCTCGGACCCCAGGCTGAGGCAGGGGGCCGGGCTGCAGGGCGGAAAACACAGCCCTGGGGCCTCCCCAGCTTTCACCGCCTGCCTCTGGGGGTCCCGTGGGAAGGAAGGGGAGTCGGTGAGATCCTGGAGCAGCCCAGGCTGTGTGGCAGGGACCAGGGCTGCCCGTGGGGGTGGGGGCCGTCTCCCCGCTCCCTCCTGTGGGACGCCCCCCTCCCCAGCCAGCCTCTGTCAAGCACTCACTCTGTGCCTGGCGCTGTTCCAGGCGCTGAGTCCACGAAGCTGACGTCCCCCTGTCCGCCCCCGACATGGCGCGTAAGCGACTTGAAAGAAAGGGCCAGGCTCACACCCAGGGGGGCTCGGAGCAGAAGCTTACAACTAGTGCCGTGGGAGCGACGTGGCCACCTGCACCCGACCCGGGGCAGGGCTGCGTCCCTTCTGAATGACACAACGAGCCCC
The DNA here is from genome assembly GCF_000956105.1 of Propithecus coquereli. Classification (NCBI taxonomy): domain Eukaryota; kingdom Metazoa; phylum Chordata; class Mammalia; order Primates; family Indriidae; genus Propithecus; species Propithecus coquereli. The sequence goes on from NW_012154285.1 coordinate 2,803,556, forward strand.
TCCTCCTACCGGGTTGGGGGGAGTGGAATTGTGACCCTCCAGAGCAGAGGTCTCTACCAGGGACGGTTTTACCCCTGGGGAATGTTGGGACAGCCGCAGTGCCCAGGGCGGCCCCCACAGCACAGAGCAGTTGGCTCCATGGGAGCTGCTGCCCCTGCTGCCCCACACCGTCACCATGTCCCCGGGGGGATGCGCCTTCTCAGCCAGGTGCTCACAGCAGCAGCTGTCACGGTTGAGACCCCCGACCGCCTCAGTTTCCCCATCTGTGAAATGGGCTGACTGCATGTCGTCCCCCCCCCCCGTCTCCATGGGTCACATGGAGGTTGGCCCCAAGTGACGCATGGGGATCGGCTCAGCACGGTGCCTGGCCCGGCCCGGCGGGGGCTCCAGAGTGGGGCACCGAGGAGGGGATTGGCTGGGAGGGGGCGTCTGAAACGTGGCCTCCCCTCGGGGTTCAGAGCTGTGAGCTCATGCCATCGAGGCCCCGTCCCCTCCCTCCCCGGCTCCGAGGGGGAGAGGAGCCCGTCTGTGCAGAGGGCCGGGTGCCTCCCCTCTGGGCCACCGCCAGCAATGCGTGCCTTCCTTTTCAGCCTCGATGGAGATGAACGAGAGCTCCCGCTGGACCGAAGAAGAAATGGAAACAGCCAAGAAAGGTGAGGGCGCCGGGCAGCGTCAGCGCCCCCGTCTGCATCCTGGGCGCAGCGCGTGCGGCCGGGAGGACGTTGACCCAGGGCCTGGGGTGAGGTCAAGGGGGTGGGCTCTGTTCTTGTTGGTCACGTCTCCTCAGAGCCTCAGTGTTACCTTCTAGAAAATGAGTCTGTGCGGCTGCAGTGTCCTGCTTGTCTGTGTGACGCTGGGTGTGGCTCAGGACCACCCAGCTCGTGCTGTGCACGTGGTCAGTCAGCGCTTCCAGGTGACCCCTGTGGACGGAGTGGCGGCAGCCTACCTGGATGCCCCGGGGCAGGCAGCGCTTGCTGGTGTCCTTGCTGCGGTCCTCACACGGGTGTCCGGCCCTTATGCAGAGCCTTGGAGGCCCCCATCCTAGGCGCAAGCGTGCTGTCGCCGGGCACGCCTGGGTTGTCCGGGTCAGTCATGGGAGTGCCCCACGTGGCAAGTCCCGAGACCGAACCGTGGCGATGCCGGGATCCGGCGTGCGTGGGTGCTGCTGCAGACGCCACTCCTGGCTGGCAGGTGCCTTCGTGTGGTGCCGCGGGGTGGCAGCCGGGGTCCGGCACCTCTTGCGCCTGCACCCCTCTCGGCTGTGGCCGGATGGTGTGCAACGCGCGATCGACCCCGCCGTCTCCCTGGGAGCCACAGGCATGCTTGCTGGAGCCTGGGTAGCGGAGCCCTTCACTTCCAGCTCAGTGGCCTTGGTTTGCATGTCTGTGAAGTGGGGGGCCATCCAGGTTGGCTGTGAGGACCCAAGGAAGGGCCGAGTCGGGGTGAACCACTCTGCTCCTTGCCCGTACCCTGCGCAGAGCCCACGGCGGCCGTGCCCTCTCATTTCTCTTGACCCCGAGAGGAAGGGCCTGTCCCTGCCCCCGTCCCTGTTTACGGCCGGGCAACCAAGGAGCAGAGGCCAGGGACGGCCCCGCGTCCGGAGCTGCTGCACGGGGCCGGGACCAAGCCCAGGCCTCCTGGCTCTTGGCCCACACGGCCCTGCCAGGCCCAGGCCCCGTCTCTGCTGTGCAGTTTTTTTGTGCGAAAAGCCCCGTCTCTGCTGTGCAGTTTTTTTGTGCGAAAAGCTCCAGGTCGTGACTCCCGGAGGGAACAAACGGCCTTTATGGCGAGGGCCCCGGGCACAGCGGGGCAGGAGTGTCTGAGAACAGCCTGGGCCACGGGCTGTCCGGGCCCCGCCCTGCCCTCCACCCGGCTGCGGGGCTTGCTGAGGGTCCCTCGCGCTGGGCGCTGGGTTTCAGAAACTGCCCGGGAGCAGCCGCGGCCTGGGAAGGCCCTCCGCGACCCCGCCTCTCGTCCGGGGGCTGCTTCCCGGGCCCTCCACCTCCACCCACAGGGTCCTCTCTCCTCGGAGCCCCCAGCCGAGGTGGGCCTGGAGGAAGGAGCCGGAGGGACCATGGCATCATTCAGCCGCCGGTGGCCACGGCAGGTCGAGGTTTCGTCTCCGTGCGTGCGAGGAGGTCTCGCGGGGCAGGGCTGCCTGCAGCGCACGGGGCGCGGGGTGCCGCCAGCCCCAAGGGCCGTTACGCTGTTTCTCTGTCTTTCGTGCCCACCTGCGGTCTCTGTGTGGATGTCACCGTGGGCTATGAAAGAGGCTTTGCTGAAATTGTGCGGTGTTTTTTGTTCCTCCCCTTTGACTTAATTTTGATATGATACACGTAACGTGCGATTTAAGGGAACGGTTCAGTGGTGTTAAGTACATCCACGGTGTGGCAGCCCTCCCCGGTGTCGCGTTCCAGAACTTTTTATCACCCCAGACGGAAATCCTGGACCCATTAGCGGTCACTCTCCGGCTCGCCCCGCCCGCGGCCCCGCCGGCCGCCGCTGATGCGCCTTCTGTCTCCGTGGCTGTGCCCGTGGGGACGTTCTGTGTGAACGGATCCTGCAGCGTGTGGCCGTCCGCATCTGCCTTCTGTCACGGGCCGTGGCGTTTCTGAGGTTCGTAGACACAGCTTCACATGGCTGAGCAACGCTCCGCCGCGTGCGTGGGCCGGCTGTGCGTGGACGTGTGGTGGTTTCCGTGTTCGGCTGTCGCGAGCCGGGCCACTGCGCGTCCGTGTGAGCGCGAGTTTGCCGCTCACATGCGAGTCCCCAGGCTCTGGCCCTCAGCCAGGAGGTCGCCCCGGGATCCGCCCGCTGGAGGACCCTGCGTGGACGTCCCAGGACGGCCAGCCCGTGGTCGGATGGCCTCTCGGTCCCCCTGGTGTGTGTCGTGGTGTTGCCGTGGCTCCTTCCCTGTTGCCCGGGAACCGAGAGTCGTTGGCCGCCCTCTGCCTTCCTTCCAGAAGGGCAGATCCGGAGGTTGGGAGGACGGCCGGGGATGACTCACCGGCGGGGACGGGAGTGTGCCCCACCGTCTCAAGGTTGGGTCCTCGGCGACGGCGGTGAGCTCATCCCGGGTCCTGCCCGCAGAGACGGCAGTGAGCAGGTCCCATGGGGGCCGTGCCGCGGAGGCCCTGTGCGGTGACATTTGTGATAATGCCTCGCGCCGGCGCGCTCGTCTGCCGTGAATTGCAGCAGTCTGGACGATTACTGCTCAGGGTGGCTGCTAATGGCTGTGTGTTCCAGGCAGGGGAGGGGAGGGGAGGCAGGTGCTGGTAGCGGGTGGGGGAGGGGAAGCTAGGAATGTTCCGGAGCCCCCCGCTCAGCCCTCAGAAACCCGGAGTTAGAAGAGGACCCAGGGACCGGCTGTGCCCGAGGCGGGAGGCCTGCACCCGTCGTTGCGGTGCCGCAGCCCAGGTCCTGAGCGAGACGGGTGCTCGGGGCCGGGGCAGGTGAGCAGCCGGGTGTCCCGGGGCCTTGCGACCCCCGAGCCGGCCTGAGGCACCTGGGGAAGCCTTCAGTGGCCCGGCCGTGGCGGATGAGCTGCAGAGGGCCCCCGGCCCCCGCAGGGAAACCAGATCTCAGGCTCTAGATGTTCTAGCTCTGTGACCTCAGGCAGGTCAGCCAGCGAATCCGTGCCTCAGTTTCTTCATCTGTGGGGTGGGAATTAAAGGAGTCCTCACCGTGTCAGTTCCCTGTCTGCCATGACAAAGGACTGAAAACTGGTGGCTTTAAACGACAGAAGTGTATTCCCTCCCTGTCCTGGAGTCCGAATTCAAGGTGTCCGCAGGGCCGGGCTGCCCCCCAGGGCGCGAGGGGAGGCTCCTTGCTCTCTGCGTGTGGCCTCCTGCTGCTGCCGGCAGCCCTCGGCATGCCTTGACTCGAGGCTGCGTCACTCGGGCTTTGCTGCCCTCCGCACGCAGCCCCTCCCTGTGCGTCTGTCCAAATCTCCTCCTCGTGAGCGCCCGCCGCGGTCCAGCGGGACCTCAGCTGTGCCGGAGCACGCCTGCAAGACCCTTCTGAGAACGGGAGTCCGGTCCCGGGCGCTGGTGGACGAGAGGCTTTGGGGTGCACGGTCCAACCCGGTGCTCCCCCACCACGGGTCTGGGCAAGAGCCAACGGGAGCGCTTCGGGCGGTGATGCCTTGGGCGTGCTGAGCTCCCTGTCACCACTGTGGCCACAGGCAGCACCTTAGCCCTGGGACCTGGGCCTGGCCCGCCTCTGTCTCACCCTCAGTGTCCCTCAGTCCCTAAAATGAGGCTGGATGCACCTCCCAGGGGCAGCTTAAGGGTGGAACAAGCCAAGGATGTACGGTTCTTGGTATACAGTAGGCGCTCAGAAGCAGCAGGCTTGCAGCTCAGTGCACAGACTCCGGAGCCTTTCTTCCTGGGGTTGGTCCCGGCTCTGCCTCTCTCGGGGCCTGACGGAGAGCAGGAGCCTGCTCCTCTGGGCCTCGGCACCCCCGTGCCTGGGGGTGAGGGTCGCGGCTAAGTGGTCTACTGGGCACGGGTACGATGACAGCTGGAGGGGGTTCCGCGGTGCTGGGGGCCACCCGGTCAGGGCCACCCAGAGGAAGGGGCCGCCGGGCTGACACCCCAATCCTGAAAAGATAATCGCAGCAGGGAAGGCTGCGCGGCCCTTCCCGGGTGCTGGGAACTGCTCGATGCCTTACACGCATGAAGTCGCTTGACCTTTGCCAACGTCACGAGGCAGGCGCTATCATTAGTTTCTTTATCCAAGTGAGGAAACCAAGGCCCAGAGACATTTAGTGAGCCGCTGAGGGTCACACAGCTGTGAAGTGGTGGAGCTGGGATTTGAACCCAGCACTCTTGTCGTCGAGTAGGGATGGGGCTGGTGTGAGGATTGAGTGAGTCAGTCCAGCAACCTGGCTACTGTTGACCTGCTAGGGAAGGAGGAAAGGGCATCCGGCAGAGGGAACAGCATGTGCAAAGGCCCTGTTGCAGGGACAGTGTGGTCTTGTGAGAAGCTGTTGAAATCCAGAGAGGGAAGGGGAGAGACGGGGTAGAGGGGCCTTGCCAGCTGTGGGACGGTTTGGCTATTGTTCTAAGAGCATGGGGGGGACTGGGGGAGGGGCCAGGGACACAATGACCCACAGGATCCTGCCTTGCCGCCTTGTGCGCACGGGGTCACGCACGGGGTCACGGCTGCCTGCCCCGGGGCTCCTGCGGCGTGGGGGCTGGGCATGTGCAGGGGGCACCTTCCTAGGAAGCGGGCAGCCCCAGGGAGCTGGCTGCCTGCCCTGGGCTCTGCACCACCCCGGGAGGGAGGGGCAGGGCAGGCCTGGGCTGGGATGAGGGACTCTGGTTCCCCTGGGAAAGGTCAGCCCGGCCTGGCTGGGAGTCTCCACCCAGCTGTGAGAGAGGCTCAGGGCTCTGCCCGCAGCTCCTCGGCCCCCAGCCCCCTTCGCTGGCAGGCAGAGACCCTGCTGTGGAGAGGTGGGAAGGCCCCCGGCAGGCCATCGTCACACCAGCCAGGCCGGGGATAGGCCCTGGCCCACCTCTGGGCCGCCTGGCCTCCAGGGGCCTGCCTGCCAAGGGGAGAGGGCAGAGGTGAGTGGCCCACAGGGGAGGGTGCTGCAGGGGTCAGGCCCTGGTGGCCCCCCATGAGCCCAGAAGTCTCCCCTGGGAACTCACGGCCTGCTGGCGGCCTGGCCTCTCCGGGGGAGCGGGGAGGGGCAGGTGATCGCCCTGCGTGAGGCTTGATTGGCTTTAGCGGATAAAGAGTCTAAGACGCAGAGAGGGGTGGGGAAGGGAGGCGCAAGCCCCCAGCTTGGAGCCTGAGGGAGCGGGACCTCCCCCACCACGGGCGTGTTATCAAAGTCTGGTGCTGTGCCCACCATGGGCACCGCTAAAGGGGAGCAGCCCACGCACGAGGCCCGGGGGGGGCGGGGCAGCGTGGCGCAGTGGTTAGCACACAGGCGTGGGCGCTGGTGTCAGTCAGGGCCCTGCGGGAGGCGGGGCCATACCCAGGGTGGGTGACGAGGAGGCTGATGTTTGGGGACAGTGCGGCGCCCCAGGGCTGGCATTAGTGGCGTTTCCACCCGGGGGTTGCAGAGACACTGCTACGGAAGATACGCATCCCGGGCTTGCTGGCCACCCGGCCAGACTTAGGATTAGGGTTAGGGTCAGTCAGGGTTTCCGCACATTCCGGGGGTGCAGCCGGGCGTGGCGGGGTCCAGTAGACCGTTCTCCCTGGTCGGCGCCCTTGAGGGTAGGATCAGGCGTCGTGCAGCCCATCTTCACTGCTGGGGGAACATCTGCAAACCGCGTCCACGTCGGACCTGACTCAGGGACAGAGACACCTAGCGGTCGACACGACAGTGATGATGTCTGTTACCACGTGGCAGGTGTCCCCCGGCGAGGCGGGTCCCCCGCACATGCGTGTGCGCTCGTAGGTGTCCGTACGGCCTCTGCCTTGCCCGTGGGAGGACTGGGACCGGAGCGGGGAGCCTGTATCCGCACAGTGGCGCGTGGGGAGGCCGTCCGAGGGCGCGGCCTGGTGGCTCCCCGCTTCGCTCTGCTGCACGGGAGAACGTGGCGTTGGAAGGTGCGGCGCGGCGCGTTCCCAGAGTGGTAGGTGAGGCAGCGCCGGGTGGCACGCAGGCGACTTTATTTCATCTTAATGAGCGTATCTTACCATGCGCGGGAGCAGAAGCGGCCGCCACACGCCGTGCGTCTGACTCACAGGCGTGATCGCGGGAGCGGAGGCTCAGGCGGGTCCCGGGGCTTGTATTAAAGAGAGTAGATGGGGAGAAAACGCAGGTGGGTAACAGTTCAGGTGTGCTGTCCTCCTGCGCACGTCCGTCCCCTGGGCCGTGAGGACGGCAGCAGTCTGGTAGCCCTGACGCGGGACCCAGCAGGTGCCCGCAAGGCAGCCTGTGGAACCACCCCAGGGCTTGGGGTTTCCAAATTGAGGAAGTGGCAGGACTCGGGCCTAAGAGGGCTGGATGTTTTCCCCCCCTTTGATAGTAGTTTGGGCAGGAAATCTCGAGTTTCTCTGGGAAAACGGCAGCTGGTGGGGGAGGGGCGGCGGGGGACGTGCACCCCACTCAGGCAGCCTGGGGTTCTCCCTGGAAGGAGCCGGAAACCTCAGGGTTGGATGCAGCTGGCTGGAGTGGAGAGGGCTAGTGTCCTTCCGGGGTGGGGGGCGGGTCTCCAGAGCGAACGGCTGCGGCGTCCCCGGACGCAGGTGGGTGGTGGTGCCCGCAAGCGCCGGCTGCCAGGACAGGTCTGCGCACCCACGGGGGACGGCAGCTCGGGGAAGGATCCGGGGCAGGGGCACAGGCCCCTCTGGGGTCTGGTGCGCTTGAGCCAGGGGGCCGTGTCCCGGGCCCCCGGATGGTGCACAGGGAGCTGCTCCAGGGGTGCCCAGAGCAGCCAGCAGTAGAGACACCCCTCTGCGCCCCCTCCCTGCGGCCGCCCGGCTCCCTCGCAGGGTTCCCACTCCAGACCCTGACTCAGACCTCCTGGCTTAACTTCCTGTCTTGGTCAATTTCACTTCCTAGTTCCTGCCTCCTAACTCTTCAGAACAAAACTCCTTCCTTAGAAATCAGAAGTGGGGTCAGGGAATCCGGACCGCAGGGTGTGTTGGCAGAATCTGCTGTCTGGGCCAGCCCAGAGCGTGTGTGGGATGTGCTCCCGGGTGTCCAGGGCACCCTCCAGCCTCCACTTTGGAGGGGGTGGGGGTCAAAGAGGGCTTCCCTGAGGTGCCACTTGAGGCTCATGTGTGAGAAAGAAGAGCTTGTGCAAATGTCCTGGGGCTCACAGTGAAATGGCTGCCTGGAGTGAGCGGAGGAGGGGCCGGACAGGTGGGCGGCGCCAGCTCCCCAGGGCATCCTGGGCCAGCTGAGGCCTTTGGATTTTATCCCAAGAGCTTCTGGTGGTCACTGGAAGATTTAAGCAGAGAAGTGACTTGATCGGATTGGCATCCTTAAAAACTCACTCCGACCTCCCGTGTGGGACTCAGGTGGAAAAAGCTAGATCCCTGGTTGCCCTCCCCTGGCGTCGTGCCACGGGATGCCTTTTGCCTCCCAGGTTTTCACGGGCGGGAGAGCGAAGCTGAGGGCTGAAGGGAAGAGCAGGTTAGTGATCCCGGAGTCGGGGAAATCAGTCCGGGCCTGAATCTGGGCTCCAAAGTTCAGCTCAGTTAACTTTCAACCTCCGGGAGCCGCCTGGGTGCTTCCGCAGGTGTCCTCAGGCAGCAGGCTGATGGGGCTGTTGGGGGGTCTCAGAGAGCTAGGAGAGAGGTGCTGGTGTCCCCAGACCCTCCGGCACCAGGGAACCCTTGGGGGACCCCAAGCCCTTCCCCCCAGCCTAAATGGTCGGAGACGTCGTTAGCTCTCGCAAGAGGCTCTTCCAATCCTAGCTTCCCCCAGAATGCGAAGCCGGCCCTGCCCACCCACAGTCCCCCACGGAGGGCCCGGCCGCCCTTGGCAGCAGCAGGCCGGGCGGGGGGCAGACCGCAGGTGGAACTGGCACGGAGAGATGACAGCGGAAGAAGCTGTTTGCTCCCCGTCTGCCGGGGGTGGAGAAGCTCTGTTTTTCTGGAACCCTCATCTGTTCTTGCCGCTGCTGACGCCGCCACCGCTAGGGATGGGGAGAGAGGGAGGGAGCCAGTGCCAAGTTGGCCCGCCCCTTCTGAACCTGGGCCTCTGCCATGCTCCCCCGCCCGCCCGCCCGCTCCCGAGAGCCTCCGTCTGGAGGTCACATTCAGTCCTGACGCGGCTTGCTGGGTCAGGCAGCAGGAGGATCGGAGCCCCGCCCGGGGGTGCAGCCAGGCTGCTGGGGGCACCGCTGCCCTGTCAGGCCTGGGTCTCCGGATTTCGCCCAGCTCGGGGGTCTGGAGGGTCCTGCCTGGCACCACTTGGGCACACGGGTACCTGGGAGCCGTGGCCGCTGCACCCTGGCGACGCCTGGCACAGAGGCACCCGCGCACAACTGGCAACTTCCCGCTGCCCGCCCCCCTCGGGGAAGGGCACCTCTCCGCCCCGGGGCAGCCGGGGGTGGCAGCGGCCCCTGGAGGAGCCCTGGGCCACCAGGGCAGGCGGCGCACAGAGCCGCCTCCCCGCCCTTCTCCAGCCAGCCTCCGCCCGCCAGCCCTCCCTCCTTCCCTCCCTCCCTCCCTCGCCGCCGCCGTTGGACGGAGAAGGATGTGAGGCAGAGCTGAGCCGCCAGCAGCCGCCAGGCAGGAGCCTCGCAGAGCCGCCGCGGCCGCCGGCCTCCCCAACCGCCTCTCCTAGCTCCGCTCCCCGGAGCATCCTCCCTGCCCCATGTTTCCGGAAAACTTGGCCGAGGGGGAGACGCGGATGAGAGGATGTGAGTGAGTGGCCCCAGGAGGGGATGGGGGAGCGGCGGGTGCTGGTGACAGGGAAGGCGACGTGGCTTTAGGAAATCGCGGCTTGGC